>NC_072383.2:23118333-23450000 GCF_028885625.2 Pongo pygmaeus | reverse complement strand
AATCCCTCTGGTCCTGGGATTTATTTGGTTGGGAGTTTTTTTTCTTTTATTACTGATTCAATTTTGCTACTCATTACTGGTCTGTTTAGGAGTTTCATTTCTTCATGGTAAAAGCTCAGGAGGTTGTGTGTTTTCAGGGATTTAGCCATTTCCATTAAGTTTTCTAAAGTATGCCTACTCTTATCTTTATTATTTCCATTTTCTAAATGCCTTTAGTTTAATTTGCTCTTTTTTAAAGTTTCTTAAAGTGGAAGCTTAGAGCATTTATTTAAGGCTTTTCTTCTTCTCTAATGTAAGCATTTAATGTAATACATTCCCCTTTATATACTACTTTAACTAGAGCCACACATTTTGATACTGTGTTTTCTTTTTTAATTAATTCAAAATATTTTATATTTTCCCTTTTAACTTTCACTTTGACACATGGGTATTTAAAAGGGTGGTGTTTAATTTCCAAATATTTAGGTACTTTCCAGATATATTTCTGTTGTTGATTTTTAGTTTCATTTTTGTTCGGAGGACATACTTTTTATGACTTCAACTCTTTTAAATTTATTAAGACTTACTTTATGGCCTGGAATATAACCTATCTTATGGGATTTTCCATATGCATTTAGAAAAATGTTTATACTCCTTTTGTTGGATGGCATTTTCTATAAATGGTAATTAGGTTAAGTTAATTGATAGTGTTGTTTAAGTCTTCCGTAGTCTTACTAATTTTTTTTTTTTTTTTTTTTTGAGACAGAGTCTTGCTCTATCACCCAGGCTGCAGTGCAGTGGCATTATCTTGGCTTACTACAAATTCTGCCTCCTGGGTTCAGGTGATTCTCATGCCTCAGCCTCCCTGAGTAGCTGAGATTACAGGTGTGGGCAATCACATTTGGCTAATTTTTGTATTTTTAGTAGAGACAGGGTTTCACCACATTGCCCAGGTTGGTCTCAAACTCCTGGGCTCAAGCCATCTGCCTGCCTCGGCCTCCCAAAGTGCTGAGATTACAGGAGTGAGCCACCATGCCTGCCCAGTCTTACTAATTTTGTTCCCACTTGTTCTCTTGACACTGAGAGAGGAGTATAGAAGTCTGGAGAATAGTGGTAGTTTAGCCTTTTTCACTTTTTTGTTCTATTAATTTTTTGCTTCATTTATTTAGAAGCTCTGTTGTTAGATGCATATACATTTAGAATTATGATATCTTCTTGGTGAATTGAATCTTCTATTATTATGCTGTGTCCCTCTTTATCCCTGTTAATACTCCTTTTATAGAAGTCTACTTTGTGTGAAATTAGTATAGCCACTTTAGCTTTTTTTTAGAAAAAACAATTTATCTTTTTTTTTAAAAAAACTTTCTTCTTTTTAGCCAATCTATATTTTTATATTTAAACTTGGGTTTCTTATAGACTGCATGTGGTTGGTTTCTTTTGTTTTTTCTCATCTGACAATCTTTGTTTTATAAATAACCTAAAACAAAGGTTTTAAGTAACCTAAAACAAAGATTGTCAGATCAGAAAAACATTTATTTTAGGGTAATTATTGATAGAATTATATTAAACCTATATTTTAATGTAATTTAAACCATTTATTTTAATGTAGTTATTAATAGGATTATATTAAAACCTACCATCTTGCTAGTTATTTGCTATTTGTTCCATATGTTCTTAGTTTCTTTTTATCCTTTCTTTCTGTCTGCTTTCAAATCAATTGCATATTTTTTTTCTGATTTTATTTTATCTCCACTATTAGCTTATAAGTTATGTCTCTTCTTAAGCAAGTTTTAATGGTTGTTCTAAGCTTTTCAACATATACTTTTAATTTATCACAGTCTACCTTAAAATAATATTACAGTACTTTGTACTTATAATAAGCTAGCAGAATTAGTTTGTGTTTGTAGAATATTCTCTGAATGATTTCAATCAACTTTATTATTTACTTTTTACATTCTTCTTCCTTTAGATTTTATCAGTGTTTTTGATTCTAGCTTCATGGGATGAATGCTTAGTCTTAGTTTCTAATAAGTGTATTTGAAGTTATAAATTCACCTACAATTTCCCTACTAGCCTTCCAAATTTTTTTTTTTAACTTTTATTTTAAGTTCGGGGTACAAGTGAAGGTCTGTTACGTAGGTAAACTTGTGTCATGGGGTGTTGTTGTACAGATTATTTCATCACCCAGGTATTAAGCCTAGTACCCATTCATTGTTTTTCCTCATCCTCTCCCTCCTCCTCTTCTCCATCCTCTGAAAGGCCCCACTGTGTGTTGTTCCCTTCTGTGTGTCCATGTATTCTCATCATTTAGGTCCCACTTATAAATGAGAACATGCGGTATTTGGTTTTCTGTTCCTGTGTTAGTTTGCTAAGGATAATGACCTACAGTTCCATCCATGTCCCTGCAAAGGACATGATCTTGCTCTTTTTTATGGCTGCATTGTATTCCACGGTGTATATGTACCACATTTTCTTTTTTCAGTCTATTATTGATGGGCATTTAAGTTTATTTCATGTTTTTTCCTATTGTGAATAGTGCTGCAATAAACATATGTGTGCATGTGTCTTTGTAACAGAATACTTTATATTCCTTTGGGTATATACCAAGTAATGGGATTGCTGGGTCAAATGATATTTCTGGCTTTAGGTGATTGGGGAATCACCACACTGTCTTCCACAATGGCTGAGCTAATTTACACTCCCACCAACAGTGTATAATTGTTCCTTTTTCTCCACAACCTCGTCAGCATCTGTTATTTTTTGACTTTTTAATAGTAACAATTCTGACTGGTGTAAGATGGTATCTCATTGTGGTTTTGATTTCCATTTCTCTAATGATCAGTGATGTTGAGCTTTTTTTCATATGATTGTTGGCTGCATGTATATCTTCTTTGGAAAACTGTCTGTTCATGTCCTTTGCTGACTTTTTAATGGAGTTGTTTTTTTCTTGTAAATTTGTTTAAGTTTCTTATAGATGCTGGATATTAGACCTTTGTTGGGTGCATAGTTTGCAAAATTTTTCTCCCATTCTGTAGGTTTTTGGCTCTGTTGACAGTTTCTTTTGCTGTGCAGAAGCTCTTTAGTTTAATTAGATCCCATTTGTCAATTTTTGCTTTTGTTGAAATTGCTTTTGGCATCTTTGTCATGACATCTTTGCCCATGCCTATGTCCTGAGTGATACTGCCTACGTTGCCTTTCAGGGTTTTTATAGTTTTGGGTTTTACATTTAAGTCTTTATTCCATCTTGGGTTAATTTTTTATATGGTGTAAAAGGGGTCAAGTTTCAATCTCCTGCATGTGGCTAGCCGGTTATCCCAGCACCACTTATTGAATAGGAAATCCTTTCCTCATTGCTTGTTTTTGTCAGGCTTGCCAAAGATCAGATAGTTGTAGTGTGCAGTTTTATTTCTAGGTTCTTCATTCTGTTCCATTGGTCTATGTGTCTGTTCTTGTACCAGTACTATGCTGTTTTGGTTACTGCAGCCCTGTAGTGTAGTTTGAAGTCATGTGGCATGATACTTCCAGCTTTGTTCTTTTTGCTTAGGATTGACTTGGCTATTGGGGCTCTTTTTTGGTTCCATATGAATTTTAAAATATTTTTTTCTATTTCTGTGAAGAATGTCAATGTCAATGGTAGTTTAATGGAAACAGCATTGAATCTATAAATTGCGCTGGGCAGTATGGCCGTTTTAATGATATTGATTCTTCCTATCCATGAGCATGGAATGTTTTTCCATTTGTTTGTGTCCTCTCTGATTTCTTTGAGCAGTGTTTTGTAGTTCTCCTTGTACAGATCTTTCACCTCCCTAGTTAGCTGTATTCTTAGGTATTTTATTTTTTTTTGTGACAATTGTTTATGAGAGTTCATTCGTGATTTAGTTCTCCGCTTGACTGTTGTAGGTGTATGGGAATAGCATTCCAAAAGTTTTATGCAGTTCTTTTATTTTTTTAACTCTGAATACTTATAATTACCACATGATTTCTTGATTAACCTATGAATTATTTAGATGTGTATTTCCAGTCTCCAAATGTATAGTTTATTTTTTCCACTTAGTTGTTTTTCTAATTAATTTGTGTAATGATAGATATTGTTATCTAAATAACAATTTTTTTTGAAAATTGCTGAAAATTTCCTGGTTGTTTGCCTTTTTAATTTGTAATTTCATGTGTGCTTGAAAAGAAAGTGCATTGTTTATTTGTTGCATGCAAAGTTATATATCTTTATCATCTATCGTCTATCATCATGTATCTATAAAATCAAACTTGTTAACTATAATTAACTTTTCTATATTTTATCAATATTTTTGTCAATATGCTCTATCAATTTCTGAGAAATGTGAATGTGGTATATTAATTATATTGATGGTGTAGGGAAGGGGAAAAAATTTTTTTCTGTGGGTTCAGTGGCTGGGGCCCTACAAATTAGACTGGAAAACCAGTATAATTTTCTGCTGTTAAATACATTAACAGCAGAAAAAGTTTGTTATTGCATATGCATATACAGGCCATTATAGAAAATTAAAGACACCAAAGAAGTGATAGGCCTGAGGGCTTATATACTTTTTTTTAACAAAGAATGATAAATTGTGGAAATGTGACAAGAGAAAGGAAAAGGAAATTTGTGCTAGTAGAGGTAAATTGTGGGAAAGTGATTTGGAAATACATGGGGAAAGTAATGGAAGACAAAGGTTATTTTAGTGAGATTTGTTTCAGACTGCTCTTGGTGTTGACTTTCTACCTTCTTCATGACTGTAAAACTCCCTCAAGAGTGGAGATATATGGTAGTCCTGATTTCTCAAAGTTGCTGCTTTAGTCAGGTAAGAAAAGCCTTGAAAGGGTTTCTATCTGTATCTGTTGGTTCTCATTTGCCTCCAACCCAAAATATTCCTCATACCGAAGTGGCATATTTTGGGGTGGCATATTCGGATTCTCTTCAATGGCCCCAATTAAATGTCTCTATAAAACCAAGTGTTTAGCAATGTTATGTTGCAGCTCCTGCCATCAAGATGTACCATCAGTTTCCCCACGTGTTGAGTTTGGGCTGGCCTTCTACGTTGCATTAAACAATAGAATATATAGAAGTGATGACGTGCCCGCTCTGAGCCTGGATCACAGAGGTATTGTATGTGCTTTTGCTTTCTCTCTGGAACCTCTATTATGCCATGCCAGTTAGACTTGTCTAGTCTATTAGAAGGTAAGAAACTTCGTGGAGCAGAGATAAGACATCCCAGTTGTTCCTATCTTACATTTGAATTAGTTAACTGATGATTAGATGCTATGAACAAGAATAAATGATAATTATCTTCAGGCAGTGAGTTTGGGGGTGATTTTTTTTTAATGAAGCAATAGCTAACTGATATATAGCATAAAGATTTTCCACTGTAGTTATGCAGTTGTCAATTTGTCTTTGTAATTCTGGCATGTTTACTTTATATATTTTGAGACCATGACTTTAGATGCATGTAACTTTATAATTTTGATATCATCTTTGTTGTTTATATCCTTTAGCAATGTAAGTACGTATTTCACTAATGTTAAATGTGCTCCCATTAATGCATTAAAAAATCACATTTTTATTTTGAGCAGTTCTATTATAAGCATTAACATACAAGTTTCCTTTGGAATAATTTTTTGCCTGGTACACTTTTTCTCCAACCAATTATATTTACATTCTCTGTGGTTTTTTGTTCTGATTGTGCCTCTTATATTTTGTCCACCATTTCTTTTTGTCTTTTTTTCTTTCTCTGTTTTCTGTTGAACTAAGTTCTACTTTTGTTTTTCTCTTTTATCATTTGAAAATTGAGGTTTCAAGAAACTAATATGTAATATCATGCTTTTCCACCTGCGTGTTCTGAAGCAACTGAGAGATGAGTAAGAGGGTAAGGCAGATAAAAGTATCAAATGCCACCTTTGTTATTAACAAAGACTTGGAGAATCTGACTTTAAGTCTATTACCCTTGAGTTTGGCAGACTTACCCAGTCACTAGCAGTGGTGAGAAATTGCAGGACTC
Source organism: Pongo pygmaeus (assembly GCF_028885625.2). NCBI lineage: Eukaryota > Metazoa > Chordata > Mammalia > Primates > Hominidae > Pongo > Pongo pygmaeus. Next base: position 23,444,010 of record NC_072383.2, on the reverse strand, counting down.
CTTAGGGAGGAGCAGAGCAGAGCAGAATCTACATTCTCTGCTGGCAAGCAGGTGCCAAGAAGAGAAAGGATATCAGAAGAGTCTGGGCTAAGTGTTCAGCTGCTTCTCCCAAACCACCATGTAGAGAAGCCATTTTGTGTCCATCAGAGAAGAGTGAGAAGCGGTGGCCTGAGAGCCCAGAAATACTACTTTAATAAAAATCCAACCTAGAAACATGAGTGGGGGCATAAGTGTTCCACGAAAATATGTCATGTATTCTCTATCTATTCCTTCAGTGATTACTCCACATTTTAAATATATTGTATTAGGTTCCTATGGTTGCTGTAACAAAAGACTATAAATTTGGTCCTTTTATTTTATTTTATTTTTATTATTATTACACTTTAAGTTTTAGGGTACATGTGCACAATGTGCAGGTTAGTTACATATGTATACATGTGCCATGCTGGTGTGCTGCACCCATTAACTCGTCATTTAGCATTAGGTATATCTCCTAAGGCTATCCTTCCCTCCTCCCCCCACCCCAAAACTGTCCCCAGAGTGTGATGTTCCCCTTCCTGTGTCCATGTGTTCTCATTGTTCAATTCCCACCTATGAGTGAGAACATGCGGTGTTTGGTTTTTTGTCCTTGCGATAGTTTACTGAGAATGATGATTTCCAATTTCATCCATGTCCCTACAAAGGACATGAACTCATCATTTTTTATGGCTGCATAGCATTCCATGGTATATATTTGCCACATTTTCTTAATCCAGTCTATCATTGTTAGACATTTGGGTTGGTTCCAAGTCTTTGCTATTCTGAACAGTGCCGCAATAAACATACATGTGCATGTGTCTTTATAGCAGCATGATTTATATTCCTTTGGGTATATACCCAGTAATGGGATGGCTGGGTCAAATGGAATTTCTAGTTCTAGATCCCTGAGGAATCGCCACACTGACTTCCACAATGGTTGAACTAGTTTACAGTCCCACCAACAGTATAAAAGTGTTCCTATTTCTCCACATCCTCTCCAGCACCTGTTGTTTCCTGACTTTTTAATGATTGCCATTCTAACTGGTGTGAGATGGTATCTCATTGTGGTTTTGATTTGCATTTCTCTGATGGCCAGTGATGATGAGCATTTTTTCATGTGTTTTTTGGCTGCATAAATGTCTTCTTTTGAGAAATGTCTGTTCATATCCTTCTCCCACTTTTTGATGAGGTTGTTTGTTTTTTTCATGTAAATTTGTTGGAGTTCATTGTAGATTCTGGATATTAGCCCTTTGTCAGATGAGTAGGTTGAGAAAATTTTCTCCTATTTTGTAGGTTGCCTGTTCACTCTGACGGTAGTTTCTTTTGCTGCGCAGAAGCTCTTTAGTTTAATTAGATCCCATTTGTCAATTTTGGCTTTTGTTGCCATTGCTTTTGGTGTTTTAGACCTAATAGACATCTACAGAACTCTCCACCCCAAATCAACAGAATATACATTTTTTTCAGCACCACACCACACCTATTCCAAAATTGACCACATAGTTGGAAGTAAAGCTCTCCTCAGCAAATGTAAAAGAACAGAAATTATAACAAACTGTCTCTCAGACCACAGTGCAATCAAACTAGAACTCAGGATTAAGAAACTCACTCAAAACCACTCAACTACATGGAAACTGAACAACCTACTCCTGAATGACTATTGGGTACATAACAAAATGAAGACAGAAATAAAGATGTTCTTTGAAACCAACGAGAACAAAGACACAACATACCAGAATCTCTGGGATACATTCAAAGCAGTGTGTAGAGGGAAATTTATAGCACTAAATGCCCACAAGAGAAAGCAGGAAAGATCCAAAATTGATACCTAACATCACAATTAAAAGAACTAGAAAAGCAAGAGCAAACACATTCAAAAGCTAGCAGAAGGCAAGAAATAACTAAAATCAGAGCAGAACAGAAGGAAATAGAGACACAAAAAACCCTTCAAAAAATTAATGAATCCAGGAGCTGGTTTTTTGAAAAGATCAACAAAATTGATAGACTGCTAGCAAGACTAATAAAGAAGAAAAGAGAGAAGAATCAAATAGACGCAATAAAAAATGATAAAGGGGATATCACCACCGATCCCACAGAAATACAAACTACCATCAGAGAATACTACAAACACCTCTACGCAAATAAACTAGAAAATCGAGAAGAAATGGATAAATTCCTTGACACATACACCCTCCCAAGACTAAACCAGGAAGAAGTTGAATCTCTGAATAGACCAATAACAGGCTCTGAAATTGTGGCAATAATCAATAGCTTACCAACCAAAAAGAGTCCAGGACCAGATGGATTCACAGCCGAATTCTACCAGAGGTACAAGGAGGAACTGGTACCATTCCTTCTGAGACTATTCCAATCAATAGAAAAAGAGGGAATCCTCCCTAACTCATTTTATGAGGCCAGCATCATCCTGATACCAAAGCCAGGCAGAGACACAACCAAAAAAGAGAATTTTAGACCAATATCATTGATGAACATTGATGCAAAAATCCTCAACAAAATACTGGCAAACCGAATCCAGCAGCACATCAAAAAGCTTATCCACCATGATCAAGTGGGCTTCATCCCTGGGATGCAAGGCTGGTTCAATATATGCAAATCAATAAATGTAATCCAGCATATAAACAGAACCAAAGACAAAAACCACATGATTATCTCAATAGATGCAGAAAAGTCCTTTGACAAAATTCAACAACCCTTCATGCTACAAACTCTCAATAAATTAGGTACTGATGGGACATATCTCAAAATAATAAGAGCTATCTATGACGAACCCACAGCCAATATCATACTGAATGGGCAAAAACTGGAAGCATTCCCTTTGAAAATGGGCACAAGACAGGGATGCCCTCTCTCACCACTCCTATTCAACATAGTGTTGGAAGTTCTGGCCAGGGCAATTAGGCAGGAGAAGGAAATAAAGGGTATTCAATTAGGAAAAGAGGAAGTCAAATTGTCCCTGTTTGCAGATGACATGATTGTATATCTAGAAAACCCCATTGTCTCAGCCCAAAATCTCCTTAAGCTGATAAGCAACTTCAGCAAAGTCTCAGGATACAAAATCAATGTGCAAAAATCACAAGCATTCTTATACACCAATAACAGACAAACAGAGAGCCAAATCATGAGTGAACTCCCATTCACAATTGCTTCAAAGAGAATAAAATACCTAGGAATCCAACTTACAAGGGATCTGAAGGACCTCTTCAAGGAGAACTACAAACCACTGCTCAATGAAATAAAAGATACAAACAAATGGAAGAACATTCCACGCTCATGGGTAGGAAGAATCAATATCGTGAAAATGGCCATACTGCCCAAGGTAATTTATAGATTCAATGCCATCCCCATCAAGCTACCAGTGACTTTCTTCACAGAATTGGAAAAAACTACTTTAAAGTTCATATGGAACCAAAAAAGAGCCCGCATCGCCAAGTCAATCGTAAGCCATAAGAACAAAGCTGGAGGAATCACGTTACCTGACTTCAAACTATACTTCAAAGCTACAGTAACCAAAACAGCATGGTACTGGTACCAAAACAGAGATATAGACCAATGGAACAGAACAGAGCCCTCAGAAATAACGATGCATATCTACAACTATCTGATCTTTGACAGACCTGAGAAAAACAAGCAATGGGGAAAGGATTCCCTATTTCATAAATGGTGCTGGGAAAACTGGCTAGCCATATGTAGAAAGCTGAAACTGGATCCCTTCCTTACACCTTATACAAAAATTAATTCAAGATGGATTAAAGACTTAAATGTTAGACCTAAAACCATAAAAACCCTAGAAGAAAACCTAGGCATTGCCATTCAGGACATAGGCACGGGCAATTTGGTCCTTTTAATCAAAGCACATTTATGCTTTTATATTCTGGATGCCAGAAATCTGAAAGCAGTTTCACTGGACCAAGACTGGGTGTCAGCAGGTCTGTGGTCTTTCCAGATGCTCTAGGGGGTGTGAATCTATTTCCTTTCCAGTTTCTAGAGCATCATTCCTTGCATGCCTTGGCTTGCTGTCCCTCCCTCCATCTTCAAAACCAGAAGGTTAGCATCTTGCCTCAGATGTGTAATCACATTACCCGTCTTTACTATAATCAAATCTCCTTCTTCTTCTCTCTCATGTGGATACTTCTTATTACATTTAGGATCCATCTAGATAATCTAGGGTAACCCCTCCATCTCTTAATTTAATCACATCTGCAAAATCCTTTGCCATATAAATGTAAAATTCACAAGTTCTGGAGATTAGAACATAGATATCTCTGGCGGTCATTATTCAGTTTATCTTGTATATAAAATTATACATTTTTAAGGTGTACAATATGATACTTCTATATACATATCTTGATATATACATACATGGTGAAATGATAACTACAGTGAAGCAAACTAACATACCTATCATCTCATATAATTATCTTTTTTCTTCCTGTAGTAAACGTATCTAAACTCTACTCTTTTGGCAAATCACTGGTATACTAACTATAGTTCTCATGTTGTATATTAGTTCTCTAGCCTTATTCATCCTACATAACTATAATTTTGTTCCTTTTGACCCACATCTTCCCATTTATTTTTAATATTTTGTCAAACAAGTTTTGTCTCTCTAACAACTTAGACTGTCTCTCTCTTCCCCCCAAAATAGACAAACCCTTAATATTAAGTAAATACAAAATAACTACTATCAATTAAGAAACATTTCCACAATCCTAATTTAAATCTACATCTACTTCTTGAATTTGATAATGCGTTTGTCAAATGATTCAGAATATTTGATAAGGTTGGCTATATATTTCTCCTTGCTAAACACTGGAATCATTTTATTATGTTTCATCAACTCTTATCTGGGGAATTTAATTATATAAATTCAAAAAAAGTATACAAAAAAGTGAACTGTCACAGTAAAAATAGATATTGTATATTTGAAGACTTGCCTGCAGCATCAATACAGTGCTTTTATTGTGATGACTTTTGAAATAGATTCAAGTATAAATGGTTAATTGGAAAACTTGATATTTCCAGTAGTGACGTTTTCTTGACAGGAAATTATTTATTTGAGATTGTTCAAGGGAATTGATGAAATCCCTAGAGAAGATGACATGTGAAGTTCAGAATGAATAATGACCCAGCATCTATAATGATTAGAAAAGTTTTTCTCCTTTTATATTGCAGTCAGTCACAAACAATATTTTATTCTCATGGATAAGATTTTCAAAGAAACTGCAAGAAATCAGGTTGAGGGAACAGGATAAATTCTTTTCGGTATAAGGCTGCAGGTAACTATTCCATATTCTATGAGAAATAAGCACACACACATATGTTTTAACAGCAGAGTAGCCTCATTTAGTTATTCTTGGCTGCCTTAGGTGATCATTTTCTAGGCTTATTTAGAGGAACTGGTCTATTTACAGATGTCATTCCTATCTCCTTATCACTGTCTGAAATTGAGGAAAAAAATATTTCTACTTTTACCTCTTCACACTCAGTTATGTTGGATGGACTTCCTCAGAATTTAAATTGGTCAGTGTCTAATTCTCCACTTTGAAATAAAGTACTCAGTCATTATTACTCCCAGCATAGATATTAGAAATACTTAGTGGTCTGTGAGGTTTTACTCCACACATTGGCACAAATACCTCATTTACTGAAGTGGTTAGAATGAGAGAAATAACAGCTGAAGCCTCAATTTGCAATGAGTGGAAGAAGATGAGGAGAGACTGGGCTCAGTAGATTGATTGCTGTTTGTCCCCTTGGGCATTTTTCAGAAAAGCCTTTCATATTTATTCTTACCATGTTCCAGAGGCACAAATAAAGGATCTCCACTTAATGGGTTCCAAGTACAGACCAATTTTCCTTCATTAGAGACTCACTGAAATGGACACAGGCACCACTTTACCCTAAGATTTTAGTTATTCAACAGTTAATAACCTGTTCACAGTTGGTTTTACATATTGCCTCAGCTGATGTTGGTGTATTAAGAATTCGACCACTACTAGCACAGAGATTGGTATATAATAAGGGTGCAGTAAATATTTATAACATGTGATATAAATAAAAGTTTTTCTTTTTAAAAAAATTAAAATGCTATTATTTAGGGTTCAAGATAGACTGTTAAGCATAAAGCTGTTTAAGCTAAAAATCAGTTAATTCTCTTAATGTTTGTTTGTCTCTAATGGGCTGTTACCATTTTAAGATCATCCTATTTGAGTTTGCATTACATTGTTTCTGTGTATGTGTTGGGGAGGGTGTTTTGATATTTTATTATTCTTTGCTCCCAATGTTTCAGAATCTTTGCAAATTATATCATTTCTTTTTAAAATATTATTTCTTAAGGAGGCTTGTTTTTTAGAATTACAACCTGATATTTTGAAACTAGGATCACTGGCCAAGAATCTTTTAACTAATCCCTTCATAAACTTTCTAGTTTTAAATACCTGCTATTTAAACAGCCATCAACCAGAAAAAAAATTCCAATGAGTCAATCATCCCTTGGCCTAAACCCCAAGTTGATACATTCTTCAATTCCAGTGTTGGCTTTGTCTAATCATCTAAAACTTTGGCAAAAGTTTCGAAGAGTAAGAAAGTTGACATTAAGCATTTATGGGTTTTTTTGTTTGCATTTCACAAGAATTTTGGATTCATTCTCCCTGTGTCATTTATCAGATCAGAAGTTGGATGTGTTTTGTTGCCTAAAATACAACCCATGTACGACAGTTACATTTCCACTTCAGATGACCAGATGAAAGAGTAGTTTCCTTCAAAGCCCACATTCATTTTGGAATGGGAATTATACCACGAGTGAGATAAGAAACTGTAAATAGGCTTTGGCACAATGATTGTACTCTCAGGCGCCAAGTTTTGTTGGCAAGAATTCAGGAGATTCTTGTAGTTCTGGCTCTTCCACTCATCTGGTATTATGACTTCTTCAGTTTAAAGTCACCTTTTCCAGAAGATGAGAACCTTGACAATGCAAGTAGCCACTCAGTCACTCTCTTTCACATCCCCTGATTTTAATTCTCTACATAGCCCTTATTGCTCATTACTGAGTATTTTTCTTGTTTGTTTCTTTTGATTATCTTCCTAGAATCTAAACTTTAGGGACTTTACATAGGAATATACCATGTCTCATTGAATCTAAGGTGATGTCAACGGTGAGATGCATCATTATGTTGGGGATGTAAGACTGCAACCACAGCTCATTGCAGCCTTGTTATCCTGGGCTCAAGCAATTCTTCCTTCTTAGCCTCCTGAGTAGCTAGGACTACAGGTGCACACTACAACACCTGCGCCCAGCTAAATTTTGCATTTTTGTAGAGATGAGGTTTGGCCATGTTGCCCAGGCTGGTCTTGAACTCTTATGCTCAAGCAATCTGCTCACCTTAGCTTACCAAAGTGCCGGGATTACGGGCTTGAGACACTATGCCCAGCCTCTTCAGCATTTTCAATGAAAAGTTGCCAATACATGGTATTTTCAACATTATATAATTGTTTGTGGCATCAAGAGTATTGGTGAAGCTGAATTTCTGAAAACATTACTCCATTATTGTCTTTGAGATTTTCTTCCCAGATGGTGACATTCATTCTTTTAAGTTTTGATGCTTATGGGCCATCAATGCCTGGCAGACAGCAACTGTAAGACTCACCCTAATTTGAGATGTGGAAATGTGAAAAATTGAACATCTTAAAATTGAAAAAATAAGGGTTATAGGTACTGATATGGTTTAGCTCTGTGTCCCCACTCAAACCTCATGTCCAGTTGTAATCCCCACATGTTGAACGAGGGGCCTAGTGGGAGGTGATTGAATCATGGAGGCAGACTTTCCCCTTGCTATTCTCATGGTAGTGAGTAAGTTCTCAGGAGACCTGGTTGTTTGAAAGTGGGTAGCACCTCCCCCTTCCCTCTCTTCCTCCTGCTCTACCCATGTAGGATGTGCCAGCTTCCCCTTTGCCTTCTGTCATGATTGTAAGTTTCCTGAGGCCTCCCCCAGCCATGCTTCCTGTACAGCCTGTGGAACCCTGAGCCAATGAAACCTCTTTTCTTTATAAATTACCCAGTCTCCGGTAGTCCGGTAGTTCTTTTTTTTTTTTTTTTTTTTTTTTTGAGACAGAGTTTCACCCCGTCACCCAGGTCACCCAGGCTGGAGTGTAGTGGATGATCTCGGCTTACTGCAACCTCCGCCTCGCTGGTTCAAGCTATTCTCCTGCCTCAGCCTCTTGAGTAGCTGGGATTACAGGCACCTGCCACCATGCCTGGTTAATTTTGTATTTTTAGTAGATATGGGGTTTCACTATGTTGGTCAGGCTGGTCTCGAACTCCTGACCTCAGGTAATCCACTCTCCTTAGCCTCCCAAAGTCCTGGGATTACAGGTGTGAGCCGCTGCACCTGGCCTCAGGTAGTTCTTTACAGCAATGTGAGAATGGACTAATACAGGTACTCAATAAATAAATAATTTTCAAGTACTTGAATATATGACTTTTGTCAAATCTATGTGTCCTTGGGCAAGCCAGTTTATTCCTTAAGCTATATTTTTCCCATTCAGAAAATAGAGGTTGGCTTAGAAGTCCTCTAAGAGCCCTTTCTGCTAAAAAAAAAAAAAAGTACATGCTTTGTAAATGGCTGGAGTTCATAAATGTAAGGATGTATAATTTTAGTGAACTATTAAAAGTATTCTGTCCAATCTGGTCTTCAAGGATTTAAATTTCCAGGTCAAACAAATAAGAATACCACCCAGCTGTTCTGTTAGACAATTGACGAGGTGACGATTGAAGGGTGAGGATTCTTGCCACACTTAGCTGACCCCTTTCTCTCTCGCTGGCGGCAGCTGGTTAGTGCACAGAGCACTGCCATTAGAGAGAGATACAAACAATGAGAGGCTTTACACAGAGGAAGAAAGGTATTCTTAGCCTCAATATGGCCCAGTTCCCAGGATGTGGGGAAAGGATAACCTCTGGACTCTTTGCCAAGGTGAGAGGCTCCAATTAGAGAGCAGGCCTCTGGTTGCAGCCATGGTGGACTCTCGGGCCAACCGGGGAAGAGCTGGCCTAGCAGCAGGTAGCCCAATGGGCAGATATTGAAAAACCTTGTTTGCCAACTAGGATCTATCTGTGCTCAGCCACAGGGTCCTATATCTCCAAAAGTGGCTGAATGGCCACTTTCTAAGTGACTATTCATAGAATTGCTCCTTTATTTTTATTTATTATTATTTTTTTTTTGAGATGCACTCTCGCTCTGTAGCCCAGGCTGGAATGCAGTGGCGTGATCTCGGCTCACTGCAACCTCCACCTACCAGGCTCAAACAAGCCTCCCACCTCTGCCTCCAGAGTAGCTGGGACTACAGACACCTGTCATCATACTTAGCTAATTTTTGTATTTTTGGTAGAGGCGGGGTTTCACCATGTTGGCCAGGCTAGTCTCAAACTGCTGACCTCAAGTGATCCGACTGCCTTGGCCTCCCAAAGTGCTAGGATTACAGGTGTAAGCAACCACCCATGACCAGAATTCCTCCTTTATAAAGCCTCAAGTCAATGTCTAAAAAATTGAGAGGGCAATTCCATGATTCACCAGATAACCCATATAGATGCATACTATCTATCTAAAAATACCCATTTTTACGCTAATTAATCTTTGTAGCCTTCAATTTGCTATACGTCAACCTGTACTGTGTTTCAGGAGGCTCTATCTTGGATACAGTGACCTTCTGCACATCAGTGAAAGGACTGAAACTAGAAGAAGGAAAATTGGGATCTATGTCTACTTTGTTTCCCACATGTTATTCTGTTACCTCAAGTATCTGACTCCATTGTAGTTAATTGCTTCCTGTCTGTTTCTTTCCCTAGGTTATGAGATCCTCCACAGAGAACTGAGTAACAATGGTGTACATTATTAACTAAAATTATCACATCTTGCTTTATTATTTATTTGTTTTTTTTAACCATCCTAGAATAGATAGTGTATTGTAGTTTGTTGCCTTGGGAAAGATTTGATTTTGGTTATGTGACGCAGAGAGAAGCTGGCTTAAACTTCCCATGGATCCTTTCTGTACTTGGCTTGGTGCTAAAGAGTCACACAGCTGTGGGAATCTTGCAAGCATAATTTCAATTTCCACTTTCGGGTCAGAATCAAAGAAGGATTAGAAAGGAGTCCATTTCAAACTTTATAGACCACTTCAGGCATACTTACTCTATCCTACCAGTTCTGAATGTATTAAATTTATTAAAAACTGCTAAGTACCCTGCCAAATTTTTTGTTAATATTATAATCAAATGTGCTTAGTTATTGGTGTCTCTGCAACCACTGAAAATGCCATGCAATTATAAACAGAATATATTTTCTCATTTGAAATGGCAAAGCCCCAGAGGTTCTAATAGCCACTCTCTTCCAGATTCATTATTCATTGTAAACTAGCTTTCTAGAATCCTAGATTATGGAGAACTAAGTATCTTTTATATTTTAAACCACGTGTATGCTAATGTATATAACGAGCATTTCAAACAATCTTTTTGCTCCCGGTCAACTTTTTTTTTTTTAAATAATAAAGGCGGCTGGGTGTGGAGGCTCACGCCTGTAATCCCAGCACTTTGGCAGGCCAAGGCGGGTGGATCAACTGAGGTCAGGAGTTTGAGACCAGCCTGGCCAATATGGCGAAACCCTGTCTCTACTAAAAATACAAAAATTAGCTGGGTGTGGTGGCACACACCTGTAATCCCAGCTATTTGGGAGGCGGAGGCATGAGAATTGCTTGAACCCAGGAGGTGGAGGTTGCAGTGAGCTGAGATTGCCTCACTGCACTCCAGCCAGGGTGACAGAGCGAGACTCCATCTCAAAATAATAATAATAATAATAATAATAACAACAACAACATAGGCACTGAACATTTCAAAAAAGCTTAAGAAATAAGAAAAACAGCAAGTTAGGGAAGTTTAAGTGACAAAGCATTTAACACAATTCATTATAAGATGAATGACAAACAAGTAAAATGGAAGACGAATAAGAGATTTATTTAGTGCATCAACTGTTAAAATGCAAGTCTTTATGGCTTATGCTTCTGCATAGATGCTAGGCCCGAAATGGAGGTCTATTTCCCACTTAAGAGCATGAAAAACACCACTTCTCAACTGCAGGGAATAGTTTTGAGATTAGATGCTAGGCATTGCACAAATGGAAGCTTTCCAAAACACAACATACAGAATTACATGTTGGGAGGGGGTTCAGGAGGTCACCCAGATCAGTCGTCTCTCTATTAAATTTGTCCCTTGTTAAAATTTTTAGGGAAGGATATTCCAAAACCGGTCTGAGGTTTAAGTGTCCAAAGACCATGAGAAATCTTAAAATTTTATCACACATTGAATATAGAGAAAAGTTTTTAAAAAGTCCACAACAAAGCAGATACAATTGTATAGAAACATCTAGATAATAGAGCTCCCCAGATCAAGCCCCCTCTATTAACCCCACCACCCCGTGTTTTCTCATTACATTTAGACTGAAATTAAAATCCTGCAAGATCCTATATGAATTAGCCCCTGACTCCTTCTCTGACCTCAGCATCTTCCACTCTCTCCCAGTGTCCCAGTTTCCTCTGTTTCAAACACTGTACGGTAGCAATAATGTGTCTCTTGTTCATCACAGCACATCTACAAAATATCTTCACAGCAACACCTAGATTGGTATTTGATTGGATATCCCTCATGTTTTAACTGTTTAATAAATATTTCTACAAATTTACAAAAGATTAAAAAGTTATATATATATTTGTATGGCTATATATGTATATAATTATTTTAATTGTGGTGTTTTATCTGCTTCAAAGTTCGTTTATATGTTTTTTTCCCTTTCAGCTCTATCTTGTTACCTAGTTTCTTGAAACTCCCATATTCTTGATATTAGATTACTAGGACACTAGCAACGGATAGAAGTCATTGACAAAATAGATGAATCACTCAGTGTGGCTTGGTATTGGCATTGAAAAAATAGATTGGCACAGCAATAGATGGGAAGAATGTGTTTATTGCTGTTGGAAAATACCTGGAAATACCAGTTTCTCCAGTCAAAGAAGTCAGACTCCAAGTGAGTATTTCACCACAGTCTTTCTGGAAGCAAGGTAATACAAATATACAGATGCAAAATGGAATGACTCAGCTAGCCAATATTCAATTAGCGTTAAGGCATAGAAGCCGCATTTAGGGGAAACTGTGAATGATAGACAACAGCTCCCAATCAGAGCAAAATGATATGTCCTTAGACTGAAAAGTTTCTTGTCTTTTTTTTTTTTTTTTTTGAGCCGGAGTGTCGCTCTGTCGCCCAGGCTGGAGTGCAGTGGCGCGATCTCGGCTCACTGCAACCTCCACCTCCCTGGTTCGCGCCATTCTCCTGCCTCAGCCTCCCGAGTAGCTGGGACTACAGGCGCCCGCACCACGCCTCGCTAATTTTTTGTATTTTTAGTAGAGACGGGGTTTCACAGTGTTAGCAAGGGTGGTCTCGGATCTCCTGACCTCGTGATCTGCCCGCCTCGGCCTCCCAAAGTGCTGGGATTACAGGCGTGAGCCACCGCGCCCGGCCAGTTTCTTGTCGTTCTAAGCCTCATTTGAGCCAGGGTAGTGACAGCACTTTCCATCATGGCACCACCTAATGAGAGCAGAAACTCCGGGCTAATGCGCCATCGGCAGAAAGAATAGTCAACATGTGCATTCAGATTCTGTTCATGCTACTGCTTTGAACCAAAGTCATTTTCTAGGTTGAATGAAAACGACCTTACCTGCCTCGTCCTAGCTCTAATTCCAGCAAATGCCACAAGCCGAGTATTGGCCAACCAGGCTGAGCTCACTCACTCAGCTCTGAGCATTCTCTCCCCAACTTGTGATATAACAAAACACAGACAGTGTCTATACTCATTTTACATATCTCTGAGGTTTAGGTGTGAAATGCAACGGTTTGGTTTCAAAGCCCAGATCACCGTTTGCAGAGTGTGACGGAACTGTGAGCAGCTGGAGGGTGATACATCCATTTCCCCACCAAGTTTCTATCAACAAGCATTTAAAGGAGATACTGGCCTAGCTCACAACAGACTAATCTCCCATGATTTATTGTGCGGCAGACTGTTTTTTCCAAAATTGACAACACAATATTTTCAGCCCCACAGTTTTCAAGAACGTCACCTTTGCCTACCAAGAAGTGGAATACGGCTCTTCCACTTGAAATTGAAAATAGAACAGAAAATAAAGGAAAGAAATGTTGCACAACTTCTGAGGCTAGGTCCTAGTAGATAATAGAGTCAGTTTCTCTCTTTCTCTCTCTCTCTCTCTCTCTCATTCTCTCTCTCTCTCTCTCTCATTCTCTCTCTCTCTCTCCACACTCACCTTGGAAAGCTATCCATCATGTGTTCAAGAAGCTCAAGCTGGCTTATGTGAAGAGAACACATAAAGCGGCTGTCAGCCCCAGCGACGGTCTCAGCACACAGCAGCCTTGCTGTCAGACATGAGAGAGTGAATTTCAGCTGATTCCAGCCCTCAGTCGGCTATGCAGCTATTGGGAGCTAACAGATTTCATGATTTTTGCTCATTAACTTTCATTCTGGCAGGTTGCCATAGCCAAATTCTACAGAATTTGCTTTGGGCTTTTGCCTGTGTCATGCACTCCTCTGGAGATGCTCTTTTCCTTTTCTTCCAAGCAAATACAAATTCTTCATTTTGACTTCTTAACAGAACTCAAAAATCTCTTCTGTAAGGACTGGTGCTGTTCTCCATATTCTGCATATCCCTACACACAGTGAACTCTTTTATACTGGACTTATTTGCATTCATGTGTGTTTTGTTTTTCTTTCTCTTTGCTTTTTCCCACAGGGCCACGTCTTAAATTTTTAATTAGACTGCTAATGACTGGAATTCATAGGAGGGGTAGTGTGGGGGTGGTGGGGTAAGCCTTTGGTTCAAGGCCCAGTCTGCTTAGGTCCTTGTACTGGTTCTACCACTTACTGGCAGCGTGCCTGGGAACAAGCTACTTCCAAGATACTTAATGTCTTTAGAGGTCAGGGTTATATCAGAGAAACAGAAAGGTAGGATATGTGTGTGTAGTCCAAAATCTGTAGGACAGCCTGGCAGGCCTGTAATGCAACCCATAGGCAGAATATCTCCTTCCTCAGGAAAATCTCAACTGATTGGATAAGGTCCACTCACGGAGAATAATTTTCTTAACGTCAACTGATTACAGTTACAGATGTTTAAGCACATCTACAAAATACCTTCTTAGGAACACCTAGACTGGCATTTGATTGAATAGCTAGGTACTATAGCCTAGCTTAGTTGACTCATAAAACTCATAAAATCCCATCACAGTATCTCTGTGACTAAATTTCCTCAATTGTAAAATGGGACAATTATAGTACAGGGTGACTATCCCTTACCTGAAATGCTTGGGACCAGATGTGTTTCAGATTTTGGATTATTTTTTGATTTTGAGATATTTGCATATACATTATGAGATATTTTGGGGATGGAACCCAAGTCTAAACATGAAATTCATGCATGTTTCATATACACCTTTTATGTACAGCCTGAAGATAATTTTATGCAATATTTAAAAATAATTTTGTGCACAAAAACAAAGTTTTATTTTTTTATTTTTAGTTTTATTCTTTGTTTTTGAGACAGGGTCTCACTCTGCCACCCAGGCTGGAGTTGCAGTGGTGCGATCATGGCTCACTGCAGCCTCAACTTCCCCAGCTCTAGCGATCCTCTCACCTTAGTCTCCTCAGTTTGGGACTACAGGCATGCGCCACCACGCCTCACTGATTTTTTTGTTTTTGGTAGAGACAGGATTTTGCCATGTTGCCCAGACTGCTCTCTAGCTCCTGAGCTTGAGCAATCCACCCACCTCAGCCTCCCAAAGTGCTGGGATTACAGGTGTGAACTACCATGCCCGGTCAAAACACAGTTTTGTTTTGACCCATTATATGAAGTCAGGTGTAGAATTTTTCACTTGTGGTGTTATGTTAGTTTTCAGAAAGTTTCAGATTTTAGAGCATTTTGGATTTTGGATTTTCAGATTAGGGATGCTCAACCTGTAACACTTTATAAGTATAAAGTATACTAGCCATATATGACAGTGACTGCCACATATTAAGTGCCATGTAAGTGTTGGTTATTACTATTACTTCTTTGTATGAGTACATAGTACCCTAAAATACTTGCAGTTTTCCTAATTAAGTCTTATTAGGACTGTTTCTTTAAAGAATGCTACTTCTGTTTTGCTGTAAGAATCTTGACAGACGAGTGCATAGAATTAATCCAACCCTGGTTTCCAAAAGTCATAACACATTTTTGTTTTATGTCATATGTTTACAAGAGCTTTTTACAGAAAGAGTTCTTGAGAGCAGCTGAACCTGTATTGCCATAATAAGAGGATTAGCCATAAAGGATATAAAGAGATATATGTTTCTAGCCACTCCTTGTTAAGGAGCTGTTGGTAACCCCTAATCAATGAGCAAGGAAACTGCTTCTCGTCTGATTCAGATTCTTCTTCCTATTTCTAGGTTTCCTCTCAAGTGTCTCACAGAATATTGGGATGGCTACCTCTTGAATCAAGGCCTTATTACCAAGCCCTAATCTTTATTAATGTACATATTTAAGTACAAATATAAATACTAAGTCTTTGTCAGTTGATTTCTATGGAAGACTTTGCTTCACCCCAACTTGCACTAATAAATCTAGGCTTCTTGCTTTCCAGGGAAGCCAAGATGGCAGCATGATGTCAATACTGTAGTTTAGTGCTTCTCTCTGGCACTTGGGAAATTTGTCTTATATTTCTGTTCTTCCCAGTAGCTACTGTCTCCTGAGATGCAAGAATGAGATGAAGGCTTATAACCCAACTGTTCGCAGAAATAAGAACTTCCTCATTGTGGTACAAACTGAAATGAATCCTTTATTGAGTTTGCCATGCCACATTCTCTGTTCTCTACTCACACCACTGTTGACATTCTTAACTGGAGCCTCGTGGTATATTACTGTTTACTGGATCATCTTTAATGATGAAACCAAAAGCAAAAAATGAGAAAAACACCAGATATAACTTCAGTGTTTCTGCATTAAATATAATACAGACATGCAACTTTTTCTACCTGTGTTTACAAGCAAAATAAGCTCTGATTATTCCTGTTAAGAACTTGCCAGTAAGAAAAATAACTTAATATGATGGCTAGCTGTTTAATATCTCATAAATATTGAGCAAGGATAATTGTTAAAAACAAATAAATAGATGTAAGTAAAATAAAAGTATATAAATAAAAATTTCAACAGTAATTATATCACTTAAAAATAGTTACCCAAATGTTTTCAGTAACTTATACCTTTAAAGTTATATTAAGTGAAATGATGGATATTCATTCACTATCCAGATCATTTCCAAATAATATAAAATATAAAAACATTAATTGCTAAACATAGTTTATTTACTTTTAGCTTTGAAGGAGTTCAGAATACACCATCCCCAAAATATGCTGCACTGGCATATTAACTATTTTGAATTAAAGGCACGTGAAAAATAACATATGTGAAAACAAAAACACTCTGATTTGCCTTCTATTTCTTTTTTGTTATTATTATACTTTAAGTTCTAGGGTACATATGCACAACGTGCAGGTTTGTTACATATGTATACATGTGCCATGCTGGTATGCTGCACCCATTAACTCGTCATTTACATTAGGTATATCTCCTAATACTATCCCTCCCCCCTCCCCCTACCCCATGACAGTCCCCGGTGTGTGATGTTCCCCACCCTGTGTCCAAGTGTTCTCATTGTTCAATCCCCACCTATGAGTGAGAACATGTGGTGTTTGGTCTTCTGTCCTTGCGATAGTTTGCTGAGAATGATGGTTTCCAGCTTCATCCATGTCCCTACAAAGGACATGTACTCATCCTTTTTTATGGCTGCATAGTATTCCAAGGTGTATATGTGCCACATTTTCTTAATCCAGTCTATCATTGTTGGACATTTGGGTTGGTTCCAAGTCTTTGCTATTGTGAATAGTGCTGCAGTAAATACACGTGTGCATGTGTCTTTATAGCAGCACGATTTATAATCCTTTGGGTATATACCCAGTAATGGGATGGCTGGGTCAAATGGTATTTCTAGTTCTAGATCCCTGAGGAATCGCCACACTGTCTTCCACAATGGTTGAACCAGTTTACAGTCCCACCAATAGTGTAAAAGTGTTCCTATTTCTCCACATCCTCTCCAACACCTGTTGTTTCCTGACTTTTTAATGATCACCATTCTAATTGGTGTGAGATGGTATCTCATTGTGGTTTTGATTTGCATTTCTCTGATGGCCAGTGATGATAAGCATTTTTTCATGTGTCTGTTGGCTGCATAAATGTCTTCTTTTGAGAAGTGTCTGTTCATATCCTTTGCCCACTTTTGATGGGGTTGTTTTATTTTTTCTTGTAAATTTGTTGGAGTTCTTTGTAGATTCTGGATATTAGCCCTTTGTCAGATGGGTAGATTGCAAAAATTTTCTCCCATTCTGTAGGTTGCTTGTTCACCTGATGGTAGTTTCTTTTGCTGTGCAGAAGCTCTTGAGTTTAATTAGATCCCATTTGTCAATTTTGGCTTTTGTTGCCATTGCTTTTGGTGTTTTAGTCATGAAGTCCTTGCCCATTCCTGTGTCCCAAATGGTATTGCCTAGGTTTTCTTCTAGGGTTTTTATGGTTTTAGGTCTAACATTGAAGTCTTTAATCCATCTTGAATTAATTTTTGTATAAGGTGTAAAGAAGGGATCCAGTTTCAGCTTTCTACATATGGCTAGCCAGTTTTCCCAGTACCACTTATTAAATAGGGAATCCTTTCTCCATTTTTTGTTTTTGTCAGGCTTGTCAAAGATCAGATGGTTGTAGATGTGTGGTATTATTTCTGAGAGGCCTGTTCTGTTCCATTGGTCTACATCTCTGTTTTGGTACCAGTACCAGGCTGTTTTGGTTATTGTAGCCTTGTAGTATAGTTTGAAGCCAGGTAGCATGATGCCTCCAACTTTGTTCTTTTGGCTTAGGATTGTCTTGGCAATGCAGGCTCTTTTTTGGTTCCATATGAACTTTAAAGTAGTTTTTTCCAATTCCGTGAAGAAAGTCATTGATTCTTACTATCCATGATCATGGAACATTCTTCCATTTGTTTGTGTCCTCTTTTATTTTGTTGAGCAGTGGTTTGTAGTTCTCCTTGAAGAGGTCCTTCACATCCCTTGTAAGTTGGATTCCTAGGTATTTTATTCTCTTTGAAGCAATTGTGAATGGGAGTTCACTCATGATTTGGCTCTCTGTTTGTCAGTTATTGGTGTATAAGAATGCTTGTGATTTTTGCATATCAATTTTGTATCCTGAGACTTTGCTGCAATTGCTTATCAGCTTAAGGAGATTTTGGGCTGAGACAATGGGGTTTTCTAGATATACAATCATGTCATCTGCAAACAGCGACAATTTGACTTCCTCTTTTCCTAATTGAATACCCTTTATTTCTTTCTCCTGCCTGATTGCCCTGGCCAGAACTTCCAACACTATGTTGAATAGGAGTGGTGAGAGAGGGCATCCCTGTCTTGTGCCAGTTTTCAAAGGGAATGCTTCCAGTTTTTTCCCATTCAGTATGATACTGGCCATGTGTTTGTCATAAATAGCTCTTATTATTTTGAGATACATCCCATCAATACCTAGTTTATTGAGAGTTTTTAGCATGAAAGGCTGTTGAATTTTGTCAAAGGCCTTTTCTGCATCTATTGAGATAATCATGTGGTTTTTGTCTTTGGTTCTGTTTATGTGATGGATTACGTTTATTGATTTTCATATGTTGAACGGGCCTTGCATTCCAGGGATGACGCCAACTTGATCGTGGTGGATAAGCTTTTTGATGTGCTGTTGGATTCGGTTTTCCAGTATTTTATTGAGGATTTTTGCATTGATGTTCATCATGGAAATTGATCTAAAATTCCTTTTTTTTGTTGTGTCTCTGCCCGGCTTTGGTATCAGGATGATGCTTGCCTCATAAAATGAGTTAGGGAGGATTCCCTCTTTATCTATTGATTGGAATAGTTTCAGAAGGAATGGTACCAGCTCCTCTTTGTACCTCTGGTAGAATTCGGCTGTGAATCCATCTGGTCCTGGACTTTTTTTGGTTGGTAGTCTATTAATTATTGCCCTAATTTGAGTGCCTGTTATCGGTCTATTCAGAGATTCAACTTCTTTCTTGTTTAGTCTTGGGAGAGTGTATGTGTCCAGGAATTTATCCGTTTCTTCTTGATTTTCTAGTTTATTTGCATAGAGTTGTTTATAGTATTCTCTGATGGTAGTTTGTATTTCTGTGGGATTGGTGGTGATACCCCTTTATCATTTTTTTATTGTATCTATTTGATTCTTCTCTCTTTTCTTCTTTATTAGTCTTGCTAGCGGTCTATCAATTTTACTGATCCTTTCAAAAAACCAGCTCCTGGATTAACTGATTTTTTGAAGTGTTTTTTTGTGTCTCTATCTCCTTCTGTTCTGCTCTGATCTTAGTTATTTCTTGCCTTCTGCTAGCTTTTGAATGTGTTTGCTCTTGCTTCTCTAGTTCTTTTAATTGTGATGTTATGGTGTCAGTTTTAGATCTTTCCTGCTTTCTCTTGTGGGCATTTAGTGCTATAAATTTCCCTCTACACACTGCTTTGAATGTGTCCCAGAGATTCTGGTATGTTGTGTCTTTGTTCTCTTTGGTTTCAAAGAACATCTTTATTTCTGCCTTCATTTTGTTATGTACCCAATAGTCATTCAGGAGTAGGTTGTTCAGTTTCCATGTAGTTGAGTGGTTTTGAGTGAGTTTCTTAATCCTGGGTTCTAGTTTGATTGCACTGTGGTCTGAGAGACAGTTTGTTATAATTTCTGTTATTTTACATTTTCTGAGGCGTCCTTTACTTCCAACTATATGGTCAATTTTGGAATAAGTGTGATGTGATGCTGAGAAAAATGTATATTCTGTTGATTTGGGGTGGAGAGTTCTGTAAATGTCTATTTGGTGCACTTGGTGCAAAGCTGAGTTCAACTCCTGGATATCCTTGTTAACTTTCTGTCTTGTTGATCTGTCTAATGTCAACATTGGAGTGTTAAAGTCTCCCATTATTACTGTATGGGAGTCTAAGTCTCTTTGTAGGTCTCTAAGGACTTGCTTTATGAATCTGGGTGCTCCTGTATTGGGTGCATATATATTTAGGATAGTTAGCTCTTCTTGTGGAATTGATCCCTTTACCATTATGTAATGGCCTTCTTTGTCTCTTTTGATCATTGTTGGTTTAAAGTCTGTTTTATCAGAGACTAGGATTGCACCCCCTGGTTTTTTTTGTTTTCCATTTGTTTGGTAGATCTTCCTCCATCCCTTTATTTTGAGCCTATGTGTGTCTCTGCACGTGAGATGGGTCTCCTGAATACAACAGACTAATGGGTCTTGACTCTTTATCCAATTTTCCAGTCTGTGTCTTTTAATTGGAGCATTTAGCCCATTTACATTTAAGGTTAATATTGTTCTGTGTGAATTTAATCCTGGCATTATGATGTTAGCTGGTTATTTTGCTCGTTAGTTGATGCAGTTTCTTCCTAGCCTTGATGGTCTTTACAATTTGGCATGTTTTTGCAGTGGCTGGTACCAGTTTTTCCTTTCCATGTTTAGTGCTTCCTTCAGGAGTTCTTGTAAGGCAGGCCTGATTGTGACAAAATCGCTTAGCATTTGCTTGTCTGTAAAGTATTTTATTTCTCCTTCAGCTATGAAGCTTAGTTTGGCTGGATATGAAATTCTGTGTTGAAAATTCGTTTCTTTAAGAATGTTGCATATTGGCCCCCACTCTCTTCTGGCTTGTAGAGTTTCTGCTGAGAGATCTGCTGTTAGTCTGATGGGCTTCCCTTTGTGGGTAACCCGACCTTTCTCTCCAGCTGCCTTTAACATTTTTTCCTTTATTTCAACCTTGGTTAATCTGATAATTATGTGTCTTGGATTTGCTCTTCTCGAGGAGTATCTTTGTGGCATTCTCTGTATTTCCTGAATTTGAATGTTGGCCTGCTTTACTAGGTTGGTGAAGTTCTCCTGGATAATATCCTGAAGAGTGTTTTCCAACTTGGTTACATTCTCCCTGTCACTTTCAGGTACACCAATCAGATGTAGATTTGGTCTTTTCACATAGTCCCATATTTCTTGGAGGCTTTGTTCATTTCTTTTTACTCTTTTTTCTCTAAACTTCTCTTCTGACTTCATTTTGTTCATTTGATCTTCAATCACTGATACCCTTTCTTCCATTTGATAGAATTGGCTACTGAAGGTTGTGCATGTGTCACGTAGTTCTCATGCCATGGTTTTCAGCTCCATCAGGTCATTTAAGGTCTTCTCTATGCTGCGTATTCTCGTTAGCCATTTGTCTAATCTTTTTTCAAGGTTTTTAGCTTCTTTGCGATGGGTTCGAACATCCTCCTTCAGCTTGGAGAAGTTTGTTATTCCTGATCGTCTGAAGCCTTCTTCTCTCAACTTGTCAGTGTCATTCTCCATCCAGCTTTGTTCCATTGCTGGTGAGGAGCTGCATTCCTTTGGTGGAGAAGAGGCGCTGTGATTTTTGGAATTTTCAGCTCTTCTGCTCTGGCTTCTCCCCATCTTTGTGGTTTTATCTACCTTTGGTCTTTGATAACGGTGATGTACAGGTGGGATTTTGGTGTTGATGTCCTTTCTGTTTGTTAGTTTTCCTTCTAACAGACAGGATCCTCAGCTGCAGGTCTGTTGGAGTTTGCTGGAGGTCCACTCCAGACCCTGTTTGCCTGGGTATTACCACTGGAGGCTGCAGAACAGCAAATATTGCAGAACGGCAAATGTCGCTTCCTGATCCTTCCTCTGGAAGCTTCGTCTCAGAGGGGCACCTGGGCGTATGAGGTGTCAATTGGCCCCTACTGGGAGGTGTCTCCCAGTTAGGCTACTTGAGGGTCAGGGACCCACTTGAGGAGGCAGTCTATCCATTCTCAGATCTCAAACTCCATGCTAGGAGAACCACTAGTCTCTTCAAAGCTGTCAGACAGGGACATTTAAGTCTGCAGAAGTTTCTGCTGCCTTTTGTTCAGCTATGCCCTGCCGCCAGAGGTGGTGTCTACAGAGGCAGGCAGGCCTCCTCGAGCTGTGGTGGGCTCCACCCAGTTTGAGCTTCCCAGCTGCTTTGTTTACCTACTCAAGCTTTAGCAATGGCGGATGCCCATCCCCCAGCCTGGCTGCCACCTTGCAGTTTGATCTCAGACTGCTTTGCTAGCAGTGAGTGAGGCTCTGTGGGTGTGGGACCCTCCCAGCGAGGTGCGGGATATAATCTCCTGGTGTGCCATTTGCTAAGACCATTGGAAAAGCACAGTATTAGGGTGGGAGTGTCCCAATTTTCCAGGTACCGTCTGTCAGGGCTTCCTCTGGCTAGGAAAGGGAATTCCGTGACTCCTTGCACTTCCCGGGTGAGGCGATGCCCCACCCTGCTTTGGCTCACACTCCGTGGGCTGCACCCATTGTCCTGCACCCACTGTTTGACAAGCCCCAGTGAGAGGAACCCGGTACCTCAGTTGGAAAGGCAGAAATCACCTGCCTTCTGCGTCGCTCACGGTGGGAGCTATAGACTGGAGCTCTTTCTATTTGGCCATCTTGGAACCTCTCTCTTCTAATTCTTAAAAGCAGAAGATAAACTTTCCACATGAAAGGTGTTCTCCCCTTATAAGAAGGGAAGTAACATTCTTGTCAAGAATGCAAAGTTGAGGCAAAGGGGAATCTGTACAAACAAAAATTTGTTTCTCAGTCTCAGCTGAAAACTCTAAGAGGATAGAAATAAAATTTTGCCTACTTTGCAGCTTCTTATTACAGACACTAAAGATATTTGAGTTTGTAAGTAAACATGTGCTACATTTAAAAATTGTACTATACTTTCTCATAGTTATGAAATGGCATACTTCCTCATTTTTGCTAAAAATTAAGGTTACTAACAGCTAAGAATTAATTAATATATGTAATTAAGGACACTAGAAATAATAAGAAAAACAAATTTATATAAATTAGACAAGGAAAGTAAGGTTTATTTTTGGTAAGATAAGTTATAAAGTATAACGATGTGTTTTTTGCTGAGAAAAAGAACACTATTGTTCTATTTTAGAGGTTAAAGATTGTTTCAAATGAAAAAGAGGGAAATGAAGGACATAAACTTAGTGGACATAGAAATTGGGGTTGGGGGAGAGAGAAAAAGAGAGAGATAATATGAAGAGAAATAATCTTATGTAGTTAAGCTGGCTAAAATGAAATGAATTTATTAAAATGGTTTAAAAATGAGGCTTGGTATCAAAAGTTGTTGAGACAAAATTAGATTTTGGTCTTATTTTTGTTAAAAGAACAAAGCTTTCTTAGGTTATTGGTGTATTCCTGATAAGTGACTATGAAAAGTTTCTCTTTACCTCCTAAGTGATTTGCCTAAAAACAAAAGGTTTTTGGTCTATCAAAATAATTTCCTTTGCTTCATGTTGTCTTGATCATGTCTGACAACTTAAGAAAAGAGACTTCTCTGTTAAAAGAGCTGAGGTTTTTGTCAACTATATAACTTTCTGTATTTGTCTTTGAAACCTTTAATTCTTATTTTGGTTACATGGATAACTAAGTATTGTTTCAAGTGTCCCGTGATCCTATTTAATCAACTGTTTAAAATCTTTTGACATTTTTGACTATTTCACCTTACCCAAACCAAATCTTAAATAAAATCTGCTTGACCTCAATCTAACTTTGAGATTTTCCAGAGGGCTGCTGGAGAAACACAAAGGATTAATATCTAATCGTATCAAAAAGAGATGTTAAAATAATTAGGTTTATTTGGTATGTTAAATTGTATGGGAAGCATTGTTAAATAAGAAGTGACGATAAACCTTCTTTAGACTATATTTATGTGGGTGTAGGTATTCCAAAAATTATATAGAGTTGTTAGAAATTTTTTATTTTTCTTACTGTCTGTATAATCAGTTATAATCCTGGTTATTACCTTAAAATGTTATATGTCACAGAAATAACCATATTTCCTCATCAATTTCATTTACATAAATGCTTATCATCATCTACAACTGTGGTCATTTTAAGTCTTTTGTCATTCAAAAATAGTTATTTTTTTACTCTGATGCTTTTTCTAGAAGTTTTTGCAAGTAGCTATGTTACAAAATTGCAAGGGAATTATGGAAAAAATTCTGACAGGTTTCTGATAGCTTTAAAATCATACTACTAGGGTTGTTCCTAGCCTTGCAGGTCCACAAGCTGGGGCTGGATGACTTGATATGCATTTCAGAGAAATCACCACAGCAGCTCATATGTTGACAACCTTCCTGCCTGCTGTGTGGGCCATGCAGAAAGTTAACCAGAATACCCAATGGCATCACCAGAGACATTCAAACTGCAAACCAGGAAAATCTATTATATTGAAACTGCCATATTAGAAAAAAAATGCTGTTTACACATTAATAAGCCAGGAATTGTAGCCCAAAATCTTAGAGATCTAAAAGATCAGATCCAGATAGTCACCAGATTGGGGAAGGACAATCAACTGATCTAATTTGTTAAATCTTGGCTATTTGGGGACCTTGGATTTGGGATATTTTTAAAGGCTTGCCATTATCCTCCTATGACTTATAGTCATAATATCCTTCTGTGCTGTAATCTTTCAAGAGTTTTAAAATCTTGTCAGCAGCCACTAACTCAGCAGATGATCTCCATGAAGACTGAATGAAAACACTACAAGAACAAGAATCATCAAAAGAGCCTATCAAGATTCTAGTTTGTAACCAACAGATGTCTACAGAAAGAAAACATGTGGAGACTGAGGATAATGGTGAATAATTGGTCACACTCAGTTCAACTGAGAGAATGACCAAAGGGAAGAATTGTTAAAGAAAAGTAAAAATGGAGACCATGGTTTTGATACACTTCAAGGCCAACCATAACCACAAAGCCAAAACTTGAGCCATTCTGAAATGACCTAAGTTTTCACTGAAATGCCAGCTCTAATCATAAGCAAAACACAAAATGTATGTTTTTGTCTTTGTCAGCATGATTCAATAAAATTAAGCCAACCCGCTATAGACAAATCAGCTTAAATAGCTCTACTTGCCTGAAAAACAGAATGTTAGTATATAACAGCCAATCATGAAAAAGATCAAAATAATCTCTCATCTGTGCTTCATGAGCTGCACTGCAATCGTGTGTGGGAGGGGGCTTCATACCACTTTAGTTTGATGCGTCCCGATTGCATTCTATACTTTCTCTTATTGTATGACAATATGCTTTCAACTTTTTCCTAACTTGTCTGAGCGCAGTGACTCACACGTAGTGGATTGCCCCAGCACTTTGGGAGGCCGAGGTGGGCAGGTCACTTGAGGACAGGAGTTCGAGACCAGCCTGGCCAACATGGTGAAACCCCATCTCTACTAAAAATACAAAAATTAGCCAGGCATGGTGGCGTGCATCTTTAGTCCCAACTACTCAGGAGGCTGAGGCAGAAGATTCTCTTGGACCTGGGAGGTGGAAGTTGCAGTAAGCTGAGATTGCACCACTGTGCTCCATCACAAAACAAAGCAAAATGAAACAAAACAAAACACAACAACTTTTTCCTAACTTGATCTGTTTTTATTTTAATTTTTTTGACACTATTGTATGTCCCAAAAAACAGTAAGAGCAAGATATTAATGAGGCCACTCCAGGGATATGCAAGGGAGGTGGCTGCCTGAGAGTTGAGGGAGGCACATGGATGAGATTGGAGGGTTCCAAGAGCACCTGAAATTCCCTTGAGTCAATGGCATTTAGGACATCTGTAATTCTTTTCAAAGGAAGATGCACATTGGTTTCTGTTCTCCTTTACATCATTGGAAACTGCTAAAATAGAAATTATTGTAACTGTTCAGCAGATGTGGGAAAAAAATCTTCTGACTGCCTTTTACTGGCTAAATACAAAGCAATGTCTTGCTGATACTCCTTGTGGAAGCTGATGTACTTTGATATATGCATTTTTGAAGTTATAAAAATGAGGAAGTGAAAAAATATAAGTGAAACAAGATAACTTCCTGACTATTGAATATATTTCCATTCTTAAAAGCAAAACTTTTGTTTTGCTCACTCTATGTGAATACTTCCTGTGACAAGAAACTTAGTACTCACAAGGCAGCTTATCCTCTTTTAAAAACTGCAACTGTAAGTATCAGAATAATGATATCAGGTAATTTCCAGAAAATGTTTTCATACTAACCGCAAAATATTTCTCATGGTTTAAAACCTCTGTCTGATAGAGGTATAGGCAGGATGTTATTTCAGGTCTTTAAACTGATATTAAACTGCGAATTTAAAGAAGTCCTCATTTCCTTCCTCTCGCCCTACTCTTATGGCTGGCCCTGGTGGTCGCTGACTCACTAACTGCTCCTTCTCCGTGCCCACCCAAGACTGGACCTAAATTCTAGGGATGTACTTTAATGAGTTATGTACACAGTGAAACTACACTACCAAGTCATTGCATAAAGAAATTCTTCCTGTAGAATATTTAGAAGAGCAAACCTCTATGATCATATGTCATAATTTTCTACTTGACACTGTTAGTATTTTTGATCTTAAGAGCCAGACTTCTAGTACAAAGAGTAGGCTTCTTCCAGAAATCCCATGGTAAAATTGTACTGCTAAACAAGAAAACGTGTCATTGTGATTGTAATATTAGAAAAAGCAGTTAAAATTCTAATAAGACAAAAGATTTTTTTTAAACCATAAAATAGCTTTATTGAAGATCTCAGGGTGGCTATAAGACAATGGATACTACTCAACACTTATCTGTGAAAAAAGTGCCAGAGAAGTAATTACTGGAAGTCGATTGTGTAATATTGGATTTGAATGTCATCCAAGGTGTTAGCACTTGCCTAGAAGGAGAGTCATTATAGTCTCTCAAAACACAAGGTAATATTTGACACAAGTAGTATTCAAAGAATGTATGTAAGAAGGCAACTTAATATATTTAGCAGTTTTCCTTCAAGTTGGAATGTGTAAAAAATATGCATTTAAAATAGTAAAGTGATATATCTTCCCTTTCTTTAAATCATGATGTCTTGAGATTTTCAGCCTAATGAACTGAAGAGTTTCAGTCTTCAAAGGAATCTCAGAACAAGCTATGTACTGCACAAATGCATTTAGGACTCTTGTCAAAGTGGGCTTTTGAGAGGCAAGGTTTGTTGAGAGAGAAAAGATTTGTACATTTTCAAGCTCCTAAAAGATTGAAGGTCTGAACTTCAGTTACTCTAGAGATCACAGGAAGAAGAAGAATACAGGCCATAACATAGGAAGGCTACTGTTTATTAGGGAAGAAGGACAGATCATGGGGGAATAAAAAGGAAAGAAAAAAGACCTGGTAAGATCTGTGACTTCTTTCCTCTTCATTTCAGGCTGAGCCTTGAGGATAAGGTGTTAAAAACTACTGGAAATGCAAAGGACACAAGCAGCAGAGTAGAAAAGCAACCTACAGAATGGGAAAGAATATTTGCAAATCATATATGTGATAGGGAGTTGATATTTAGAATATATAAAATTCTGCAACTCAACAAAAACAAAGTTCTGGAGATTGGTTGTGCAATATTGTGAACACAGTTTACATTACTGGACTGTAAAATGGTTAAGATATTAAACTTTATATTATATGTATTTAAACACAGTTTTTTAAAAAGTCAGCAACACAATAAAAACAATCAAAATATGGTTTAGTTATATGGGAGAAGTGTACAAGCAATTGCACGAAAAGCAAAAATTAACAGGTGGGACCTAATTAAACTAAAGAGCTTCTTCACAGCAAAAGAAACTATCAACAGAGCCAAAAGACAATCCACAGAACAGAAGATATTCACAAACTATGCATGTGACAAAGGTTTCACATCCAGACTCTATAAGGAACTTAAACAATTCAACAAGCAAAAAACAAGTAACCCCATAAAAAAGTGGGCAAAGGACATGAACAGACACTTCTCAAAAGAAGACATACAAGCAGTCGACAAACATATGAAAAAAAGCTCAACATCACTAATCATCAGAGAAACACAAGTCAAAACCACAATGAGATACCATCTCAAACCAGTTAGAATGGCTATTATTAAAAAGTAAAGGAAAAAAGATGTTGGTGAGGCTGCAGAGAAAAGGGAATGCTTGTAACTATTAGTGGTAATGTAAAGTAGTTCAGCCACTATGAAAAGCAGTTTGGAGATTTGTCAAAAAAATTAAAATAGAACCACCATTTGACCCAGCAATGTCATTACTGGGTATATATCCAAAGTAAAATAAATTATTTTACCCAAAAGACACCTGCACTTGTATGTCCACCACAGTGCTGTTAGCAAAGACGTGGAATCAACCTTAGTGCCCATTAATGGTGGACTGGATAAGCAAAATGTGGTACATATACACTATGGAATACTATACAGCCATTTAAAAGAAGGAACTCACGTCATTTGCAGCAACATGGATGCAGCTGGAGGCCATTATCCTAAGAAAATTAATGCAGAAACAGAAAGCCAAATACCGCATGTTCTCACTTATAAATGGGAGCTAAACATTGGGTACACGTGGACCTGAAGACGGGAATGATAGACATTGGGAACTACTACAGGGGGGTGGAGGGAAGGGGGCAAGGGTTGAAAAACTACCTATTAGGTACTATGCTCACTACCTGGCTGATGGGATCAGTCATACCCCAAACCTCAGCATCATGCAATATACCCATGTAACAAACCTGCATGTGTACCCCTGAATCTAAAATAAAAGTTGAAATATGAGAGAAGTGGACTGTCCCAACTGATAAACATAGTAAATAAATACTAATACAATAATTTCCTTTATTCACTGTGAAAATAACAAGGGCCAAAATATTGTTATAATGTGTTACAAAAAAGTAGTAACAGTACAGCATTCTGAAATATCAAGGGTAAGCTAGCAAGATTATTATATTTCTTCTCCAGGAACTACTATGGAGAGTTTACTGCTTAATGCTGAGTGAGGAAAATTTTTTAAAAGACTGTTTCCTATAAAAGATAGTGTGAGTTAAGTTGTCACTAGATCCCTATGGTATAAAAGTTACTTTATCTCATATCAAAAGTAAAACGGACCAGTTGCAGTGGCTCACACCTGTAATCCCAGCACTTTGGAACGAGGAGTCAGGAAGATCAGTTGAGGCCAGGAGTTCAAGACCAGCCTGGGCAACATAGTAAGAATATGGTATATAATATAAAAGTTACTTTATCTCATATCAAATGCAAAAACAGGGGCCAGGTGCAGTGGCTCATATCTGTAACCCCAACACTTTGGGAGGTAGAGTCAGGATCCCTTGAGGCCAGGAATTCAGGACTTGGGCAACATAGTGAGACCCTGTAGCTACAAAAAAAAAAAAAATTAGCCAGGCAAGGTGGCACATACCTGTAGTCCCAGTTAGTTGGGAGGCTGAGGAAGGAGGATTGCTTTAGCTCAGGAGTTTGAGGCTGCAGTGAGCTATGATTGCATCACTGCACTCTATCCTGGGAGACAGCAAGACTCCATCTCCAAAAAAAATAAATAAATAAATAAATAAAAATAAAAATAAAATAAAACAATAGGTTACATTTCATGAAATGATATTTAACATTTTCCTCCACTGATATGAGTGACAAATGTCTTCTGTGCTTATAATGATTGACTATCTTTCATTTTAAAGATGATTCTACTGAACTGCCACCTGCAGGATAAGCCATTTGAGTGGTTTTCCAGTAACAGACATGGATTCATACACACCCACTGGTCCTTTTTTTAAAATTAAAATAAATCTTGTTTAAGAACAAATTGCATAATGTAGCCTGAAAAAGGAAAATTTTGTTATCACTAGGGTATTGAACACACAACTTTGACCTTGTTAGTGGTCCATTGGCACCATTCTTTACTCAAAAGTGAAACCCTGTTACAGATTCTAGGTCCCTGTCACCATAAGTATGTTCTTAATCAATTTTCTGCTTTCATGGCGTCTGTAAGGGGTGCATTCTAACTGCGTCACACTGAGTTGTATTTCTGTTCAAATAAAAAGGCTTAATTTATTATTTTTCTCCTAGAATTTAGCATTCTGGGGTTCTGTGTTTTCTAAAAATAGGAATTTCCTATTTGGATTTCTGGATAATTTAATTTACAACTATCTAACCAACTTCAAAGACTGATACCTGCTGTGGCAAAACTAATGACTATCCATAATGATATATAGATAGATGCTATTTCCTAAATTCATTTGTTGATGTTTTCCAAACAGACTTATTGTCTATTAAGTCTTCCATCACCATCTGGTATAATTAAGAATGGCAAAACATGCCTCTTGCAGCACAAAATTCATTTCATGGCAAACAATGAAGATGAGCAATCCATGATATGAGCCAAGATTCTGAACGTAAAGGAAGAGCCCCTGCCATCTGTACTTGATTCTCCTTCCCCACTCACTCATTGCCCTGGAACATAGGGCAACAGCTGACATTGGCTACAACTGACACTGAAGCATCAGTTAGCAACAGTATCAACCCAGCCTAAAACTATGTCAACTTGCAGATGTTGACTTCAGACTTCATTCTTAATTTGCCAGAATTTTTGTTTCCTTGTTTTTTATTCATGCTTGTTTTTCTCAGTAACTCTGTTCTCCCTTTTCTTTCTCCCTGGCATCTGACAAATCACCATTTTCTAATTTTTTTACCTTGTTTAATGTAACACACAGTTAGGATAAAAAACATTCAAATATTTAAAAATTATAAAGTATATAAAGCAAAGTTTGAAATTATACAACAGAAATAAAAACTGTTAATAGGTTCTTTTGTTTTCTTGGATATACATGTTCTATGCATATTACAATGTAAATAATACATATAAATCTTTTTTTTACACAAATGAAATCATATTCTACATACTATTTTGGATACTTTTCCTACTTAAAATGTGTTTCAACATATTTCCATAGCAGTATATACAATCTCCCTCCATTAAAACAATTATTTTAATAGGTTTTTGGGGAACAGGTGGTGTTTGGTTACATGAATATGTTTTTTAGTGGGATTTCTGATATTTTGGTGCACCCATCACCCAAGCAGTGTACGCTATACCCAATGTGTAGTCTTTTATCCCTCACTCCCCCCTTTCTCTCAAGACCCCAAAATCCATTGTATCATTCTTATGCCTTTGCGTCCTCATAGCTTAGCTCTCACATATCAGTGAGAACATATGATGTTTGGTTTTCCATTCCTGAGTCACTTCACTTAGAATAATGGTCCCCAATTCCATCCAGGTTGCTGCAAATGCCATTATTTTCTTCCTTTTTATGGTTGTCACTCCATTTTTTTTAATACAACAAGGAAGGACCATTTATTATGCTGTGAACAAGAAGTCCAGAGCAGGTTAATTCAAAGGTGCAACAATATCATCAAATATCCCACTCTTTCCCACTAAGTATGGCTGTCATTGACACATTGGCTTTCTCCTCCTGGTTACAAAATGGCTGCAGGATAGCAGGGATCATATTCTGACAGGTCTTTACTTGTCTCTTTAAGAGTTGAAGAAACCTTTGCAGAGGGCCTCCAGTAAGCTTCCCTTTACACGTCATTGGCCAGACCACACACATGCCCATATCTAACCCAACTAAGAGGCAAAGAGATCAGGCCCACAATGATTACCTAAGACCACTTAGGATGTACGCTGGGGAGGACCTGCAAATAGGGTCATTCCTTCAGTTATATGGGATGAGGGGAAGAAAATAAGACCTCTGCTAATAATAAAGAATGGGAATATGGTGGTTGTGTAGGCATAGTTAGGTTTTTTTTTTTGTTGCTTTTTTTTTTGAGACAGAGTCTCGCTCTCTCACCCAGGCTGGAGTGCAGTGGCGAGATCTCAGCCCACTGCAAGCTCCGCCTCCTGCATTCACGCCATTCTCCTGCCTCAGCCTCCCGAGTAGCTGGGACTACAGGCGCCACCACCACGCCCGGCTAATTTTTTGTATTTTTAGTAGAGATGGGGTTTCACCGTCTTAGCCAGGATGTTCTCGATCTCCTGACCTCATGATCCGCCCACCTCGGCCTCCCAAAGTGCTGGGATTACAGGCGTGAGCCACCGCACCTGGCTGTTAGTTATGTTTTTAATCTTCTTTTTCAAAATCATCTCAGTTATCCTTCATTTATTTTCTTCATCTAAATTTGAGAATATCTTTATCATTCTCTTTTATAGTCCATTGAAATAATGAAGAATCTATAGACTGTGTGTATCTGTGTATGAGGGAAAATATTTTTAGTCTTAGTTTTTCAACCATGTACATGGTTAAATCTGCATTATTAAGTTTTATTTAGGTCCTCAATAGAGTTTAAAATAGTTCTTTATAAAAGTCTACATATTCTTTGTTAGGTTAGTTCCTAAGAATTTTATAGTTTTATGGCTGTTGTTAAGGGGATCATATTTTATCTCGTTTGCCCTCTTTTTTTTTTTTTTTTTTTTGAGACAGAGTCTCGCTCTGTGCCCAGGCTGGAGTGAAGGGGTGTGATCTCAGGTCACTGCAACCTCCGCCTCCCAGGTTCAAGCGATTCTCCTGCCTCAGCCTTCTGAGTAGCTAGGACTACAAGGCATGAGCCACCACTCCTGGCTAATTTTTGTATTTTCAGTAGAGATGGGTTTCACAATGTTGGCCAGGCTGGTCTTGAACTCTTGATCTCAGGTGATCCGCCCACGTCGGCCTCCCGAAGTGCTGGGATTACAGGCATGAGCCACCGCACCCAGCCTATCTTTCTTCTTAAGAAAATATCTTTTTTCCTTCAATCACAACCTGTTTTTCTTTATTTTGTTTTTATTTTTCTTCTGTTTCTGTTCTGATAGTAAGTCAATCACACTAGTTTCAAGTCTATGTGTGTTGTTTATGTGTGTGTTTGTGAATGTCCATATATTACTATTTTACTGAATTTTAAAAACCAAGATAGTAAATTTTATACATTCTGCTTTGCTCTCTAAAATTTCTCAGTTCTTAGTTATTTTATGCTCACTTCTATTGTTTCTAAATATATTCCCAATTTCCCCCATGTAGCATCTTCTTTTCCTAAGTCTTTTTTATATTTTCAAGTGATCATTTACTCCCCTTCTTCCTTTTATGATGTTATCATATACTCCCTCCTCTCCATTTTCAGTAGTTTTACTTTCTTATATTTCTATTATGATTTATTTATTGGACCATAGTTCAGTTAGAAACATATTTCCTTATTTCTAAACATGAAATATCTTCTAGTTATATTTTTGTTACTGACTTCTGGGTTAATTGAACTATAGTCATAGTATATCATCTGTATGACCTTAAACCTTTGAAATTATCTGAGAGTTGTTTTGAGGCCAAGTCACGATCAGTTTTTGTAACTGGTTTATGTGTATTTCAAAGAATGTGATTTGAAGTTTGTAGGTTATGCTACTTAAATATCTTATAGTCTTTTTTTGCTTTATTTTATTAGGTACTGAGGTAGATTTGTTAAAAAGTGTTTCATTTTTATTGTGAATGTGTTAACTTTCTCTTATAGTTATGTAAAATTTTGCTTTATATATTTTGTATTAATGTAAATAGGAATAAATACAGTTTAAATTGTTATATTTTCTGATATATTAAACTTTTTATTTTTTTACCTTTTTTTTAAGAGTTGGGGGTCTCACACTGTCACCCAGGCTGAGTGCAGTGGTGTGATCTTAGCTCACTGGAGCCTCTAAGTCCTGGGCTTAAGCGATCCTCCTGCCTTAGCCTCCTGAGTGCTGGAACTACAGGGACATGCCACCACACCAGGCAAATTTTGTATTTTTTATTTTTATAGAGACATTTGCCCATTTTTTCTCTAGGTCTCTCAGTAGAAAATTGTACAGAAGTGGTGAGAATGGACAATCTTTTCTTGTTCATGATCTTAGGGGGAAGGCATTTAGTCGTTCAACAATAATTATGATATTAGCTATGCAATTTTTATATATGGCCTTTATTAGGCTGATAACTTTTTTTAATATTCCTGGTTTACTGAGTGTTTTTATTAGGAAGAGTGCTGGATTTTTTCAAATGATTTTTCTGTGTCTATTGAAATGATTGTCTGGTTTTTGTAATAGGATATTGTACATTGATTGATTTTCAGATGTTAACCATCTTGCATTATTTCTCAGATAAATGCCACTTGGTCATGTTGTATAATCTTTTTAAAAATCAGCTTTATTGAGGTATAGTTATATATAAAGAACTGCACATATTTAACGTGTACAATTGATGAGTTTGTACATATGCAAACACCCATAATACCCTCACCACAATCAAGGTAATAGACATATTTAACACCTCCCAGAGCTTCTTGTATTTCTTTGTTTTTTTCTGAGGAGGGGTGCACCATATCATTTTATTAACTATAGGCACTGTGTTATAAGCAGATCTCTAGAATTTATTCATCTAGTGTAACTGAAACTATATCCTTTGAATAACAACTCCAAATTTCTCCTGTCTCCAGCCTCTGGCAACCATCACTGTATTCTCTACATCTATAAGTTTGACTATTTTAAGTACTTAATGCAAGTGAAATCATGCAATATTTGTCCTGTTCCACTTAGCATAGTCTCCTCCAGGTTCATTACGTTGTTGCAAATGGCAGAATTTCCTTACTTTTTAAGGCTGACTAATATTCCATTGTATGTATATACCACATTTTCTTTATCCATTCATCTGTTGATGGATACTTAGGCTGTTTCCATGTCTTGGTTATTATGAATTGTGCTGAAATGAACATGAGAAGTGCAGACATCTCTCTGAGATTCTGATTTCAATTCTTTTGTATATATTCCCAGAAGTGAGATTATTGGATCATGTGGTAGTTCTATTTTTAGTTTTTTGAGGAATCTTCATACTGTTTTCCATAGCTGCCACACTGGTTTATATTCCAACCAACACTTATGTTCCAGTTTCTGCACAACTTTGCCAATACCTTTTTTTTTTTCCAAGTAATAGCCATCCTAACAGGTGTGAAGTGATAACTCATTATAGTTTTATTTGCATTTTATATAATGCTTTTTATATGTTGCTGGATTCAATTTAGTAGTATTTTGTTGAGGACTTTTGCATCTATATCCATAATGACTTTTGTTTTTTTGAGACAGGGTCTCATTCTGTTGCCCAGGCCGGAGTGCAATGGCATGATCTTGGCTCACTGCAACCTCCACCTCCCAGGTTGAAGCGATTCTTGTGCCTCAGCTTCCCAAGTAGCTGGGACTACAGGCATGCGCCACCACACCCAGCTAATTTTTGTATTTTTAGTAGAGACAGGATTTCACCATGTTTGCCAGGCTGCTCTTGAACTCCTGGCCTCAAGTGATCGGCCTGCCTCGGCCTCCGAAAATGCTGGGATTACAGGCATGAGCCACTGGGCCTGGTCCATAATGACATATTGTTCTGTAGTTTTCTTTTCTTGTGATGTATTTGCCTGGTTATTGGCCTCATAGAAGGAGTTGGGAAGTGTTATTTCCTTTTCTATTTTTTTGAAAGAGTTTGTGAAGAATTGGTGTTAATTCTTCTTTAGTTGTTTGGTGGAATTCATCATTGAATCTATTTGGTACTTGACTTGTGCGTATATGTTGGGGGTGGGGAGATTTTTGATCACTAATAAAATTTTTTTCATGTGATATGCTTATTCAAGTGTTTTTTGCTCCTTGAATCTGTTTTAGTAGTTTATGTCTTTCTAGGAATTTGTCTATTTCATCAAGGTTATCTAATTTTTTGGCATATAATTGTTTACAGTATCCTTTTTGGAATTGTTTTTATTTATGTGATATCATTAATGATGTCTCTATTTCCATTCCTAATTTTATTAAGTTGAAACTTCTTTCTTTCTTTTTTTTGTGTCAGTTTAGCTAAAGATGTGTCCATTTTGTTAAGCTTTGAAAAAAATCCCAACTTTTGGTTTTGTTGATTTTTTTTTCTGTTCTCTATTTCATTTATTTCTACTTTAATCTTTATTATTTTCTTGCATCTCCTTGTTTTCAGTTTAGTTAGCCCTTCTTTTTCTAGTCTGAAGGTGTACAGTTAGGCTATTAAGATTTTTCTTCATTTTCTAATGTAGGTGTTTATAGTAATTTCCCTCTAAGCACTGCTTTCATTGTGTCCCATAATTTTTGGAATATTTTTGTTTCTATTTATTTAGCAGCATTTTTTAGTTTTCCTTTTACTTTACATTTATTTTTGGAACCACTGGTTACTTAGTAGTGTGTTTAATATACACTTTTCTGTATGAATTCTCCAAATTTCTTTCTGTTATTGATTCCTAGTTTTATTTCTGTGGCCAGAGAATATACTTCGTATGGTTTAAATTTTGTAAAAGGTACTGAAGGGTGTTTTATGATCTAACAGATGGTCTAAGGTGGAGAATGTTCCACATACCCTTGAAACAATGTGTATTCTTCTGTTGTTGAGTAGAATGTTCTATAGCTGTTCAGTTAGGGCTAGTTGGTGTAGTGTTCAAATTTTGTACTTCCTTGTTTGTCTGCTGCCTTGTTCTGTCTAGTATCAAGAATGGCATACTAAAGCCTCTAATTATTATTATTGAATTGTCTGTTTTTTCTTCAGTTCTGTCACTTTTTGTTTCATGTACTTTTGGGATCTGGTGTTAGCTGCATATATATTTCTAAACATTTTCCAAAATGTTGAAATATATATATTTGTTCATTTCATGAATGAATAATGAATCTTGCTGATGGTTTAGTTCCTTTATCACTATAAAATATTCTTTGTTTCAAGTAATAATTTTCGTTTAAAGTTTGTTTTGTCTGAAATTAGTGTAGCCACTTCAGCTTTCCTTTACTTACTATTAGCATACTGTATCTTTCTCTATTTTTTTACTCTCAACCTATTGTCTCTTGAATGTCAAATGTGTTTGGTAGACAGCTTATGACAGGATTATGCTTTTTAAATTTATTCTGCCAATCTGCCTTTTGACTGCTTGGTTTAGTCCATTTACATTTAATGCAATTATTGATAATGTATGATTTACATCTGGAATTTTGCCATTTGTTTTCTTTTTTTATTATACTTTAAGTTCTGGGATACATGTGCAGAACATGCAGGTTTGTTACATAGGTATACACACGCCTTGGTGGTTTGCTGCACACATCAACCCGTCATCTACATTAGGTATTTCTCCTAATGCTTTCCCTCCTGTCACCCCCTAGCCCCCAACAGGCCCCAGTGTGTGATGTTCCCCTCCCTGTGCCCATGCGTCCTCATTGTTCAACTCCCACTTACGAGTGAGAACATACAGTGTTTGGTTTTCTGTTCTTGTGTTAGTTTGCTGAGAATGATGGTTTCCAGCTTCACCCATGTCCCTGCAAAGGACGTGAACTCATCCTTTTTTATGGCTGCATAGTATTCCATGACATATATGTGCCACATTTCCTTTATCCAATCTATCATTGATGGGCATTGGGGTTGGTTTCAACTCTTTGTTATTGTGAATAGTACTGCAATAAACATATGTGTGTGTGTGTGCCTTTATAGTAGAATTATTTATAATCCTTTGGGTATATACCCAGTAATGGGGTTGCTGGGTCAAATGGTATTTCTGGTTCTAGATCCTTGAGGAATTGCCACACTGTCTTCCACAATGGTTGAACTAATTTTTACTCCCACCAACAGTGTTAAAGTGTTCCTATTTCTCCACATCCTCTCTAGCATCTGTTTTCTGTCTTTTTAATGATTGCCATTCTAACTGGCATTGAGATGGTATCTCATTGTGGTTGTGATTTGCATTTCTCTAATGATCAGTGATGATGAGGTTTTTTTCGTATGTTTGTTGGCTGCATAAATGTCTTCTTTTGAGAAGTGTCTGTTCATATCCTTTGCCCACATTTTGATGGGGTTGTTTGTTTTTTTGTTATAAATTTAAGTTCTTTGTAGATTCTGGATATTAGCCCTTTGTTAGGTGGATAGATTACAAAAATTTTCTCCAATTGTGTAGGTTGCCTGTTCACTCATCAGAGTGAACAGCCATTTGTTTTCTATACATCTTGTGTCTTTGTCTATTTCTCCATTTCCCCTTTCTTTTGAGTTAAATTGATATCTTGTAGTATAAAGTTTTAATTCCCTTCTTTCTTTCAATATTTTAAAAACGAAATGATTCAAATATTTGTTTATACATATAATACATATTATAGATAAGTATAAATATATGTATCTATTTAAATTATTTTCTTAGTGGTTGTTCTGGAAATTACAAGTAACACCTTCACTTAAAACAATCTAGTTTATATTAGTAACAACTTAATTTCAATTGTATATGAAAACTTTCTGGGTCAACTTCCAACATAGTTCTCTTTCCTCACTGACCTTTTGTGCTATGATTGTCATAGAAATTACATGTTTTTCATTATAAATCCTTCAACACAGTTTTATAACTAGTGCCTTATGCAGTTGTCTTTGAAATCAGTGAGAGAAGAGTTATGAACAATAATACACTTATGATATCTTTTATATTATCAAATACAGTTACTTTTACTGATGCTTTTTATTTTTTCACATGGACTTGAGTTACTACTATCTAGTGTCCTTTCATTTCAGCTGGAAGGATTCCTTTTTGTGTTTCTTTTTTTTTTTTTTTTTTTGAGACAGAGTCTCACTCTGTCGCCCAGGCTGGAGTGCAGTGGCACAATTTCAGCTCACTGCAAGTTCTGCCTCCCGGGTTCACGCCTTTCTCCTGCCTCAGCCTCCTGAGTAGCTGGGACTACAGGTGCCTGCCACCACACCGGCTAATTTTTTGTATTTTTAGTAGAGATGGGGTTTCACCATGTTAGCCAGGATGGTCTCGATCTCCTGACTTCTTGATCCGCCCGCCTCGGCTTCCCAAAGTGCTGGGATTACAGGCGTGAGCCACTGCGTCCGGCCCCTCCTTTTTGTATTTCTTGCAGGGCGGGTCTGCCAGTAATGGATTGTCTCCATTTTTGTTTATCTGGGAATGTCTTAATTTCTTATTTGTTTTGATAGTTTCGGAGAATATAGAATTCTTAGTCAAAAGTCTATTTCTTTAGCACTTTGAATAAATTGTCTCACTGCCTCCTGGCTTCATGATTTCTGATGAGACATCATCAGATGTGTGAATTTGTTAAACATTATTTTAAAAATATTCTTTCTTCCCCCTTTTCTCTCCTTCTGATATTTCCATTATGTGTATGCTGCTATGCTTGATGGTTTCCCACAGTTCTCTGAGGTTTCGTTCACTGTTTTTTATTATTTTTTCTTTTGGTTTCTAAGATTAGAGACTTGCAGTCAACCTAGGTTTAAGTTTTGGTGGCTTTCTTGTGTCATTTCAAATCAGCTGTTGTGTTCCTCTAGTGAATTGTTATTTCAATTAATTTTTTTAACTCCAAAATTTCCCTTTTTTTAAATAATTTCTATCTCTTAAATGATATTCTCTACTTGGTGGGACATTTTATCAAAATTCTCTTTAATTCTTTAGACATGGTTACTGCAATTTCTTTGATAATATAATAGTTGATTGAAAGTCTTTCTCTAGTTT
The DNA here is from genome assembly GCF_028885625.2 of Pongo pygmaeus. Classification (NCBI taxonomy): domain Eukaryota; kingdom Metazoa; phylum Chordata; class Mammalia; order Primates; family Hominidae; genus Pongo; species Pongo pygmaeus. Next base: position 23,404,385 of record NC_072383.2, on the reverse strand, counting down.
AGTGTCTAGGCATACTGAAGGAACATTTCTATTGCCTTCCCCCCAGCACTCCCACCGCCACCGTGTATGGGCCATAATTTTCTGTTTTGTTGCCTGTCTCATAATTTTTTGTATAAAACTGGATATTTAAAATAATACCAGGTTACAACCCTGGAAATTGCATCTCCCCTTTGTACCACCCCAGTGTCAGTTGTTGTAGCTGTTTGTTGATGTTGTTATTGCTGTTGTTTGTTTGGTCGTATAGTGACTTCCCTGGACCAGTTTTTTGAACTCTGTATTCTTCGTAGTGTGTAGTCTCTAAAATCTCTTTTATGTTAACTTACCGATCAGGTAATAATTCAACACTATTTCCTCAAATGCCTTAAACCAATAAGTACACCAGTCTTCGCTAAGAATCTCTCAGAGTGTGTTGGAACATGTTTTCAGTCCTCAGCAAGTAGTTCACAACTCTGCCTTAACCTTCTCTTCTTGCTTGCACAGAGCCTTAAGATCTGCCAAAGGTAAGAGATCAGGGCCTTGTCAGGTCTTCCTTGGCACATGCACGTTGCCTTCTAGATTTCTAGAAATTTGTCAGAGCTTTTCAATCACCCCATGGACATCTCATTCCCCACTCTTCCTTTTGAATTTCGTGGTAGCTTCCTGTTATTATCCCCAACTTTTATCACTGCTTCATGCAACTGTAGTGTTAAATAACTACTGTTGAGTGTTTTTAAGACAACAGCCTAAGATAGTTACACAGACCAAGCTCTGAGACAGAAACTTTTCAGGGAGCTTACAGACTGGTCAAATATTGACAATTCTCTGAGTATGGAGTTTTTGGGGTGGTCCAAACCTGTTCTGTCCCCTCCAGGGATGCTAGGTTGTGGTTTTCACAGCTATGACATTTTTGAGGCTGTTGGCTTTCAAGGCTACTGGAGAACTAGAGAAGGCAGATGAGACCAGAGCAAGTTAAAACATCACAGGGCTCACTATAATATTATTACTAAAATTCAACTGTTTTTCTTGAATGAATGCTCCTGGATTGTTGCAAGCCATCAATTTCCAGCATTCTTGAAAAGTTGACTTTGACAATATTTGTTCTTATGGAGGAGTTGGTTTTTATAGATCTTTATTCCGTAATTTTGGAAGTGCTTTCTCCTCCATGTTTCAAAATTTTTCAAAAAACACATTTTTCATTTATTTTTCTCATTGTGCATCTTTCTAGATGGTTCCCTCTGACTCATTTTACATCTCACCAATTGTCCTTTTAACTTTGTCTCATGTGCTATTAAAACTTTCCAGTGACTTTTTATTTCAATGACCATGTTTCTTTGAATCAATATTGCCATAGATTGTGGCCTTTCAGCTGAAAGGAAGTAATAGTCAGAAAATAAATGCATGTTATATTTATGAAATTTGGTATTACATTCTTCAATAGGATGTTTTATTTGTACCATTTTCAGATGTGCTGGTCATTCTTTATAGTTTTCTGATTTCTATAGATACTTCCAAATTAGTCTTTTATTTTTTAGGCATAGCAAGTATGGAATTATATTTCTGTCAATTCCAATATATCATCTCTTTTCATGTCTATTCCTGCTGCCTGCTATTTCTGCTGTTTTTGCTCATGCTGCTTTGTTTCCTGCTGTTTTCAGTGGTTTTGGGTTGTGATCCATGCATTTTCCCTCTAAAATTATTTGTGAAAGTTCTTTGATGCCTGGGATAAAGATGAATCCCTACAAAAACGATTTGTGCTTGCATTTGCTGGACTCTAGGCTATACTATAATCGGAGACAATTTTAAACTGAATTCTCAATTTGAATTTTTTTTTTACACAGTCCAGCAAATGTGATCATGATTTAGTCATCCGCGTGTTCATTTACTTCTGTTTATGGTTTTTCAAGTGTCTCTCCACTTCTCGCCTTTTCTGTTCAACTAAGATAACATTCGTTGTGGTCTGTGGTTGGACCTATACAGCGGGTTGATATTATTTTTTACATTTTTGAGGCTGAGGGCCTCTTTGCAGTCCCCGGAACTTGTCAGCATAATCCTCACCAGCTTCTATAGACAAAATCTTGGTGGCTTAAAAGAATACAAATGTGTTATTTCATTCATGTCACAGTCAGACATAAGTCAGATGACTCTCTTAGGTTTGTCCCCTCCAAGGCATCTGTCAAGAAGTTGTTAATATTTGGCAAAGGAAACTGAGCTCTTGAGGATGACTTTAAGGGCTGGGTGTGGAAGTGACATTCATAAGTTCTGTACTTATTCTATTGACTAAACTAGACATGTGTCCCCAACATAACGATAAGAAGCAATAGGAAATATAATCTTCCTGTGGGCCAAGAATAAAGACACAGGATCTGTGAGCACAGAGCCAGTCTCTGTCTTACCTGTCTAGGGTGGCCCCACAGTCCTTGAGCAGTGAAAACAAAATCACAAGTCCTCAGGGTTCAGCAAACACTCTCAGAGCAAAATTAGCTTCAGAGCTTTGTTTTCCTCTCTGGGTTTCTGCCTTCTCCTAGATTTAGGCCTGGTAATTGCTTGTCATCTCTTCTCTTCAAGGCCTTTAAAATGATACAACAACATTTAAATGTGTTCAGCATTTATGGTTGTTCTCAGCTGGAGTGATGGTCCAGAAATGCAGCCAGACTGAGTTCCAGAAATGAAAGTCACAAACAAATTTTTCCAGCTGGGTTCGGTGGCTCAACTCTGTAATCCCAGCCCTTTGGGAGGCCGAGTCGGGCAGGTCACGAGATCAAGAGATCGAGACTATCCCAGCCAACATGGTGAAACCCTGTCGCTACTAAAAATACAAAAATTAGCTGGGCATCATGGCGCACACCTGTAGTCCCAGCTACTTGGGAGGCTGAGGCAGGAGAATTGCTTGAACGCACTCCTCGCCCTTCTATGTGTCCACAAGCCTAATCTTTCCTGGTTGCAGTGAGCCGAGATCATGCCACTGTACTCCATCCTGGTGAAAGAGTGAGACTCTGTCTCAAAAAAAAAAAAAAATTATTTTTTTTCCATTGCTTGGGCTTTGTAGGGCTATCACTATGCATGTGATTCCCTGGAGCTTAACTCCCCTAAATTAACTATTTGTTTGGGGCCAGTAGGTATTAGATTCTTATTTTGCAAGTCTAAACAGCACATATATGCACTATATAAGACTACCTAAGATAACACTACATAAGGTTTAAGTGATCTCACATCTAGGTTTCATACCATCAATTTCCAGAAAGGCCACTTTGTCTTTCTAGGTGAGAGGGGAATGTCTATGGCTTCACCCTTTATCTATCTGGGGCAGAGATTATCTACTTTTCCATGAAGCTAGTCACGATTACTCATTCAAGCCTGCTTCTGCCTCTCCCACTCTTGAGCATTGCTTTGCTTCTCCAGTTTTTCTCTGACATTCTGTTTTTAAATTGGCTTTGTCTGCTTGGCTGTGGTCAGGGTCTGCATGTGCAGGGTAGGTATTGGGGAAGTCTACCGGCTTGCTGAAAGTCAGGCACCTCACATCAGCTCTTAGTTTGAGAACCAAACTCTCACCTCTCACTTGTTTTTCCAGGCTCTTGGAATCTGAGCTTGTGATGCCTGTTGACCAACTCTGATAACAGATTTTTTTTTCTTTTATTAATTTCATCCCTTGGATGTCTCTCTCTCCTTTTATGAAAGAATGTAAAAAAGGAACAACCAAACCTCAGCTTCTTTCCTAAACAATTCAGAAGCCACATAAGCTGTGGCCTCCAGCCAAGGTCTCAAATGATCCTAAGCCATGTTATTTTTTTTCCATTACTTAAAATGTTGGTGACATCTAGGTATGATGCCAGATTGCTTCTATCATAGTTTATCAAGACCATCTATACCTACACAGATTTATGTCTGAAATAGGAAAGTAAGTTATTTAACACCTAGTTGCTTTGTCTCAGTGACATTTTTTAATTTAGTAAAATAGACCTCCCTGCAAATAGTGAGCCTTATAAATGTCTCAAAGACATTTAATCCAGATAAAATTCTATTTTACTTGGCATAGATAATATAGAGGCAGAGCTTTTAAAAATAAATGTTTTGTATGCTTTGGCAATGAAAGTTTTATGAATCTATTGAATATCTAGTTCAACTAGAGAAACATTTTTAAGGCCCTGTCTTTAAACACAGATTTTTCTTTGAATGTAATTTGTTTGTATAAATCTCAGTGATTCAGGCCAGGATTGTCACTAAGGAGAAAGAGTTTGGTATGCATTTTAACAGCATTAGTTAAAAATAAGAATTTATGTACCAGTATTGGCACTAAACTATTTTTTTATAATTAGCCCTTTTCTATAACTTTCACATATACAACATGTATTTTTCATTTAATATTTTAAAGTGGAGAGACTATTTTTTCGTGGTAAGAGGAAGTATGCCTTTTTGATCCAGATTGTCTGGTGTGACCTGATCCATTTTCCTCCCGCTCCAGCATGTAGACACCTTGGGGAAGGCTCAGGCATGGCGGGCTGCAGGTCCCGAGCCCTGCCCCGCGGGGAGGCAGCTAAGGCCCGGTGAGAAATCGAGCGCAGCGCCGGTGGGCCGGCACTGCTGGGGGACCCGGAGCACCCTCTGCAGCCGCTGGCCAGGGTGCTAAGCCCCTCACTGCCTGGGGGGCCGGCGGGGCCGGCCGGCCACTCCGAGTGCGGGCCCGCCAAGTCCACGCCCACCCGGAACTCTAGCTGGCCCGCAAGCGCCGCGCGCAGCCGCTGTTCCCACCCGTGCCTCTCCTTCCACACCTACCCGCAGGCTGAGGGAGCCGGCTCCAGCCTCGGCCATCCCAGGAAGGGGCTCCTACAGCACAGCGGTGGCCTGAAGGGCTCCTCAAGCGCAGCCAGAGTGGGCGCCCAGGCCGAGGAGGCGCTGAGAGCGAGCGAGGGCTGCGAGGGCTGCCAGCATGCTGTCACCTCTCACAAGGATGCTCTGAGGACCAATTTGAGCCATCATATGTCAGGTACTCAGAAGAGTGTGTGGTGTACAGTAAGCATTCCAGCAAATGTCAACCATCCCCACATCTTTGTCACCATCCCCGTGAAGATCTGTATGTCTCCTTTATTCTAAATGTTATCTCAGTCTGATTTGTTGAGTGTTAAACAGAACTCAATGATATATCTTAGGTTTTATTTTCAACCCTGTACATTTTTTTTGTATTCATGACATGAGTTAACAGAACGCTTTAGTAAAAGTAACTTTATATTTCTGTCACAGTTTGTTGAAGTCAAGGATAAATTTTGAAAGCTTTTCACTAGCTTCCGTTCTGATTTTCAGGATTGGATATCTAACATGTTAAAAAAGTAACAGCCCTGCCTATCATAGGGAATAGGGAGAATGGTTTCAGTGCTAAGAGAGTAATGTATAATAATGCTACCCATCTTTCATTCATTATGCCACGTTCTTTAAACATGTTACCTCATTCAATCCTCCTAGCAACCCTATAGGGCAGGTTCTATTGTTATTATCATTTATAAATGAATACACTGAGTCAGAGAATGGTTCAACAAATTAAATAATTTGCCTAAGATGATACCACTATTAAGTGGTAGAGCCGCAGAAATTAAACCCAGGAAGTCTGGTTCTCAAATATGGACTCTTAAACATGAGCTTTGATGCAGGGGGAGAAGGATTTTATAATGGAGCAATGTGGTCTTCTCTGACCAAGGCTTTCTCTCTGTGGGCTTGCTTTTTTCTTATGACATTATAATTAGAGTGACCTAAATCAGGGGCAGACACCAAATGATACTGCTGTAGGAAAAAAACGGGCTGTTGTCACATGACCAGGAAAGATCAGGCTCGTGGACACACAGAAGGGCGAGGAGTGGAATTTATTGGGTGAAAAGGAAAAAAGAAAAAAATCAGCAAAACGAGAGGCGTTCCTGTTAACAGGCCCTCATCTCACAGATTGAATCCCAGGGACAGGAGAGGCCGGGATCCTCCCCGCTGCAAACAACGCGAACTTCCCGAGGCCCCGCCCCGTCCTCCCACTGTGCAGGCTGGTGGGAGATTCTTCCAGAGCACGTTTTTACTTGGCTGTGTCAATATTTTGTAAAACTTATAGTTTTATGGAGGACTTTATCCCCTTACTTTTATTTGTATGTCAAGTAATGTCTGTTTAACCTTTAATCTAGGTATTTCCAAATATTCACAAACTCCTTATGCAACTATAAATAAAAACTTATTAATGTAGCCAATTAAAATTTTGAAATATTTAAACATAGATTTTATTCTTAATATTTCTATAAGTCCAATAGAGTGAATTTTCTTGTGTTGTAAAGACTCTTAAATATGTCCATAAATGTACCCATAGAAATTTTTTAAAAATAAAAAAAATTTTAAATGCACAGAAAACAACACGATTATTATTTTTTCATTATACTTAACCAACACTGGTTTCTAAAGTATTGATAGGATGCCTCAAAAGTTAACCTTATCTTTTGACTCTTACAGAGGGAATTGGAACTTGCAAACTAAAGTTTTCTGCTTCACTCTCATTTGTCCCCCATTTGAATGCTTTTGTCAGAGTGACAAAAGCGTTTTAATACTTTTTTAGTTTTAAAGAAGACATAAAGAGTTTTATTGGATTTATTTTATATTATAAATTATCTATCCACTTACCAGGGTGAACTTGTTTTGTACTTCCAGTGCCTTTTAGAGATGAACAATATTACTTGAGCCTAAGGATCCATTTAAGGGTAAATTCAGTTTACTATTATGTTATTAATGTACTATAATGCCAGGTAAAGAAGTACTAATTATCCAAGTATTTGCAAGTATAATTATGCTGGTATTTCATGCTTAAAGCTTGTTTCCTTTTTTTCTCTCGCTTTTTGGTATTATTTTTTAAGTTACACAAGAATATTATTATTCCCCTTGTGAAGGCAGGAAGTGCAAACGTCTGAACGGTGGAAGTTTCCACTCCGAAAGAGACAGTCTGTTCCTCTTCAGAGTTTATGTGGCTACATAAACCAGGGTTCTGCCGCTTGAGTCAGAAACAAATTCCCAATGCTCAGTATTACTGAAGACATTATTCAAGGTCTCCAGTGAGTCTGCTAATTAATCTGGGTGGTCTCTTAACTAACCAAACATGCTTACCTGAAAACTCCAAACATCCCTAATTACAAAAACTACCAGAAACCCCAAACGACTACTTGGTTTAAAAATAGATACAGATAAGGAGGTAGATGTTGAAATATATATGTAGATCAGTGTTTCCCAACCTTGGCACTATTGATATTTTGAATTAATTAATTCTTTGTTGTGGAAGATTGTCCCGTGTGTTGTAGAATTTAGCAGCATTCCCGGCCTCCGCCTATTAGATGCCAGTAGCGTCCTTCCCCCAGTAATCATGGCCAAAAATGTCTCTGGACATTGCCAGACCTTGAGAACAACATCTCCTTGGTTGAAAATCACTGACACGCATGTCATAATTCAAATATATGCTGTGGTATGGAGAATCAGACCTAAGTAGAAACTTTTAAAAATGCTTCCGTGACCCTGATATTGCTGATGGAGAGGGAGGAGAGGGGTCCCCTTCTCAACACAAAGCTGAAGGCCTTGAGAGAGACCAAAATGGCACCAAGTGTAGTAGAAAGCAGAAAAGCAGACAGCGCTCAGATTTGCAGACAGGTTGTTCTCTCGTTGTTTGGGATGGATAGGGATCGCTAACTTTTAGAGAGAGGTTCCAGAGAACTGCATATATAAACCTTTTATGTTAAATGTCTACATCAGCAGCAGGAGGTGAGTGTACTTTTGTGGAACTTTATGGTAGTCTTTATCTAGCTTATAAATTGATTTCAATGTTGTTTGCAACTTAACATTTATGGAGAAAGTAGTTTTTCTACATTTGAAGGATGTGAGAAACAGCATCAGAGATACTCTTAAAAGGACATTTAGACAATTTCATTTTCTGAGATAGACAGTGATATTTTATAAAGTAGAACTAAGGAGATAATTGGCAATATTTTTGTAATGAGGGAGACTTTTAGTAATTTGTTTCATTGTGTGAGAAACTTAATTTAACTTACCAAAACAAAGTAACACATAGTTCCCAATTGACTTCAGTTTTGCTTTATAGCTACAACCATGAAAAATTATTCTGCATAAGAAAGATATAAAAATTTCATACACTCTATTTTTTCATATTTTATTCCCCATTTATCTTGTCTTCCCTTTCTAATCCTATCTCTCCTCTGTGTTTACACTGTATTCTTCTCTTTTACCCTGCCTTGTACTTTCATTTTTTCCTCTGTCTAGTACCTTGCAGTTGGTTTTCTCATCTCTTTATAGTTTATCAGACAGCCTGCAGTGGTCTTACCAAGCTTCTACATAGAAGACAGAATTGGTACAACGTTTTTGTTCTGCAACCTGAAAATTTTTAATCTTCACATCATTTTATTTGTGGATCTATATAGAAAGGGTTTGCACTAGAGAATGATTTCATGCAGAATTAAACTTTATATGGCGGAGACTACTGATTATCCATAAAAATCTGTTTTCCACTTACGCTATACTCATAGAATTGTGGCTAGATATAAGGCAAAAGCACACTGGGTTGATAAAAACTACATGGAGAGAGAATCTAACAAGATTAAAATTTAATTTATTTAGAAATGTATGTCTGATTATATTTTAATTTTACATATAGTAAAATTTACTATTTAGTGTACCGTTCTTTGAATTGTGAAACATGCATAGAGTCATAGGATCACCACCACCCAATCAAGATACATAACAGTTTCATCATCAAAAGAACATTTCTCAATATCCCTTTGGCATCAATCACTCTCCAGTCCCAACCTCTGACAACCACTGATCTATCCTCTCTCCCTGTATTTCTGCCTTTTCCACAATATTGTATAATTGGAATCATACAGCATGTAGCCTATGGTTTTTTTCACCTAACATGATGTATTTGAGATTTATTTTTGCTAGGTATCAAGTTGGGTATTTTTAAAAATTGCCGAATCATATTCCTTTTTATGGATGGAGCAGAGTTTGTTTATCATCCACAAGCTAAAGAGCATTTGTGCTGTTTCCAGTTTCTGGCAGTTATAAATTAAGCTGCTATAAACATCTATGTACAGGTTTTTGTGTGAATATAAATTTGTATTTGTCTTTGATAAATAACTTGGAATGGAATTGCTGAGTCATATAGTAATTAATGTGTAGCTATATGAGAAACTGTCAAACTATTGTCTTAAGTAGCTGTGCCATTTTGCATTTCCATCAGTCATGTATGAGAGTTTTAGTTGTTTTGCATCCTTACCAGCATCTGGTATTGTTAATGGCTTTTAGTAAATGAATAAGTAAATAAATGAATAAATAAAGCTATTCTAATAGGTGTTTAATGATAACTTCCTGTAGTTTTAAATAATTATTCGTAATGAATAATGATAATGTGCATTTGTTCATGTGCTTGTTTTCCATTTGTATAATTATTTTGCTAAACTGTCTTAAAATCTTTTGCCTATTTTTTAAACTGTTTTTAATTGTCTTACTGCTGAGTTTTGAGACTTATTTACTTTTTTTTAACCTTTTTTTCTTATTATACTTTAAGTTCTGGGATACATATGCAGAACATGCAGGTTTGTTACACAGGTATATATGTGCCATAGTGGTTTGCTGCGCCCATCAACTTGTCATCTACATTAGGTGTTTCTCCTAAAGCTATCCCTCCCCTAGCCGCCTCACCCCCCAACAGGCCCTGGTGTGTGATGTTCCCCTCCCTGTGTCCATGTGTTCTCATTGTGCAACTCCCACTTATGAATGAGAACATGCGGTGTTTGGTTTTCTGCTCCTGTGTTAGTTTGCTGATAATGATGTTTTCCAGTTTCATCCATGTCCCTGCAAAAGACATGAACTCATCTTTTTTATGCTGCATAGTATTCCATGGTGTGTATGTGCCACATTTTCTTTATCCAGTCTATCACTGATGGGCATTTGGGATGGTACCAAGTCTTTGCTATTGTGAACAGTGCTGCAGTAAACATACGTGTGTGCATGTGTCTTTATAGTAGAATGATTTATAATCCTTTGGATATATACCCAGAAATGGGATTGCTGGGTCAAATGGTGTTTCTGGATCTAGATCCTTGAGGAATCGCCATGCTGTCTTCCACAATGGTTGAACTAATTTACACTCCCACCAACAGAGTAAAAGCGTTTCTATTTCTCCACATTCTCTTCAGCATCTGTTGTTTCCTGACTTTTTAATGTCACCATTAAAACTGGTGTGAGATGGTATCTCATTGTGGTTGTGATTTGCATTTCTCTAATGCCCAGTGATGATGAACTTTTTTTCATATGTTTGTTGGCAGCATAAATGTCTTCTTTTGAGAAGTGTCTGTTCATATCCTTTGCACACTTTCTGATAGGGTTGTTTGTTTTTTATTGTAAGTTGTTTAAGTTCTTTGTAGATTCTGGATATTAGCCCTTTGTCAGATGGATAGATTGCAAAAATTTTCCCATTCTGTAGGTTGTCTGTTCACTCTGATGGTAGTTTCTTTTGCTGTGCAGAAGCTCTTTAGTTTAGTTAGATCCCATTTGTTAATTTTAGCTTTTGTTGCCCATGCTTTTGGTGTTTTAGTCATGAAATCTTTGCCCATGCCTATGTCCTGAATGGTATTGCCTAGGTTTACTTCTAGGGTTTTTATGGTTTTAGGTCTTATGTTTAAGTCTTTAATTCATCTTGAGTTAATTTTTGTATAAGGTGTGAGGAAGGGGTCTAGTTTCAGTTTTCTGCATAAGGCTAGCCAGTTTTCCCAACACCATTTATTAAATAGGGAATCCTTTCCCCATTGCTTGTTTTTGTCAGGTTTATCAAAGAGCAGATGGTTGTAGATGTGTGGCATTATTTCTGAGGCCTCTGCTCTGTTCCATTGGTCTATATATCTGTTTTGGTACTAATACCATGCTGTTTTGGTTACTGTAGCCTTGTAGTATAGTTTGAAGTCAGGTAGCATGATGCCTCCAGCTTTGTTCTTTTTGCTTAGGGTTGTCTTGGCTATACGGGCTCTTTCTGGGTTCCATATGAAATTTAAAGTCGTTTTTTTCTAACTCTGTGAAGAAAGTCAATGGTAGCTTGATGGGGATAGCATTGAATCCATAAATTACTTTAGGCAGTATGGCCATTTTCACGATATTGATTCTTCCTGTCCATGAGCATGGAATGTTTTTGCATTTGTTTGTGTCCTCTCTTATTTCCTTGAGCAGTGGTTTGTAGTTCTCCTTGAAGAGGTCTTTCACATCCCTTGTAAGTTGGATTCCTAAGTATTTATTTTTCTTTGAAGCAATTGTGAATGGGAGTTCACTCATGATATGGCTCTCTGTTTGTCTATTATTGGTGTATAGGAATGCTGGTGATTTTTGCACATTGATTTTGTATCCTGAGACTTTGCTGAAGTTGCTTATCAGCTTAAGGAGATTTTGGGATGAGACGATGGGGTTTTCTAAATATACAATCATGTCATTTGCAAACAGGGACAATTTGACTTCCTCTTTTCCTAATTGAATACCCTTTATTTCTTTCTCCTGCCTGATTGCCCTGGCCAGAACTTCCAACACTATGTTGAATAGGAGTGGTGAGAGAGGGCATCCCTGTCTTGTGCCAGTTTTCAAAGGGAATGCTTCCAGTTTTTTCCCATTCAGTATGATACTGGCCGTGGGTTTGTCATAAATAGCTCTTATTATTTTGAGATACATACCATCAATACCTAGTTTATTGAGAGTTTTTAGCATGAAAGGCTGTTGAATTTTGTCAAAGGCCTTTTCTGCATCTATTGAGATAATCATGTGGTTTTTGTCATTGGTTTTGTTTATATGATGGATTACGTTTATTGATTTGTGTATGTTGAACGAGGCTTGCATCCCAGGGATGAAGCCAAATTGATTGTGGTGGATAAGCTTTTTGATGTGCTGCTGGATTCAGTTTTCCAGTATTTTATTGTGGGTTTTTGCATCCCTGTTCATCTGGGATATTGGCCTGAAATTTTCTTTTTTTGTTGTGTCTCTGCCAGATGTTGGTATTAGGATGATGCTGGCCTCATAAAATGAGTTTATGGAGGAGTTCTCTTTTTCTATTGATTGGAATAGTTTCAGAAGGAATGGTATCAGCTCCTCTTTGTACCTCTGGTAGAATTCAGCTGTGAATCCATCTGGTCCTGGACTTTTTTTGGTTGGTAGGCTGCCTCAATTTCAGAACTTGTTACTGGTCTTTTCAGGGATTTAGCTTCTTCCTGGTTTAGTCTTGGGAGGGTGTATGTGTCGAGGAATTTATCCATTTCTTCTAGATTTTCTAGTTTATTTGCGTAGAGGTGTTTATAGTATTCTATGATGGTAGTTTGTATTTCTGTGGGATCCGTGGTGATATCCCCTTTATCAGTTTTTATTGCATCTATTTGATTCTTCTCTCTTTTCTTCTTTATTAGTCTGGCTAGTGGTCTATCTATTTTGTTGATCTTTTCAAAAATCCAGCTCCTGAATTCGTTGATTTTTTGAAGGGTTTTTCGTGTCTCTTGTCTACTTCATTTCTGCTCTGATCTTAGTTATTTCTTGTCTTCTGCTAGCTTTTGAATGTGTTTGCTCTTGCTTCTCTAGTTCTTTTAATTGTGATGTTAGGGAGTCGATTTTAGATCTTTCCTGCTTTCTCCTGTGGGCATTTAGTGCTATCAATTTCCCTCTAAACACTGCGTTAGCCGTGTCCCAGAGATTCTGGTATGTTGTGTCTTTGTTCTCACTGGTTTCAAAGAACATCTTTATTTCTGCCTTCATTTCGTTATTTACCCAGTAGTCATTCAGGAGCAGGTTGTTCAGTTTCCATGTAGTTGTGTGGTTTTGAGTGAGTTTCTTAATCTTGAATTCTAATTTGATTGCACTGTGGTCTGAGAGGCTGTTTGTTATGATTTCTGTTCTTTTGCATTTGCTGAGGAGTGTTTTACTTCCAATTATGTTGTCAATTTTATAATTAGTGCAATGTGGTATTGAGAAGAATGTATATTCTGTTGATTTGGGGTGAAGAGTTCTGAAGATGTCTTATTAGGTCTGCTTGGTCCAGAGCTAAGTTCAAGTCCTGCATATTTTCTCTCTTGTTGATCTGTCTAATATGGACAGTGGGGTGTTAAGGTCTTTCACTATTATTGTGTGGGAATCTAAGTTTCTTTGTAGGTCATTAAGAACTTGCTTTATGAATCTGGGTGCTCCTGTTTTGGGTGCCTATGTATTTAGGATAGTTAGCTCTTCTTGTTGAATTGATCCCTTTACCATTAGGTAATGCCCTTCTTTGTCTGTTTTGATCTTTGTTGGTTTAAAGTCTGTTTTATCAGAGACTAGGATTGCAACCCCCACTTTTTTTTTTCTTTCCATTTGCTCAGTAAATATTCCTTCATCTCTTTATTTTGAGCCTATGTATGTCTTTGTATGTGAGATGGGTCTCCTGAATACAGCACACCAATGGGTCTTGACTATCCAATTTGCCAGTCTGTGTCTTTTAATTGGGGAATTTAGCCCATTTACATTTAAGGTTAATATTGTTATGAGTGAATTTGATCTTGTCATTATGATGCTAGCTACTTATTTTGCCCGTTAGTTGATTCAGTTTCTTCATAGTGTCGATGGTCTTTACAATTTGGTATGTTTTTGTAGTGGCTGGTACCAGTTTTTCCTTTCCATATTTAGTGCTTCCTTCAGGAGCTCTTGTAAGACAGGCCTGATGGCGACAAAATCTCTCTGCATTTGCTTGTCTGTAAAGGATTTTATTTCTCCTTCACCTATGAAGCTTAGTTTGGCTGGATATGAAATTCTGGATTAAAAATCCTTTTCTTTAAGAATGTTGAATATTGGCCCCCACTCTTCTGGCTTGTAAGGTTTCTGCAGAGAGATCCACTGTTAGTCTGATGGGCTTCCTTCTGTGGGTAACCCGACCTTTCTCTCTGGCTGCCCTTAACATTTTTTTCTTCATTTCAACCTTGGTGAATCTGATAATTATGTGTCTTGGGGTAGCTCTTCTTGAGGAGTACCTTTGTGGTGTTCTTTGTATTTCCTGAATTTGAATGTTGGCCTGTCTTGCTAGGCTGGGCAAGTTTTCCTGGGTGATATCCTGAAGAGTACTTTCCAACTTGGTTCCATCTTGCCCATCACTTTCAGGTACACCAATCAAACGTAGGTTTGGTCTTTTCACATAGTCCCATACTTCTTGGAGGCTTTGTTCGTTCTTTTTCATTCTTTTTTCTCTAATCTTGTCTTCATGCTTTATTTCATTGAGTTGATCTTCAATCTCTGGTATCCTTTCTTTTGCTTGATTGATTCAGCTATTGATACTTGTGTATGCTTCACAAAGTTCTGGTGTTGTGTTTTTCAGCTCCATCAGGTCATTTATGTTCTTCCCTAAACTGGTTATTCTAGTTGGCAATTCCTCTAGCCTTTTTTACAAGATTCTTAGCTTCCTTGCATTGGATTAGAACATGCTCCTTTAGCTTGAAGGAGTTTGTTGTTACCCACCTTCTGAAGCCTACTGCTGTCAGTTCGTCAAATTCATTCTCTGTCCAGTTTTGTTCTGTTCTCTTGCTGGCAAGGACTTGTGATCCTTTGGAGGAGAAGAGGTGTTCTGCTTTTTGGAATTTTCAGCCTTTTTGTGCTGGTTTTTCCTCATCTTCTTGAATTTATCTACCTTTGGTCTTTGATGTTGGTGACCTTCAGATATGGTTTCTGTGTGGACATCCTTTTTGTTGATGTTAATGCTATTCCTTTCTGTTTGTTAATTTTCCTTCTAACAATCAGGCCCCTCAGCTGCAGGTCTGCTGGAGTTACTGGAGGTCCACTCCAGACCCTGTTTGCCTGGGTATCACCAGCAGAGGCTGCAGAACAGCAATGATTGCTGCCTATTCCTTCCTCTGGAAGCTTTGTCCCAGAGGGTCACCCACCAGATACCAGCTGGGGTTCTCTAGTATGAGGTGTCTGTCAACCCCTGCTGGGGGATGTCTCCCAGTCAGGAGGCATGGGGGTCAGGGACCCACTTGAGGAAGCAATCTGTCCCTTAGCAGAGCTTGAGCACTGTGCTGGGAAACCCACTGCTCTCTTTAGAGCTGGGAGGTAGGAATGTTTAAGTCTGCTGAAGCTGTGCCCACAGCCACCCCTTCCTCCAGGTGCTCTGTCCTGGAGAGATGGTAGTTTTATCTATAAGCCACTGACTGGGGCTGCTGCCTTACTTTCAGAGATGCCCTGCCCAGAGAGGAGAAATCTAGAGAGGCAGATTGGCTCCAGCGGCTTTGTGGAGCTTCAGTGGGCTCCACCCAGTTTGAACTTCTTGGTGGTTTTGTTTACGCTGTGAGGAGAAAACCGCCTACTCAAGCATCAGTAATGGTGGATGCCCCTCCCCTCACCAAGCCCGAGTGTCCCAGGTCAACTTCACACTGCTGTGCTTGCAGTGAGAATTTCAAGCCTGTGGATCTTAGCTTGCTGTGCTCTGTGGGCATGGGATCCACTGTGCTAGATCACTTGGCTCCCTGGCTTCAGCTCCCTTTCCAGGGGAGTGAGTGGTTTTGTCTAGCTGGCATTCCAGGTGCCTCTGGGGTATGACAAAAAAACTCCTGCAGCTAGCTCGATGTCTGCCCAAACAGCCACCCAGTTTTGTGCTTGAAACCCAGGACCCTGGGGGCGTAGGCACCCAAGGGAATCTCCTGGTCTGCATGTTGTGAAGACCATGGGAAAAGTGTAGTATCTGGGCCAGAATGCACCGTTCCTCATGGCACAGTCCCTCATGGCTTCCCTTGGCTAGGGGAGGGAGTTCCCCAACCCCTTGTGCTTCCTGGGTGAGGCAATACCTCACCCTGCTTCGGCTTGCCCTCTGTGGGCTGCAACCACTGTCTAACCAGTCCCAATGAGATGAGCTGGGTACCTCAGTTGGAAATGCAGAAATCACCCACCTTCTGCATTGATCTCACTGGGAGCTGCAGACCGGAGCTGTTCCTATTCGGCTGTCTTGCCTGCGACCCTTCTTTACTCTTTATACAAGCCCTTTGTCAGTAATAAAATTTGTTGTAAATATTTTTTTCTCAGTTTGTGGCTTTCTGTTCATTTTGAAAGTGTTTTTCAGAGGCCGAAATGATTTAATTTTGCTCATATTGATTTCATCAACTTTTAAAAAAAATGGCTTGTGTTTTTGGTATCATATCCAAGGAACCTTTGCCTAACTCAAGGTCACAAAAATTTTCTCCTTTGTTTTCATTCTAAAGTTGTATGCTGTTATGTTTTACATTTAGGCTTATGATCCATTTGAGTTAATTTTTTAAAATCAGGTATGAGATATGTGTTGATTTTTTTTTTTTGCATATGGATGTTTTAACACCATTTGTTGAAATGACTGTTTTTGCTCCATTAAACTTCCATTGTGTATTTGTAAAAAAAATCATTGCCTATATTTTTGTGAATCTATTTATGGGTTCCCTATCTGCATCATTATTATGTTTGTCCTTTCACCAACACCACACAGTTTTCGCTATGTAGCTTTATTTTTGGTCTTGAAATTATGTAATTATGATACAAATCCTCCAACTTTGCTCATTTTTTTCAAATTTGTTTTGACTATTCTAGGTCCTTTGCCTTTCCATATAAATTTTAGAATAAGTTTGCTAATATCTCTACAAAGTCCTGCTTGGATTTTGTTTAGAATGCCTTAAATCTATAGATAAATTTTGGGACAAGTGGCACTCAACAATATTGATTAACACAATCTGTGGACACATTATCTCTCTTCATTTGTTTTGGTCTCTTTGGCTTTTTTCATCAGTGTATAATATTTTTGAGTGTACTTATCTTGCACATATCTTGTTAAATGTGTACATAGTTCATTTATTTGTATTTCTGATACTATTTTAAATGGTACTCCCCCTATTTTGATTTCCACTTGTTTGTTGCTAGAATATAGAAATACAGCTAGTTTTTATATATTGCCCTTGTATCTTGGAACCTTGCTAAATTCATTTATTAGTTTCAGGAGCGTCTTACTAGATTACTTTAGACTTTCTATGTAGATGGTCATTTATCTGTAAATAGAGATAATTTTATTTGCTCCTTTCCAATCTGTAGGCCATTTATTCTTTTCTTGCTTTATTGCAGTGGCTAGGACTATCAATATGATATTAAATGAGAGGTGAAAACAGACATCCTTGCCTCATCAATGATCTTAGGGGAAAGCCTTAGATCTTTAATTGTTAACTATAATGTAGTATATAGGTTATTTTGTTTGTTTGCTTGTTTTTTGTTTCTTTGTAGCTCTCCATTATCAGGGGCAAGGCATTTATTCTTTTATCATTAAGTCTGATGTAGAATGTAGAGATTTTTTAGATGTCGTTGATTAGGCTAATGAAGTTTATATTCCTAGTCTATATCAATGGCTATTAAACTTTATAACATGCTTTTTTGCATCTATTGAGATGATTATGTAATATTTTCTGTTGATATTGTAAACCATATTGGTTGATATTTTAATGTTGAATCAGCTTTGAATTAATGGGAAAATCCCACTTGGTCATGATATATTATCTTTTTAACATGTTGCACATGCTGCAAGATTCTATTAGCTAATATTTTGTTGAAAATCTTTGTGTCTATATTCATGAATGTTTTTCTATAGTTTTTATTTCTTGCTATATCTATTTCTGGTTTGGGTATTGTGTTATGCTGGTCTCATAAAATGAATTGAGGAATGTTCTCTTCTCTTCTATTTTCTGGAAAGACATTATATAGAGTTTATATTATTTCTTTGAATGTACACCAGAATTTTTCAGTCAAATACTCTGGGAATTGACTTTTCTTGTGGAAACGTTTGTATGTAAAAACTTAATATTTCTTTAATGGAGATATGATTATTTATTTTATCTATTTCTTTATCAAATTTATCAGTGAATCTTGGTAGTTTCTGTTATTCAATTATTCTGTTTTATCTACATTTTTATATTTTGGGCATTGAGTACTTGATAGTCTTTTATTAACTTTACTTTTGGATGGCTCGATTTTTTTTTTTTTTTTTTTTTGAGATGGAGTCTTGGTCTGTTGCCCAGACTGGAGTGCAGTGACGCGATCTCAGCTCACTGCAAGCTCCGCCTCCCAGGTTCACACCATTCTCCTGCCTCAGCCTCCCGAGTTGCTGGGACTACAGGCGCCCGCCACCACGCCTGGCTAATTTTTTGTATTTTTTTTTAAGTAGAGGCGGGGTTTCACCATGTTAGCCAGGATGGTCTCGATCTCCTGACCTCGTAATTTGCCCGCCTCAGTCTCCCAAAGTGATGGGATTACAGGCGTAAGTCACCGCATCCGGCCTGATTTTTTAAATGTTGTATTTTATATCATTATTGGCTTTTTGGCTATCTAGCATGTGTGTGCACCTGTGCGTGTGTTCTAAGGATTGCAATATACCTACTTAACTTTAACAGTCTTCTTTGAGTTAATATTTTGCCATTTCAAGGAAAGTGTAGAAATCTACCCTTTAACTTTTCCTTTTCTGTTACAGTTGTCACATGTTTTACATCTACATAAACTGAAAACCTGCATCAAGAAATGTTACAATTTTTCTTTTTGATGGCTATATATAAAGAACTTAGGAAGAGAAAAACAATTTTTAAAATATTTACTCAGATATAGACCTACTTATGTTGTTCTTCCTTCCTTCCTGAAGTTCCAGAGATCTCTCTGGTATCATTTTTCTTAAGCTGGGAAAACGTCTTTTACCATTTGTTTTACAGCAAGTCTACTGGCAACAAATTCTCTTAGGATCCCTTCATTTGAGAATATATTTATTTTGTCATTATTCCTGAAGGATATTTTCACTGGACATAGAATTGCGAGTTGACAGTTATTTATTTATTTATTTATTTATTTATTTATTTTTAGCACTTTGAATATGTCATCTCACAGTTTTCCGGCCTCCCTAGTTTCTGATGAGAAATCCACAGTCATTCACATTGTTCTTCCCTTATACGTAAAGTGGCATTTTTAATGGCTGCTTTCATGGCTTTTCTTAACCTCTGATTTTCAGCAGTTTTATTCTCACATGTCTGGGTTTGGTTTTCCTTGGGTCTCCCTGTGTGGAGTGTGCCAGACTGCTTAAATCTGTAGATTTATGCCGTTCCTCAAATCTGGGAAGTTTCAGTGGTATTTCTTCAGATATATTTCCCTTTACTAATTGTTTCTCCTCTTCCTCTGTGATGCTAATGGTATGAATATTAGACCATTTAATATTGTCTCACATGTTCCTAAAGCTCTCTTAATTTTATTTTTAATCTCTTTTTCACTTTGGTTTTCAGATTGGATAATCCCTTAACCAGTGGTCCCCAACCTTTTTGGCACCAGGGACCAGTTTCATGGAAGCCAATTTTTCCGTGGAAGAGGTGGTGGGGGATGATTCAAGGGCATTACATTTATTGTGCACTTTATTTCTATTATTACTATATTGTAATATATAATGAAATACAACTCACCATAATGTAAAATTAGTGGGAGCCCTGAGCTTGTTTTCCTGCAACTAGATGGTCTCATCTGGAGGTGCTAGGAGACAGTGACATATCATCAGGCATTAGATTCTTATAAGGAATGTGAAGCCTAGACCCCTCGCATGCGCATTTCACAGTAAGGTTTGCGTTCCTATGAGAATCTAACGCCTCCGCTGGTCTGACAGGAGGCGGAGCTCAGGGGGTAATGCTGGCTCAGCCTCAGCTCACCTCCTGCTGTGCAGCCTGGTTTCTAACAGGCCACCAGTCTGTGGCCCAGGGTTGGGGACCCCTGCCTTAACCTATCTTCTAATTGTCTCTTCCCTTTTCACCTCCGTTCTGCTATTGAACCCATCCACTGACATTTTTATTCTCAATGTTGTATTTTTCAATTGTAAGGTTTTGATATCATTTGTTTTTAGTTTCTATTTCTAGCTGAAAGCTTTTATCTTTTGATGCATTTTAAGAATTTTCACCTTTGCCTCACAGGATAGTTATAATGGCTGCTCTAATGTATTTTTCTGATAATTTCAATATCTAAGTCATCTCAGGGTTGTCATCTCTTGATTGTCTTTTCCCTTGGTAATTGGGCATATTTTCCTAGATTTTGATATTTTGAGTAATTTTAGATTGCATACTGAACATTTTGAATATTATGTCATAAAACACCGAGTCCTGTTAAAATTTTCTGGAGAAAGTTGATTATTCTGCTTTAAAAGACAATTCAGTTTTCTCTGGTTATAAGATAATATGAAATAGACAAACTTCTTCCTAGTTCTCCCACCAATTACAATGAAAAATCCTAAACATTATTTATGAAGCAAACACAAAAGACTTTTGAAGGTAGAGAGATGACAAGCGAGAGACCTGGGACTTGTAGAAACTTTAGCAGAGTTTCTTGTTTCTGTTTTGTTATTGTTGCTATTGATTTACATACCCTGGACTGGGCACTGGAGAAGGGGGCAGTCTGGAAATACCAATGGGCACAGGCCAAAAAATCCCAAAGAAAAGCAATTCTCTCTAGCTAAGGGACCATGAAAGTGGCAGTCTAGAAAGAATGAAATATTTTAGACACTAACTACCCTAATGCAATCATTACAACCCAGAGTAAACTGGCTACATCCCCTTCAGCAAAGGCTGAGTGAGGAAGCTGGACTTCCACCGTCATCTGGCTGTAATGAACCCCTTTCTTCCCCTGTGCTGTCAGTAGAGACCACAGCGGGAGCTTGGACTTCCTTCCCCATCTGGCAGTAATGAAAAGGTTCCTC
The DNA here is from genome assembly GCF_028885625.2 of Pongo pygmaeus. NCBI lineage: Eukaryota > Metazoa > Chordata > Mammalia > Primates > Hominidae > Pongo > Pongo pygmaeus. The sequence continues at coordinate 23,383,636 of NC_072383.2, read as the reverse complement.
CTTTCTCCTCTCCCACGCTGGCCTGGTGTCAGAAAAAAACTGTTTGACCAGAAGATTTAAGTAAGTCCTAGAGTCTCACAGCAATACCTGAAATGTCCAGAATACAATAAAAATCACTCATTATAAGAATCAGAAAAATCTTAACATGAATGAGAAAAGAAAATTAATCAATGCCAATGTTGAGTTGATAGAGATGTTGGAACTATCCAACAGGAAATTTAAAGCAATCATCATAAAAACGTTTCAATAAGCAATTACAAACATGCTTGAAACAAATGGAAAAAATAGTGTTAAAGAAATACAAAATATAAATAAGGGTGTATTTTTCTGTCCCCTGTCAAGAAAAAGAGGGTTTCTTTTGGAGTTTTTATCTGTGCCTGCTGTGCACTGGGCACACTTAGATCAAAGTGGGGTGATAAAAGAGGGGAAAAATTAGAAAAGTCACTGCTATACTGGTTATTCTTAAAGCTTTGATGTCTCTTCCCACGCTGCCTCCTACTTTTAGAGCTCTCAGGTAGTTGCTCAGTTGCTTTTTGTACCTTGTCCAGAGTTGTAATCAGGTTATAGTAGACTTAATCCTTCCTGGCCAGCATGGAAACATGACAACATTTTGAAGCCAGGGTGGTTGCCTGCCCATCCTAGGTTTGAAGTAGCAGAAGATCTGTGGCAGATTAGCAGGGACAAATATTACTAATGGAGATTGAATGATAAAGCATTGACCTTTGAAGAGTTGGCAAAATGCATTGGGGAGAGAAAATGAGGAAGAAATAGCCAGAAATACTGGTTACAACAGACTGCTTTAGTGAACATTAAATAACTGATGGGGCTGGAGGAGAGGGGTGGGGAAAGCCAGACCCCTTGAAGTTGAAGCCAGTAAAAAAAAGAAAAAAGAAAAACCAGAAAGATGTGTCAACTTTGCACATTGCCATGTTGCACCTTGTTATTAGTTGGGAGGAAGAAAAATTACTTTAGCCCAGGTAATCACTCTACCTAAAGGGTCTTGGCAAATTTGTCCTATTTTTATCCCAGACTGGATGAACTTAAATCCACTGAAGTGGAAGAATGTGTTAGACCAGGGTGCTGGGTTTACTCCACCTGTTAAATAAAGCAAAGAAGATTGACTTGAATTCCACTGGGGGATCCAAGACTACATGTTATGTCTAAACGGAACAGCCTTGGGTTGATGGAATTATTGGATACTGGTGAACAATAAACCATAACATCTGCTATATGGTGGGAGGAAAATATCAGGAAACCAAAAATGAGCCTTTTAGGGGCATAGCGATGTTGTCATGGTAAGTCCTAGGGTTATGGTGAAGCCACTGTTTAAAAAGTGAAAAAGAAACAAAACAACAACAAAAACCCAAGACACAAAACATGCATCTGGGTGCATAGTTGGAAAAAGTGTAATTGTGAATGGAAGGCTTTGCTGTTGCTAGGACTTCTTCTATCCTTTGCCTGATTTTAATTGAGTATGTTCATTAGGAAATCTTAGAATTGTCCAAACTCTCCTCCATAGTGAATATTAAGCAATACCCAAATCCCAGAAGGATAACAAGAAATTTCCAGCTTTAATTTAAATATATAATAGAGTGGTTTAATCCTATAGTAAGAATGTAGATTGGTGTAGCCTTTATGGATAAACAGTATGGCGATTCCTAAAGAAATTAAAAGTAGAACAACCATATGACCCAGCAATCCCTCTTCTGGTTACGTGCCCAAAAGAGATGAAATCACCAACTCATAAAGATATCTGCATTCTCATGTTTATTAGAGCATTATTCACAATGCCCATGATAGGGAAACAGTGTAAGTGTCCGCTGATGAGCAAATGGATAAAGAAAATCTGATATATATATTTTAAGGCAGAACAGTATTGTATCTCACATATATATCTCATATATCTCACATATATGAGATATATATGTGAGATACAATACTGTTCTGCCTTAAAAAAGGAGATCCTGCCATTTGTCACAACATGGACGGACCTGGAGGACATTATGCTAAGTGAGATAAGCCAGACACAGAAAGAAATGTATTTAATGATCTCACTTACATATGGAATCTTTAAAAAAAATGTCAAATACATACAGACAGAGAATGAAACAGTGGTTACTGGGGTGGGGGGATGTGAAGGAAATGGGGTGATAAAGGTCAAAGGATACAAAGTAGCAGATATGTAGGATGAACAAGTCTAGAGATCTAATGTACATGAGGACTGCAGTTAATGAAATTATATCGTATTAGGGATTTCATTAAATAAGCACATTTTAGCTGCTCTTGCCACAAAAAGAAAGTGACCTTGTGAGATGATAGATTTATTAATCTTCTTCACTACAGTAACCATTTTACTATTTAAATATGTCCAATAACATCATATTGTAAACCTCAAATATATACAATAGCATTTATTTAAAAAATAATACAAATTAAAATTAAAATATGGTAGAACGATACTAATTTCCAACAGCTTGCTTTACAACCGACCTCTCTTGCTTATGGGAAGAAAAATGGGTGACTCCTGTAAAGTAACTTGTTTATTGTGGCTTAAACCAAGTAGCTCCGTTGATAACCCCTATCATGTCAGACATGGGTAAACCTATTCAGGAAATCCAATAGGGTAATATGACTGGGATGCTGTGAAAGTCTTGGTGTTTTTTTTTCTTTTCTGTCCTAGTCTTAGAAGAAATCAGGCAAAATGTCCCTTTTCAGGGGAATGATTGATATACACTCACCATTCTCTACTACAAGTAGTTGAATTCTCCAGTATATTTTGACGAGTTGGTGAGGTAAGGTGTAGACTTAATCACAGTCAAATGCAAGTTGATATATGCATTAATGATAACAGGAAAGTTTCCCTGTCAGAGCGGGAAGCCTAGGAGGATCTGAGAACAGTACTGGCATCTATGACTAGTTCAAGATGGCTAATCTGTGTGGTTAAAATACAGCTCAATCAGTTAAACACTTGAGCGTGGCTTGGAGTGAAGGCCGCAAGAGACAGTCCACTGAAGGCAGAGAATAAACGAATGTGTTTGCTAAGTTCTGCTAATAAGAAGGAGACACAAAAATCTGTGGGGCATTTTGGGCTTGGGGGACACCATTCGCTGTTCCTGGGCATCTTGCTAGCTAAAATACATCGAGTGACAAGAAAGAAAAGTATGAATTTGAAAGATATCCCAAAACAAAAACAGGCTTTGAAGACTTACAGAGAGCTGTAACCCAAAACAGCACTATTTGGGTTGGCCTACTCTACAAATTATTTCGGAGGTTTTTACTATCTAGATAGATACGTGCAGATTGTAGTCTCTTGCCAAAGTTGTTAACACTGTTTTCCTTGCTCTGCTGGAAGAATATTGAATTTGAAGATACCTGATGTCAAGACAAAATGTGGCCCCTTTGAAAGACAATTACTGCCCTTTTACTGGGCTTTAGTGGAGATTGTTCCCACCACTCAAGGATTTCAAATAATTCTGAGATCTAAAGTACCTTGATGTCATAGGTAATGTCAGATTCATTCCAATAAGGAAGGAGCAGCTCAACAGAGCTCAGTGTTAAAATGGAAATGATATATTTATAGGAACGCTGCACTTGTTATGGCCCTGAAGACATTGTATCCATAAATATATTGCTACTTTGCTCTTAGGACCAACAACAGGAGCCCCCAAAACTGCCAGCTCTTGGTGCTGAGTGGTTTTAATCATAGGTTTCTCTCCTTGTTAAAATAAAGTGAGTTTCCTGGTTTACTGATGGAAGCCCTCAAATCAAGGATGCGCTGCAGTCTAGATGTTTGCCCCCATTTGATCAGTAGGTCATGAAACCTTGGCTGAAGAAGCAAGGGTAACTTGAGCAATGCTCAAAATTGAGGGCAGTATGCCCATAGAACAGTAAGAGCTTGGACTTGCCAAGGCCTTGATGTATAGTCAGGCAACACATTCTGCCTCCCTCCTTCTCTCCCTCCCTCCCTCCCTCCCTTCTTCCTTCCTTCCTAGATTGTAATTATGAAATCCCTGTAGGAACTCCAAGGATGAATTAAAATGGCCTATGCATATGCCAACGAGAAAAATGCAGTTGGTGGCTCAGAGGAGGACTGAGATGTAGAGGCTGTCTTGTCCAGCCTCTGGAAATAGCTACTTAGGTACATAAGCCAAGCAGCATTTCAAGTTATGAGATGTTGGATGGAAAAATGATATATTTCTTTGCCTCTCACTGAAGCTGGTAATAAGGTGAATGTCAAGAACAAAAGAATCATCTAAAGATCTAAAGATGGCTTTAGGTAAGATTCCCTGAGTTTAGGAGCTGGCATTTAGCTAGGAAATGAATACCTAGGACCCTCACTAGTAGTCCCAGCTGGCTTCAGATGGGTCCTGCCTGGAGTAGACATGTAATCTGCTTTGGTCTCTTCTTACTTAGTCACCCAAGCAATGGCTAAGAATGTCATCTAAGGTATGCAGCACCAAGTTTGGTCCCTCAAACCACATTTCATTGGACTAAGGTTTGCGTTTAGCTGCTGGCAATGTAAAAAACTGAACTAAAAAAATAATAATGCATGGACCGATATCCCTGATCACACACAGAGTAACAGTTTGGATGAGAACTGGGATGAGCAATTAGAATACTAATTAATATTAATAAACCTAAGGGGTGATGAGGCATGAAAAGATTGCTGACTCACTTGGGTGAACATGTGTTTCATCCAAGTATATAGGCAGCAAAGGGGAGGAACACCTTTGGACAAGTTTTTGGAATGTGGCATTGGGAAAAAAAGGAATAGGGTTCAATGCCATCACAGCGATTCTGTATTCCTCCTTTCCCACAAAATTTTTTGGTTTTCCTGTATCCAAATGTCTTGGGTCTGGGTTGCCCTCGTGTGTGTGGAAGAGAGAGACAGTATTCAGGACATTTTTAAAATTACTCCAAATTTCACTCAGTGTATTCTTAGCACACAGTGAGCTGGAGAGTGAGTTTCTGTCGTATGGCTAACTGAGGCCTGACCATATGTGTACTTTATTGTTTAGTAGTAGAAGTCCCATTATCCCTGACATTTTTTAAAAACACTACCCTTCTTTCTTGGACAGGGACAAAAGAGGAACCTCTGGCAAGGCTATGCCTGCTACCTGCCTTGTGATTGGGCAGAAACTCCCACCCGTGGGAGCTGAAACTGGGTAATAAGTGGAAACAAGTGGAAATTGTGGGAGATGGGAATGGGGTATTTAACTGGTAGCAATGCTAGGAAAGGGAACCACCATTCTTTCCTTGAGACAATATCTCACAGCAGGAAAATAATATTTTTAGCTGTCCCAGATGTGGTGTGGAATCATGGCCAATGCTAGGCAAAGCCCCCAGATTTGTTTTTCCCTGAGAAAAAAGATTGAATTGAATCCATATTATAAGATTCACTCAAAGAATGCACTTGGGAAGTTTAGAGAAAATAGGTTAATTAGCTACCTTGATGACTCTTGAATATGAGCAGGTTGCATTTGCCATTTGGGTTGTGTTTTGTTGGTTGTATTTATTGTATTTATTCTTTTGTAGTTTTTAGAGAAAATTTTCTTTGAACTGGAGGATACATTGTGATTTTGGCATCTGTAGCTGATACTCTGCATTGCCATGAACCAAGATGACAGCCTCTTAAGGCAACTGTGCATGATGAGAGCTGACTTGCGCATTGCTGCCTGCCTTGTACGTCTGGGTCTACTTTGTTCATTTGACAATACCAGATGTGAATACAGACAGAGTGCTAGACAAGCTCATCTTGATAGGATTGGGATTGTGCTCCAGGTAGTGAATATTGGCTTGATATGCTTATCATATATCACAGATAATTCATCCCTGGGACTTCAAAAAGGATAATTATGGAAATGTTATGACTTACTCAGAACGGTATCTAAGAGTTGCATAGGCTCAAATAACACAATTCTTGAATTTCACCCATGCCACAAATACACAGTGGCAACATTTCTTGTCCCTTAACCAGTACTGGCTGCAATGTGCTAAAAGGGGCTTGGTATGTGGAGACAAGTGGAGATAACGGTCCTTTCGAAGCTTCACCACTGTGATAGACCTGTTAAGTCAGATAAGGACAACTAGAAGGACAGCCATGGGCTTGACAGTTGGTCTGGAAAGATGATAAAGAAATATGCAAATGGATATTGCCCATTACCAAACTGATTGAGAATTAGGCTTGCTAACATCTTTGGATGACATGAGCCTTGGCATGTTGCTTACAATAGAATGTGATATACTTGCAGGGAAGTGCCAAGGTGTATTGAAGCATCAGGCTGGAAGATACATTTGGGGGTGGGGAACTATGGCAAGCCTAAACTGTGGCGAGGTGTCACTAGTCACTAGATGCCCTTATATCGGTTTCATCACACTCACAGTGCCACAGATTAAAAAGGCATTCATATTCTGTGTGGTACAAATTGGTTGGCTTTTAACAAATTAAGGATCGTGGCTTATTATTCAGAATGACAGGCCCTCACTCCAAACTTTCTGAATCAGAATCTGAATTTTAACCAGATTCCCCAGGTGAATCATATGCACGTCAAAGTTTGAGAAACACTAAAATAGGTCTTATCTGTCCTTCTCGTAATGCAGGATTGCCTCTATTTCTGTCAGTAGAGCTGAAGGAATAATTAGGGACTTTATCTGGTTTTGGTATTGTCAAATATACTATATTGTATAAAAGAGATTTTCCAAAAGCCAATTGTCTTAGTCCATTTGCATTGTTATAAAAGAATACCTGAGACTGGGTGATTTATAAAGAAAAAAGGTTTATTTGATTCATGGCTTACAGGCTGTACAAGAAGCATGGCACCAGCAGTTGATTCTCGTGAGGGCTTGAGGCTGCTTCCACTCAAGGTGGAAGGTGAAGGGAAGCCAACTGTGTGGAGATCACATGGTGAGAGAGAGGAGTGACAGAGAGAGAGAGAGAGAGAAGAAGGAGGAGGAGGAGGCCATGCTCTTTTTTAACAATCGGTTCTCCAGACAATGAATATTGGCTGGAGAATATTACCCATATATATGTGGGTATATACGTATAATAATAGAATTATGTATATGTAGAATCATATACATATTATTATATATAATATGTAATTATATACATATATTATTATAGATAATGTATAATTATATACATTTATTATACATATGTAATAGAATTCTATAACTGGAGGAATCTTCAAGATTATCAACTATAATTCTCTGATTTTAGAAGAGAGAAAATGTAGCACAGAAAGATTAGGTGGCTTTGTAATCCACCATGGGTAGACTTTAGTATAGTGTATATATTGACATTTAGAAAAAAAGGAATATATCATGCCAGAGGGAGTGGGCATTTAGTCTCCACTGGGTCTCGTAAAACAGATGACCTTACAAAGTATACAAAGAATTTATTTGAACATGGTCCCCATAATAAAACACCCTAGGTCACTGTTATGATTTGAATATTTGTCTACTCTAAAGTTCATATTGAAATTTAATCTCCAATGTGGCAGTATAAAGATGTGGAGCCTGTAAGAGGTGATTGGGTCATGAGGAATCTGCCCTGCAGAATGGGTTAATTCACTAACGGATTAATGGGTTACTGGCTTAATGGGTTATCATGGGAGTGGGACTGGTGGCTTTATAAGAAGAGGAAGAGGAACCTGAGCCAGCATGCTCAGTCCCTCATCATGTGATACCCTGATCCACCTTGGGAAGAGTCTCCACCAACAAGAAGTCCCTCACCAAGGTGGCACCTCAGCCTTAGACTTCTCAGCTCTTACAACTGTAAGAAATAAATTTATTTACTATATAAATTGCCCAGTTTCTGGTATTCTGTTATAAGAAAATGGACTAGGACAGCAACTGAAACAAGATTCAATACAAATTTTCTTCTGGATATTTTTACTGATAGGAGAAAAGATATTTGGGTATGGAGAAGGAGAGAATTTCTTTGCTTTGTTGGGAAGATAGACTTCTTTTGATAATTTTTTCATGTTCCATGGACACTTTGCATAACATAAAAAGCCTGATTTATGATATGCTAGCAGGAGTTATGGGTAAGTATAGTCACTGAATACAGCTTCATCTCCATTAACACAGAAAAGACTGGCTGGTGCTAGAAAGGATGGAGACAATATGCTTTGTGTGAACTGGGACTCTGTCTGACTTGTCATAGCTGTATCTTTACCCCTACGGTAGTGACTTGGCTTAAAATAGTGGCTTTTTATTTGTATGCGATTGGTGTCTACTCTCAAGTAGCTTAAAATAAAATTGAGAAATCAAATCATGTAATTCCAATATGCTGGTAAGAAAACAAAATTAAAATTCAAACCATATTGCAATACTTTTTGATGCACTACTAAAAGAGGTTTATACACAATTGGCATAAAATCACAAGGGGACAAGGGGAGAGATGATCGGGACCTGGAATGTTGCAGGAAAAAGCAAACATTCATGAAAAGAATGTGATATTGAAAATAGTTAAGATCTGAATAAGCAGAGAAAGTGTAACAGAATTTCAAATGAAGGAACTTACATGCATGAAGTAAGTCCAAGAAAGCTGAGATGAAGCATAGAATGACTCAGATGCAGGCAATTGGGTGTATGAGGATATAAGCCTGAGAATAAGGGTTGCTGAGATTGTGGTTCATCCTGCCTGCTAGGCTATGGATTTTGACACGTATCTGTAGGCAACTGGTGGTTCTTGTTGAAGTGCAGGATGGCGTGATTAAAGGTGTCTTAGAAAGATAAATATGTCAGTGGTACACAAGATGGATGAGTTAAAGAACTGCTGGGAAAGATAATATTAGTAAATAAAAGAAAAACCAGAAGCAGAATTGGAATGGTAGCAAATGGACTAGAAAGGGAAGATTGTCTTCTAAAAACAACAAAGAAAGAATTGGAAGAACTTAGCACTGATCAGCTGGGAGATATTCACCAGTGCTTTATTCTTTCTACCCATAACCTAGGGACCTAGGATTTTCTTAAGGTTAAGACAATATTTATCATACATAAAGTTAATCAATAATATATTCTTTTCCATGTAAAAAGGTCAACACACGTTCATTAAGTAATCTCTGAATGTATGTAGGAAGAATAATACCCTAAGCTAGCAATCCCCAACCTTTTTAGGATGGATAGTTACAGGGTGACATTGTTCTACCTCAGATCATCAGGCATTGGATTCTCATAAGAAACACGCAACCTAGATCCCTCACATGCGCAGTTCACAATAGGGCTTGTGCTCCTGTGAGAATCTAATGCAACAGCTCATCTGACAGGAGGTGGAGCTCAGGCAGTAATGCTCACTGCCTGGCGCTCACCTTCTGCTGTGCTGCCCGGTTGCTAACAGGCCATGCATGAACTGGTACTGGTCAACAACCTGGAGGTTGGGGAACCCTGAAGCCCTTTCAGTTCTGTTGCTTAGGGTTACTCCATAAGGAAGCTACCCATTTATAAAAAAGTTTTCTCAAGATATTTCTAGGTAGACCTTAAAAAAGAATAAAATGATGTAAGTTGTTTGACATCTATATGCCTCAATTGCTCCTTTCAAAAATAGGGATAACAATAAATAGTACATCCTAGGGCTTCTTGAGGATTGAATGAGTTTATACATGTGAAGTGTCAACTTAGTGTCTCAGTAAGTGTTAGCTCCCTCTCCTCCTCTTCTTCCTCTTTTTTAATTTTTAATGTATCGGAAATAGCCTTTTTTGAAATACTAGAACAGTTGCTGTATACTAAAATGGTTGTTTTCTCCTCAAACTATAGTTTGCTAAAACTAGTTTTGAAACGATTAAATATCAGTACACAAAATTGTCCTTTGATATTTCAACCAGACTCTGACCTTGGATCACCTAAAAAAATGGACCATATGAAAGGAAATATATTCTTTCATTATACATCATTGATCATGTCTTCTGCCAGTCAATACTCCCTTGTCTTCTATGACACCATACTCTCTGGATTTTCTTTCCCTCTTGGGCCAATCCTTTTCTAACTCTTTTACACACTTATCCTCTTCCATGGGTCCACCTTTATGTTAGGTATTTATAGCTCAATATTAGGTAGTCTTCTTTCCGCCCTGTGTTTTCCTCCACTAACTCAACAATTTTATTGATGTCATTATCTACAGATGTGTAATTTCCAAATATATGTCATACCCAAACCTCTTCTCTGAGTTCCAGGTACAAATACTTCCCTGCCTGGAAGGTATTTCTACCTGGATATCTCAAAGGTACCTCAAATTCACATGTCCAAAACCAAACTCAAGTCCTGAGACCCAACTTGCTCCCCTTCTGGTGTTTGCTGTCTTTAAGAATAGCATCTTTTATTATTTTGCCAGAAATCTATGAATTACTCTCAACACCTACGTTTCCCTCATGTCTGTTTTCAAATTTATCTTCAACTCCCATCAATTTTATTTCCTAAATGATTCTCTAATCCACCCTCTTTTCTTCATCTCTACTGCAAACATCTCAGACTCTAAATGATCTCCCTGAATATACTTTGGCTCTCTTCCTGCTTATTATTTTTCTGTTTAAAGGTTATGTTTTTTGTTTTACAAAATGAATAAAAGCACATATTTTAAAAAGTCATGTAGTACTACCAGAACTACTAGGCTTTGAATAGTAAATAAATGGACAAATATACAAACAAACAAACAAATAATACTACCTGCCCCATCCCTAATTCCCTATTCCTTTTTAGCTGCTTTAGTTATTTCTTTATCCTATCCTTTTTAGCTGTTTTAGTTATTTCTTTAGGCAGTTACTTCAAATTTTGAAATAATGTTCTTATGTTGCTTTTCCTAGATCTTTTTTAAAAATGTGATCTATTATGTTGTTTCTAAGGAAGATAGAATTTTGTTGTCTTGTACCCTCATATTACCCTACTCTCACCCAATATTATTATATCACATTTTTTGTTAAATTAGTATTTATTGTTTATGTTATTAAGATTTTGGATTAAATATATTGAAATGTTTCTTTTCTTTTACAACTTTTTGTTTTATCTGGAGTTAATTATTGCTTTGTTTTTACATTGGCTTAGTTAGTACATAGAAAACTAGCTAACACAGTGTTCATTCTAAACACACTCAAACTTACCAGGTGGTCTCTCAGCTTAATTTTTTCTTCTAGGAGAACTTCTTTCTCAGAGTCTCTATTTTTCTACTTCAAAAAAGATTGCTTGCTGTTTTTCCTCTGCTTTTCCTCTGCTTCTTTTTCAGCCCTCTGGTTTTAACTGAGCATTCTATATGACTCCATTTAATCTTTTCTCTTAGTTTCTCTTCCTGAAAACTTGGTGATGAAACAGGAGAGTTCCCTTATTCTCCTCAAAGGACATGTAACAGGTATATGTCTTGCTCCTTTGGTGACTCCGCTACTCAGACTCCTAGGTGGAGCATGCAGATGGGCAGATGCAGAGGCTGTGGGGAGCGCTTTTGGGCTTTTGCCCCATGGCAGCATCTAGGGATGGGTATCTGCGACTCCTGAAGTCCAAGTGGGCATGTGTTACAGTGTGCTTTTTTAGCTTTGCTGTCTGAAGATTGCTTGTGTAAATCAGCTCAATAGACCCTCTGCCTTATCAGTTATATGATATGAGATTGCAATATATATTTTTTGAGTTTTTTTAACTCTTATTTTCAACATATGTTGTTAACTCTTCTAAGTCTAACTTCAAATAACACTATACACCTTCAAGTGTAGTACAGGTATCTTTGATACCAGAGTATTTCCAATTCCTCCCCCTGATTCTTATGATATTGCTATCATTCACTTCGCTTATCTGTATGCTATGATCATTCTATATGTTGTTATTACTATCACTCTTAAAAATTATTTTTAGTTGAATTAAAAATAAGAAAAATAAAATATTTTATTATGCCGTAATTAATTTAATTTAATTTAATTTTTTTGAGACAGGCTTTTGCTCTGTCACCCAGGCTAGAGTTCAATGGCATGATGATGGCTCACTGCAGCCTTGACCTCCTGGGCTCAAGCAATTCTCCTGCTTTAGTCTCCTGAGTAGCTGCGACTACAGGCACATGCCACAAGGCCCAGCCAATTTTTAAAAACTTTTTTAGTAGAGATGAGGTCTCATTATGTTGCTCAGGCTGGTCTTGAACTCCTGAGCTCAAGCAATTCTCTCACATTGGCCTCCTAAAGTGCTGGGATTACAGGCATGAGCCACTGAACCTGGCTTGTACCTCAACGTATTCCTTCTCTAATGCTCTTTCTTTTTTTATGTAGCTTGGAGTTTCTGACCTGTATCACTTCTTTCTTTCTGAAGAACTTCTTTCAATATTTTTTTCAGGGTCAATCTGTTGGTGATGAATCAGTTCAGTTTTTGTTGAAGAAAGTATTTATTTATTTATTTATTTTAGTGTTACCGTGAAATTTATTATTTTGACTACTGTTTCTCAGTTTAAGAGTCTGGATATGAAGTATGTTTTGATGAGTTTCTTGCAGGATGAAATGAAAGTTAGATATCCTAGCAAACATTATTTTCATTAACTCAGAACCAAATTGGATCCATTTATTACACAATTTAAAAAATTACTAATGGCTCTTGTTCTATATAATTATTCCACCTCTTTTTGAATTCTGTTTTCTTAGGAAACTTTATTATTACTTTCAAATGTGATAGCATTCATTACATTCTCAACCTTGAATTATAATCTCCTCCACGTCTATGTTCAAATTTAGTTCCTCATTTGTAGTACTATATCTTTGAATTTTCTCTCAGTTCGAATTTTTTCTCTCTGACTTTGAAGGACTTTAAAAATATCTATTTCAGTGGTATTTTCATACAACAAGGTCTTTGATTTATGCATTAATTATTTTCATTTTTTAAAAAATTTTATTATTATTATACTTTAAGTTTTAGGGTACATGTGCACAACGTGCAGGTTTGTTACATATGTATACATGTGCCATGCTGGTGTGCTGCACCCATTAACTCATCATTTAGCATTAGGTATATCTCCTAATGCTATCCCTCCCCCCTCTCCCCACCCCACAACAGTCCCCAGTGTGTGATGTTCCCCTTCCTGTGTCCATGTGTTCTCATTGTTCAATTCCCACCTATGAGTGAGAACATGCGGTGTTTGGTTTTTTGTCCTTGCAATAGTTTGCTGAGAATGATGGTTTCCAATTTCATCCATGTCCCTACAAAGGACATGAACTCATCATTTTTTATGGCTGCATAGTATTCCATGGTGTATATGTGCCACATTTTCTTAATCCAGTCTATTGTTGTTGGACATTTAGGTTGGTTCCAAGTCTTTGCTATTGTGAATAGTGCCGCTATAAACATACGTGTGCATGTGTCTTTATAGCAGCACGATTTATAATCCTTTGGGTGTATACCCAGTAATGGGATTGCTGGGTCAAATGGTATTTCTAGTTCTAGATCCCTGAGGAATCGCCACACCGACTTCCACAACGGTTGAACTAGTTTACAGTCCCACCAATAGTATAAAAGTGTTCCTATTTCTCCACATCCTCTCCAGCACCTGTTGTTTCCTGACTTTTTAATGATCTCCATTCTAACTGGTGTGAGGTGCTATCTCATTGTGGTTTTGATTTGCATTTCTCTGATGGCCAGTGATGATGAGCGTTTTTTCATGTGTTTTTTGGCTGCATAAATGTCTTCTTTTGAGAAGTGTCTATTCATATCCTTCGCCCACTTTTTGATGGGGTTGTTTGTTTTTTTCTTGTAAATTTGTTTGAGTTCATTGTAGATTCTTGATATTAGCCCTTTGTCAGATGAGTAGGTTGCAAAAATGTTCTCCCATTCTGTAGGTTGCCTGTTCACTCTGATGGTAGTTTCTTTTGCTGTGCAGAAGCTCTTTAGTTTAATTAGATCTCATTTGTCAATTTTGGCTTTTGTTGTCATTGCTTTTGGTGTTTTAGACATGAAGTCCTTGCCCATGCCTTTGTCCTGAATTGTATTGCCTAGGTTTTCTTCTAGGGTTCTTATGGTTTTAGGTCTAACATTTAAGTCTTTAATCCATCTTGAATTAATTTTTGTATAAGGTGTAAGGAAGGGATCCAGTCTCAGCTTTCTACATATGGCTAGCCAGTTTTCCCAGCACCATTTATGAAATAGGGAATCCTTTCTCCATTTCTTGTTTTTGTCAGGTTTGTCAAAGATCAGATAGTTGTAGATATGTGGCATTATTTCTGAGGGCTCTGTTCTGTTCCATTGGTCTATATCTCTGTTTTGGTACCAGTACCATGCTGTTTTGGTTACTGTAGCATTGTAGTATAGTTTGAAGTCAGGTAGCGTGATGCCTCCAGCTTTGTTCTTTTGGCTTAGGATTGACTTGGCGATGTGGGCTCTTTTTTGGTTCCATATGAACTTTAAAGTAGTTTTCCCCAATTCTGTGAAGAAAGTCATTGGTAGCTTGATGGGGATGGCATTGAATCTATAAATTACCTTGGGCAGTATGGCCATTTTCATGATATTGATTCTTCCTGTCCATGAGCATGGAATGTTCTTCCATTTGTTTGTATCCTCTTTTATTTCACTGAGCAGTGGTTTGTAGTTCTCCTTGAAGAGGTCCTTCACGTCCCTTGTAAGTTGGATTCCTAGGTATTTTGTTCTCTTTGAAGCAATTTTGAATGGGAGTTCACTCATGATTTGGCTCTCTGTTTGTCTGTTATTGGTGTATAAGAATGCTTGTGATTTTTGTACATTGATTTTGTATCCTGAGACTTTGCTGAAGTTGCTTATCAGCTTGAGGAGATTTTGAGCTGAGACGATGGAGTTCTCTAGATATACAATCATGTCATCTACAAACAGGGACAATTTGGCTTCCTCTTTTCCTATTGAATCGCCTTTATGTCCTTCTCCTGCCCGATTGCCCTGGCCAGAACTTCCAACACTATGTTGAATAGGAGTGGTGAGAGAGGGCATCCCTGTCTTGTGCCCGTTTTCAAAGGGAATGCTTCCAGTTTTTGCCCATTCAGTATGATATTGGCTGTGGGTTTGTCATAGATAGCTCTTATTATTTTGAGATATGTCCCATCAATACCTAATTTATTGAGAGTTTTTAGCATGAAAGGCTGTTGAATTTTGTCAAAGGCCTTTTCTGCATCTATTGAGATAATCATGTGGTTTTTGTCTTTGGTTCTGTTTATATGCTGGATTTATTGATTTGTGTATGCTGAACCAGCCTTGCATCCCAGGGATGAAGCCCACTTGATCATGGTGGATAAGCTTTTTGATGTGCTGCTGGATTCGGTTTGCCAGTATTTTATTGAGGATTTTTGCATCGATGTTCATCAAGGATATTGGTCTAAAATTCTCTTTTTTTGTTGTGTCTCTGCCAGGCTTTGGTATCAGGATGATGCTGGCCTGATAAAATGAGTTAGGGAGGATTCTCTCTTTTTCTATTGATTGGAATAGTTTCAGAAGGAATGGTACCAGCTCCTCTTTGTACCTCTGGTAGAATTCGGCTGTGAATCCATCTGGTGCTGGACTTTTTTTGGTTGGTAAGCTATTGATTATTGCCTCAATTTCAGAGCCAGTTATTGGTCTATTCAGAGATTAAACTTCTTCCCGTTTTAGTCTTGGGAGGGTGTATGTGTCGAGGAATTTATCCATTTCTTCTAGATTTTCTAGTTTATTTGCATAGAGGTGTTTGTGGTATTTTCTGATGGTAGTTTGTATTTCTGTGGGATCGGTAGTGATATACCCTTTATCATTTTTTGTTGCATCTATTTGATTCTTCTCTCTTTTCCTCTTTATTAGTCTTGCTAGCAGTCTATCAATTTTGTTGATCTTTCAAAAAACCAGCTCCTGGATTCATTAATTTTTTGAAGGGTTTTTTGTGTCTCTATTTCCTTCAGTTCTGCTCTGATTTTAGTTATTTCTTGTCTTCTGCTAGCTTTTGAATGTGTTTGCTCTTGCTTTTTTAGGTCTTTTAATTGTGCTGTTAGGGTGTCAATTTTAGAGCTTTCCTGCTTTCTCTTGTGGGTATTTAGTGCTATAAATTTCCCTCTACACACGGCTTTGAATGTGTCCCAGAGATTCTGGTATGTTGTGTCTTTGTTCTCGTTGGTTTCAAAGAACATCTTTATTTCTGCCTTCATTTCATTATGTTCCCAGTAGTCATTCAGGAGCAGGTTGTTCAGTTTCCATGTAGTTGAGCGGTTTTGAGTGAGTTTCTTAATCCTGAGTTCTAGTTTGATTGCACTGTGGTCTGAGAGACAGTTTGTTATAATTTCTGTTCTTTTACATTTGCTGAGGAGTGCTTTACTTCCAACTATGTGGTCAATTTTGGAGTAGGTGTGGTGTGGTGCTGAAAGGAATGTATATTCTGTTGATTTGGGATGGAGAGTTCTGTAGATGTCTATTAGGTCCGCTTGGTGCAGAGCTGAGTTCAATTCCTGGGTATCCTTGTTAATTTTCTGCCTCGTTGATCTGTCTAATGTTGACAGTGGGGTGTTAAAGTCTCCCATGATTATTTTGTGGGAGTCTAAGTCTCTTTGTAGGTCACTCAGGATTTGCTTTATGAATCTGGGTGCTCCTGTATTGGGTGCATATATATTTAGGATAGTTAGCTCTTCTTGTTGAATTGATCACTTTACCATTATGTAACGGCCTTCTTTGTCTCTTTTGATCTTTGTTGGTTTAAAGTCTGTTTTATCAGAGACTAGGATTGCAACCCCTGCCTTTTTTTGTTTTCCATTTGCTTGGTAGATCTTCTTCCATCCCTTTATTTTGAGCCTATGTGTGTCTCTGCACATGAGATGGGTTTCCTGAATACAGCACACTGATGGATCTTGACTCTTTATCCAATTTGCCAGTCTGTGTCTTTTAATTGGAGCATTTAGCCCATTTACATTTAAGGTTAATTTTGTTATGTGTGAATTTGATCTTGTCATTATGATGTTAGCTGGTTGTTTTGCTCGTTAGTTGATGCAGTTTCTTCCTAGCCTTGATGGTCTTTACAATTTGGCATGTTTTTGCAGTGGCTGGTACTGGTTGTTCCTTTCCATGTTTAGTGCTTCCTTCAGGAGCTCTTTTAGGGCAGGCCTGATGGTGACAAAATCTCTCAGCATTTGCTTGTCTGTAAAGTATTTTATTTCTCCTTCACTTATGAAGCTTAATTTGGCTGGATATGAAATTCTAGGTTGAAAATTCTTTTCTCTAAGAGTGTTGAATATTGGACCCCACTCTCTTCTGGCTTGTAGAGTTTCTGCCAAGAGATCCGCTGTTAGTCTGATGGGCTTCCCTTTGTGGGTAACCTGACCTTTCTCTCTGGCTGCCCTTAATATTTTTTCCTTCATTTCAGCTTTGGTGAATCTGACAATTATGTTTCTTGGAGTTGCTCTTCTCGAGGAGTATCTTTGTGGTGTTCTCTGTATTTCCTGAATTTGAATGTCGGCCTGCCTTGCTAGATCGGGGAAGTTCTCCTGGATAATATCCTGCAGAGTGTTTTCCAACTTGGTTCCATTCTCCCTGTCACTTTCAGGTACACCAATCAGATGTAGATTTGGTCTTTTCACATAGTGCCATATTTCTTGGAGGCTTTGTTCGTTTCTTTTTTCTCTAAAGTTCTCTTCTCACTTCATTTCATTCACTTCATCTTCCATCACTGATACCCTTTCTTCCAGTTGATCGCATCAGCTACTGAGGCTTCTGCATTCATCACGTAACTCTTGTGCCTTGGTTTTCAGCTCCATCAGGTCCTTTAAGGACTTCTCTGCATTGGTTATACTAGTTATCCGTTCGTCTAATTTTTTCCAAAGCTTTTAACTTCTTTGCCATTGGTTTGAATTTCCTCCTGTAGCTCAGAGTAGTTTGATCATCTGAAGCCTTCCTCTCTCAACTCGTCAAAGTCATCCTCCGTCCAGCTTTGTTCCGTTGCTGGTGAGGAGCTGCTTTCCTCCGTTAGAAATGCAGAAATCACCTGAAGAAAGTATTTATTTATCTTTCACTTTTGAAAGACAATCTCACTCAATTTAGAATCTTAGGTTGTGATTTTTCCCCTCACAGTTTAAGTATTTCACTCCATTATCTGCTTACTTGTATGGGTTTTGATGAAAAGTCTGTTGTAATTGTTAACTTTTTCCCCATGGCTAAGGTGTTTTTTTCTAGTCTGCCTTCTTTCAAGATTTTTTTATTTGTATTTGGTTTTATGTAGTTTGAATATGATATACCCATGTATTTTTTTTGTGTGATGTATCATGCTTGGTGTTCTCTGAGGTTCCTGAATTTGTGGTTTGGTGTCTGTCATTACTTTTGGAAAATTCTCAGCTATTATCCCTTTGGATATTTCTTCTGTTCCTTTTTCTTTTTTTTTCCCCCTGGTATTCCAATTACTTTTATGTTACACCCTTTGAAATTATCCTGTGGTTCAGCTTGCCAAATTTTTATTTAACTGTCTTCAGGCTTACTGATTCTCTCCCCAGCCAGATCTAATCACTGATGAGCCCATTAAAGGCATTCTTCATTTCTGTTATAGTGGGTTTGATTTCTAGATTTTTGTTTGATTCTTTCTTAGAGTTTCCATGTCTCTGCTTACATCAGCCATCTGTTCTTGCATGTTGTCTACTTTTTTATTAAAGCCTTTAATATCTTAATTATAGTGATTTTAAATTCTCTGTCCAATAATTCCAACATGTATGCCTTATGTTTTGTGCTGTGACTGGTTCTGATGCTTGTTTTGTCTCTTCAGAATTTTTTTCTTGCCTTGTAATTATTTGTTGAAAGACAGATATGATGTGTTGGGTAATACAAGCAAAGGTAAACAGGCCTTCAGTTGTGAACTTTTATGTTAATTTGGCTAATATTTGGGCTGTGTTTAATATTTGCTATAGCTGTGAGTATCAGTCTTCAAATTTCTCCAATGTTCTATTTTTTGTTTCTCCTGTCTGGGCTTGTCTAAGTACTTCTCCTCAGAGAGAATCTGTGTCTTGTATCTTTTTCAGCTGTAATCCACTGATACTATATCAGAGCCATACTGGTGTGGTGATAAGGTGTGGGAGATGAGAAATGTTCTATAATCTTATTATTACATTTTAGTGTTTAGTGGCCCTGTGTCCTTGGACAATGAACTTTGCAAGTGTTTCTTAGCTTTATTTTCCCAGCTTAGGAGAGAGAGAAAGCCTAGAGGGGACTGGAGTGGAAGAAATGCCCTTCCCTGAGATGAGATAATGATATGGTAAGGTTTTCTGCCCTGAAGAGTAGGGCTTTGTTGTAGATAATCTTCTGGGTTTATTTCAGAGTGGTTACTCTTCCCTACCCATGTAAAACCCTAAGATGATCTTTCTCAGTTTCTCTTCCTGAAAACCTGGTGATGAAACAGGAGAGTTCCCTTATTCTCCTCACAGAACATGCAACAGGGGTGTGGCTTGCTCCTTTGGTGGCCCTGCTACTCAAACTCCTAGGGGGAGCATGCAGATGGGCAGGTACAGAGGCTGTGGGGAGCGCTTTTGGGCTTTGGCCCCATGGCAGCATCTAGGGATGGGTGTCTGCAACTCCTGAAGCCCAAGTGGGCATGTGTTACAGTGTGCTTTTTCAGCTTTGCTGTCTGCAGATGGCTTGTGTTAATCAGCTCAATAGACCCTCTGCCTTATTGCAAGGGCAGAGGGCCAGTGTGACAGCTTTCTGTATCCTGAGCTCTTGCCCAGTGTTTTGGAAAAATCGGATCACATGTGGGCTGGAAGGATCAGCGCAAAGTTTTATTGAGGAGTGGGGGTGGCTTTCAGCAAGATGGATGGGGAGCTGGAAGAGGGGGATGGAGTGGAAATGTGGTCTTCCTCAGGAGTTGGGCTGCCCAGCAGCCAGACTCTTCTCTAACTGTCCCTGGCCAAACTCCTCTTGGCATCCGGATGGCCCTGCTCTTCTCTCTTTCTCTGCCATGTCGTTCCGCCGTTGCTGGTCTGCCCGTCTGCTGGTGTCTGCTGGTGTGTTCTTCTGCTTTGCTCAACATTCAGCTGCTTGCATCTGTGCCTGCTAAGTCCTTAGGTTTATATGGGAACAGGATGGGGGGGCATGGTGGGCCAGAGTGGTCTTGGAAAATGCAACATTTGGGCACGAAAACAGGAGTGCCTGTTCTCACTTAGGTCTGTGGGCACAGGCCTGAGGGTGGAGCCATCTCCAGGGACACTGCCCTTTTTTACCCAATATTTCCCTGGCCCCTATCCTGTGTCAGTGAGATTCTTGGAGGTAGAACTCATAAAAAGTGTGGAGGCCCACTTGACTATGATCTCCAGGAGTTCCTGATTGTGATCCCCAGGAGTTTCTCCCTTTCACTCTAGTCCACACTCAGCCTCCAGCAATTCCACTATGCCAATTCCAAATGACCACTGAAGCGTTCCTACCAGTTTATGGCTTCAACATCTTCTGCTCCAGATAAACATACCTCAACTCTGGCTCTGGATTTGTCCATTTCTCCATTTTGGAGGAGGGGGGAATTGCCTTGTAACTTTAGTTCTTTGTTGAGCCCAAGTAAAGTTGTAGATTTTCAGCTTTCTTGCTTTAAATAAATCTAATCCCAACATAATTTCCAATCTTTTGCATGCATTTTCTTCTTTAAACTTCCATTATTTTCTGTTTCCTATTTTCTAAAATTTCACTGTTATATACCTTTGGTGTAGGTTTAAAAAATTCATTATATTGAGTCCTTAATGAACCCTTAAATTTTAGGATTCTTTTTAGTATGTCTTTGAAAATCTTCTGCTTTTTGTTTCTTGTTGTTTGGATATTTATTTTTTGTTTGAGTCTATAATTTGTTATCTTGTTTACCCTCTTTTATATTTTTGGCCTACTTTCTGGGATATTTCTTCAACTTTGTAATTCAACTTTTCTGTGAATTCTGTTATATATTTTGTTACCATATTTTCAGTTTCAAAGGACTTTATTTTTAGTCATCTGAACATTCCTCTTGTTCTTGCTTCATTGGATTGTGTCTCAGTCCATGTGAGAATATTAATTATGGTTTTTATTGAAGATTTCTTATGTTTCCTGCATTATCATTTTTTCCTAGGGTTGACTTCTGTGTGTGATTATTTGCTTGTTTTGTTTCTGCTTTCATGTTGGAGACTCTCTTCAAATGTCTAGGGATCCTTGACTCTCCCCTCATATTTAAGAAGGGGGCCTTAAAAAGAGGCCATGAAACTCGGTGTAGGCAGAGCTTATCCACTAATGGGTCTCACTAGAGGGTGTTAGACAGGGATTTGGCCATTCGATTGGAGATCTCTTAAACATATCAGAATCTGTAGGTGTTCTCTTTTGTGCTGGTTAGTCTCTAGAGAGTTAACCTCCTGTTTTAAGCCAGGTTGGGGAATAAGATCTAGATGTTTCAACTGCTCCTTTTTAAAGATTTCCAACAAACCTCTTACTTTGTTTCATTCATTACCTCCATCTCCAGAGGTCCTAGGTGCCTTTATTTCTGAGCCTTTCAAGAACTCTCTAGTACAAATTAGCTTGATTCTTGTTGGCTTCTCTCTATGTTCCTCAACTTTCTGTGCACGTGGACACACACACACACACACACACACACACACAGAGTTACTTGAAGGCCCAGACCTTTCTCTCTCCTGATAAGTCAGTTAACACTTGTTTAATTGCTTTCCTGCTTGTGAACTTTTTGACATCCTTTGTCTGCTTTTGTATTCCTTCTTTTTCTCTTGTTCTTCTGAATCTTTTTCTCTTTTACTCCTTTACTCTTCTTTTAGTGAGGTCACAATAGGGAGTGGAGATAAATAAATGCATTTATTCAGATAAACTATATTTATAACCTTTCTCAGTCTACATCCTTATTTACCTTGGTGTTGTAATTGGTTGTGAAACAGGCATCATTTTATGCTTTCGACTGGCCATTCCAAGCCATTCTGACAAGAAGAACTTGAGCAGAGACTGAAGAATGGCCTTTTAAAATTTTTATCTCAAATCACTGACAATTCTGTTTAATCTGGACTCCTGCCTTCACATTTTTCTACTACACATTTATAGAGTTTTAAAAGTTGTTTAGTCCCTGAGGAAATCCTGTTTGTGTCCACTAAGCATACTTAGATGCAGAAGTATAAAAGAATACCTAAGCTACTTACTATAAGTCATACAAATGAGATGGCTAAATATCAATTAAAATATTTTCTTTAAAACATTAAAACTTGGGGATTCATACTTTTCCTTAAACAGTGATGCCTTGGCAATAGACTGAATAAGTTTGAGGATCTCATTATAAAACCAAGCAACAATTATTTGTTGAAGTGCCTGAGTTGATACCTGGAGGAACATGAAGAAAATGTGAAATATTGTTCTTGCTCTTCTCCTAGACACTTAGCCATGCCCTGTGGAGTCCTAATTTGATCAAAAGCACAGGCTTTTCATTTGATACATAAAACTAAATTCCCTTCCTGCCTAGTTGGTGAGACATAGTTATATATGAAAAATGCTAGCAATACAAGACAACACAATACAACACAACACAACACAACTAAGTGTTTAATCATCTGTCAGAGCCAGAAAATACTATGACATCAGAACAGGAGGTCAAAGAGAGTAGAAGCAGGTACCACAAATATTTATTGAGTTCTCATAAAGTCTATGTTTTAGGTGTCCTGGGAACACATTATTGAATGAGAACTTTCTAGATAACTTGGCTTGGTCTTGAATAATGCACTGGATTTATACATGGGGAGAAAAAAAAAAAAAAAACCAAAACCAAACATCCCATGAGCGGATCCCATGAGCGGATCACAACACTGTGACAGGACTGAGACCTGTGTGTGATATGGTTTGGCTCTGTTTCCCCACCCAAATCTTATCTTGAATTGCAATCTCCGTAACCCCCCTGTCCAGGGCGGGACCTGGTGGGAGGTGATTGGATCGTGGGGGCTGTTTCCCCCAGGCTGTTCTCATGATAGTGAGTTCTCACGAGATCTGATGGTTTTATAAGTGTTTGACAGTTCATCCTACACACGCATTCTCCCTCTTGCCTGCCACCACGTAAGATATGCCTGCTTTGCCTTCCACCAGGACTGTAAGTTTCATGAGGCCTCCTCAGCCATGTGCAACTGTGAGTCAATTAAACCTCTTTCCTTTACAAATTACCCAGTCTCAGTGGTATTCTTTATAGTAATGTGAGAATGGACCAATGTAGTGTGACTTGGAAGGGTGAGAGCGATGACCTGATTAGATTTGGTGCTCATGTGAAGAAAAAGCAGGGAATAAGTTTGGATTGTTGGGTGGGCAAAAGCCCACCAAGATAAGAGAATTCTTAGTTTGCAGAAGAAAGAAAAACAGCACATTGTGTCACACAGATCTTTTGATATAAAGCATGACTTTAATGCATTCTTATGATATTAAATAGGGAAACATTTACATAGCCCTTTCATAACTGTAATATGCCTTAGTTTTGTCAGTTTATTTCTTTGCTGTTTACTCTACAAATACCCCTTGAACTTGAGGAAGAAAAATGGGAATGATTTGTGTTTTACTTAAATTATAAGATCAAAGATGGCAGATGATTTATCCAAAGCCCAGGCAAGTAGGAAAAGCCCCCCCTTCCCTTCCCCTTTTCCAGAATAGAAGACAGTTGGCTGGTTACTTTGCAGGACTTAAGATGATCTTCATTTTAAAGAATCTGTATCAGCCTCCACTGTGGTAAGATGTGACTGGGATTTCAAGGTTTCCCCTGTCTCTGCTGATTTACCTAAGTAGGACAGAGATTTCTGGGGCATGCCTGCCGGTGGAGGGCAGTAGGTCACTCAACTAAGAGAGCACAGTATTGTTGAGAAAATGACACTAAAGTGGTCATCTGGGATGCTACTTCGCTTTTGGTAAATAACTTTGCAGCAACTTCTCAAGTTCCACCTCTCAGTGGAGACGGATGCCAGACAAAGATACCAGGCACCGTAGCCTAGTCGGCAGAACAAATGGAGTTATAGCCTTAGATTTTGTTTTCGTGATGACTAAGCTGACCAGGTTTCTTCTTTGTCCTTGCACACTTTATGCTTGACGAGATGCTTAAGCAAATAGAATAGGTGACCGCTAGGAGGTACCCGAGCTATGCGTCGGCCGCCGGGGCGAGCAGAAATGGCTAACAGCGACTCTCTCGGCTCGGTGGGTCAAGGCGGGTGGCGCTTTTCCAAGGTCGGGGTTGCGATAAGCTTATCGCTTATCACAAGCAAGAAGGGCAAGAAGGACGTCTAAGAACCAACGGTCCTTTAATCTAAAAGGCCGCGCGCCTCCAAGGCAATGTGACATCTTGAGGTCTAGTGTTCGGGCACCAGCTGCCTGCACATCTGGATGCAGCACTGCCTTTCCTTGCAGGGAGGAGGCGAGGCGGAGGACCCCGGAGTGCACGCACCTCCTCGTGCGCGCGCTCGCTTGCGCCCGTGAACGTGTGTGTGTGTGTGTCTCTGTGTGTGTGTGTGTGTGTGTGTGTGTGTGTGTGTGTGTGTATGCGCGCGCGCACACGGGCCGCGGCTCCGGGACCAGCTAATGGGGGTGGGGGCCCAGGAAGGAATAAATCTCCGCCAGCCTCCTCGCGCCTGGCTGCGGGTTAATATCCAACCAGTTAGAGAAAGACGAGGGTGACGGCAGCAGGGTGACAGCCTGGGCACACCGGCCGCATGTCGAAGGATCAGGATATTAGCCAGTCTCCGCCACACTCAGGGACTCATATATTTCTATTGACGGGGGGCTGTTGTTTTTTATTGTCTGCCGTTATCTCCAAGGAACAAGGGCACGAGTGAGGGGTGCGCGCTCTGGGCGAGTGTCGCGGCTCGGATCGGGTCGAAGGAGGCAATTTTGCGGGTGGGGGAGGGAGGGGGAGACCTTGATTTCCACCAATCCCCGGGCGTTTGTCTGCGAAGTCCGGGGCGCAGCGGAAGGCTGCGGCGCGCCGCTGAATTAACTGATGAGAGCGAGTTCTTTTCTTCTCCGGGAGGAGTGGGGAGCGAGGGTCCCGGCGGGCGAGGCGGAGGAGCCCGGGGCAGGATAGCGGTCCCGGGCCGCCGTGGAAATTTCCAAGGACTTGGTGCGGCGCAGAGAGCGCGTCTGGGGGGGTTGCCTGGCGGCGCAGCAGCGCGGGAGGCGGCGAAGGGCGCAGGAGCATCGCTCGGAGGGGACCAGGGGACGCCACGGGCCAAATGTCTGGGAGGGAGCCGAGCCTTTTCCCGGACCCTCGCCGAGGGCGACCGTGATGCTGCAGAACCGGCGGGAGCAACTCGCCGCCGCCGCTCTCTGCGCACTCGGAGACCCCAGCGCCCGCCTTCTGCAGGGGAAGCGACCATGGCCATAGATCGTGACTTGCCCCCCAGCCACTTCCCCTAGAAAGAAATCCTTGGAAAAGTTGCATTTAAAAAAATCCTTGCTCTGACCTTTGGCGCCGACGGGGCCGAAGAAGCGTGCGTGCGTTTGCAAGCAAGAGAACGAAAGGTGTGTGTGCATGGGGGGCCGGCAGTGGGGGACCCTCCGCTGCCACTTCGCCTAGCTTTGTGCTGAGGCCCCGGCCCCCGCCCCTGGGACGCCGGGGCTGCGATGAGCCCCTGCGGGCGGGCCCGGCGACAAACGCCCAGAGGGGCCATGGCTGTACTGGCGTGGAAGTTCCCGCGGACCCGGCTGCCCATGGGAGCCAGTGCCCTCTGTGTCGTTGTCCTCTGTTGGCTCTACATCTTCCCCGTCTACCGGCTGCCCAACGAGAAGGAGATCGTACAGGGGGTGCTGCAACAGGGCACGGCGTGGAGGAGGAACCAGACCGCGGCCAGAGCGTTCAGGTACTCCTGCCCTCGCGGCTCCTCCCCTCTAGCGTCCTTTCCTCCCCTAGTGCAGAGGACAGGGTCACCGGCGAGGACCGCCTCGCAGAGGCATCCCTTTCATCCGCTCTTCCATGTCCTTTCCCTCCATTTGTGCCATTCCCAACCTGGAGACTTTAGTCAGGGTTCCTTCCCCACCCCTGACCCCCAGAGATGTTCAGACACCTGCTTTGCCCATGTAAAGACTCGATGCATTTCTTCCCAAAGCGGAGTTTTATTTAACAATTTACGGATAAACAGAGGGAAGGAGAACCCAGGATAACTTAGTCTCTTGCACTTAATGAGAATTTACCTCTTGGGCTCTGCAGACATTTGAAGCTGTAGGGAACAAGAAGCAGGTAAAAGCCATCTCCCCGAGGTGGAGTGCACAGTCGGTAACATAAATCCCCGACGTTGGAGTGATGGCCAGTGGAAACATGGACGGATCCCGCAGCTTTGCGCAGTGTGCCCACAGCAAGTGCATAGTACTGACTGACGTCCTACTAAGAGACGATACTGTGCAATTTTTGTGTTGAAATCTCGAACAACTTTCTAGTATTATTATCTCATCTTGTTGACCACAAATTGATTCTTTAGAAGGATGAGTAACTTCCCCAAGGTCATTACTTATGACCTGTGGGTGCTGGATTTTTCATCACTTAAAGCTCCAAAGCTCCCAGCTCTTTTTATTGGCTTAGACTGTGGATGCCTGTGGAAGATGGGAGATGTACTTTAAGTAGGCACCTGAAGTCAGAAAACAAACAAAATCCCCAAGCCAGGTTGGAAATCAGAACTCTGAGGATCGCTCAGAGGTTGTAGATCCGCTTCCTTTCTGGGAATTTTAGATTAAATGTCTAAAAATAAGTTACGGCAGCAGGGGTTGTGTAGTTAGATTGGAGGGAAGGCAGAGCTGCTTCCCCTTCCTCTCCACCTCCCCAGGCATGTTGAGGGAACACACGGGTGCTTCCACCACTGCGAGGTGCCCCTTTCACCTTTAGTCTCTGGGGCTGAAGATGCTGCTGTTGGCTTCTTCCTGTGATTGTAGCGGTCTGGGTGGTTGGAAATGATCTCCTCTGCTCTGCAGAGGATCTTTCTAATCAGTGCAAGGTCAGGTGAGTTCTAATGTAAACATTTTTCACTGCAGTTATTTACAAATATTCAGGAGCATCTATACATTTTAAAAAACTTTTTAAACATATGGTTTCCGTCTCCTTCTTAGGCCTCCTCCTGGAAAGAGGGTTAAAAAGATAACAGAGCCAATTTGTTTAGAAGAAGGCAACTGCATTCTCCTTGGAAGGGAGGACTTTCCTTCTCTCTTTTTAGAACTCTACCATCATTGAATTTAAAAATAACCTCACTCTTCCCAAAAGTATCTAAGGGTTAATTTTTTCTTTCCTTCACAGTATTGATTGTGGGACTCAAAAGCAGGCAAAAGGCACCACATCCAGCAATTATTTTCCCTAAAGATAGAAAGCACTTTCATTTCAAGTGATCTAAGGAAATGAGTTAAGAACTTCCCATTGGTTTGCAATGAAAGAGTCCATTTTTTTTTAAATATAAGAAGAGGAATAATGAAGCCCTGTTAGAGCATAGATTTCTTGTTAGAGGACACAATCAAGTGGAAAATGCTTCATATTCTGAGAAACACAGGCCGATAGTTTCTGAGACGCATTTGTTCCATGCTTTCTGTAGCCTGGAGTAATTTTCAGTGTGTTTGGCTGTTATTTGGTCTGGTCTCTATGTGCAGGGAATTACTTATTAAAATCCATACACTATGAAAACTACCTAAACACATATCCCTCAAAGTTAGTGGCTGTAAAACCATGTAAAAGGCACCATTGCTTATTGAAATAAGTTTGAGCTTCAGAGTAGAATTCTGAATTTCTACACTGAGTATGCCGTGACTAGATAAACAGCAGAGAATCTTTGGCAAGTTACTATATTTTTTGAGTCCTGGCTGTCTTGTTTATCTACATTGCAGAGTTGTTAGAAGGTTTACATTTTTAATAAAAACTGATGTCAAGTATCTGGTACATTGTGTACCAGAAAATGGTTGCCTTATAATTGTTATAAATTATAATTTCTGGTATATGTTACAACTTAAATAAGGAAATCTGGGCAGCCCATGAGAATTTGGAATGTTCCTCCTGCCAGATTTACAGGTAAACATTATTGGTCCCTACCCCTCTCCCCAGCCATGTACACTTACGCTAATGAACAGGGACAAGACATTTTGAAAGGTAGGAGAAGTTTCATGGTTTGAGTTAATTATTTTTTACCTGTGCATTTAATATTCTTTAACATTTGGATTGTTAGTATATGGCAGTAGTGTTTATTTGATAAATATTAGACCGGTCAGTCAGAAGCCATTATCATGTTAAGGAGACACAACTTTGACAAACAAGCATCTGTTTTTCTCCAGTCTGAAACATCTTCTGCATAAATACAAATATATGCACACAAATGCACAAGGTGCACTTATATGTGGAGATATATGTGCATTTATTCACAAATCATGGAATGGTGTCATATATGTGTAAAAATATAGATGTGTATACATACATAAATACAAACATTTACAATCAGTCAATTAACCAATATTTCATGAGTGACTACTCTGCATCAGATATGTGTTAGGCCCTGGGGGATAGCAGTGAATAGGATGGATAGATTGCCTCCTCTAAGAGCTTACCTCCTAGTAGAGGATGATTGACACACAAATAAATACGATGACTTAACATACGGTTAAATTCTGTGAAGAGAAAAGAGAGTGTTTCATTATGTTTATAAACACCAAAATTTAAGATTTTATTTTGCCCTCTGTGCTTCCATTTACTTTTGTAATTTTCTTCTTCTAGCTCAGTACTTGATATGTACTGAATTCTCAGAGAAGAACCTTGTCAAACTGCGTAGGAGATGGCAGGAAGAACGTAAGAAAGCTGTAAGAGTTTTGAACAGAACAGGAAGTTTTCCTAATGTTTATGTGGTGATAGAAAGATAAAGGAATCAATAGATCCTATTATAGAAACTTTCTTAATTCTTATTGCTTTTGATTAAGTGATATTGTGGGAAATGCCAAACCAAAGCAGTGTTTGTTTCTTCCATCAGATCCTCACCCATTTCATTTGCTCCTCAGAAATGAACCTGAATTCAGAATTTATGTGCAAGGCTTTATTTGTGGCACCTGACATGGTAACGATAATAGTAACAATTAAGCTAACAAGTTATTGGTGCTTATTATCTGCCTGACACTATGCTAGTATGTATTGTCTCATTTAATCCTCATAAGAATCTTGTATAAATTGATATATCATTATCCACATTTATGAAAATGAACATGCCCTGGTCTTCAAGGGAGTTGCTATAATCCCATGGAAAAGACAGATAATGTATACAATTAACTAACTGGAAATAGGGCCATCAAAGAGAGGAAACATAGCAGAGTGAAAACCTTATGGATTTGGGAGCTGTCAGAACATGGTTGGAATTCTGGGTGTATCCCTTTCCGGTTGTGCAATCATTGGTAAGTCCAACTCTGAGAGCTTCAGTTCCTCCATTTGTAAATTGGGGCTTGTAAGAATGTCTTACAAGTTTGTGGAGAAAATTACATGATAGCATATAGACAGCACCTGGAATGATGCTTGCCACATATCTCTGTTTAATACGTGATTGTTATAACAATAGAAACACCAGTGAAGGGCTGGGGACGTTCCCAGAACATGACATTTAATTCTACTGAAGGGAGGGAAATCGGGTTTCAGAGAGGGGGTGGTGTTTGGAGTAAGCCTCCAAGGATGGTAGGGTGGCATAGTGGTAAGAGGTGAGGATAGAAGTATATGCCAGGCAGACAGAACAGCAAAGATCAAGGCGGAGAGATTTAGAAGTGCCTGGTGTGTTTACTGTATGGAAAGTTGTTAAGTCACCCATGGAGACCACCATAGAAAAGTGGGCTTGGTGGTAAGACGAAGCCAGGAATCTTTGAATGTATTTAAGGTGTGGCTCATTAGAAATGGACAAACATCAAGGATCTAATGGTACTGGCTGCGTGTTAGCTATCAGCAGAGGTGGCACATCACTGTTACCAGTGGGTTTGGGAACTAGAATAGAGGTTAATACAGTGAAGTGGTTGTTTTGAAAATTCTGTCGACTCATTGGGTGGTAACCATTACTCTAAGCAGTCAAGTTCTTTCTTTTTCAAAATTCTGAACAAACGACTATTTTCAGCAGTTCCACCTTTATGTGGCCTCTTTTATTTGCCTATTTTTGAATCCAGGGATGTTAAAAGCTCAATTTCCATAATTGTCCTGGTGGCAGGAAAAGGGCATTGGGAGTGGAGGGGATGAGCGTAGGTGCAGCCATCTGTACAGATAAAATGTAAGTTTAGTGTTTGTAAGTTGGGGATTTATGGAATTCACTTTGAAAAGGTAGTTTAGGAAAAAAGAGGATTTAATAAATTTTGGTGCTCAAGAAAATATGCTACAGTTATGTTGCAAATTTACAAATGTGGAAAAAAATCTCATCAGCAATAATCGCAATAGCAAAAATCAATCACTAACACTTATTGGATACGTAAAATATACCAGGCCTAGTTCTTAGCACTTATATATGTTTTTTTCCCCCGAAGCAACCTTATAAAGTAGGTTTGTGTATGTTCCTTGTTTTACAGATGAGGATATGGAGGTTTAGACAGATCCATGAACAAAATGATGGAGTTTGATTTCCAACCTGGAGCTATTTAATTCTAAACCTTATGCTTGTTCCCTGCTAATTTGGGATAAATGAAGCAATGCTGTATACATCTCTCTTATGATTTGGCTCTGATTACTTCTCCAATGTCATCTTTCATCAGTTTTTCTTTTTATTCTTTGCTAATATTGGAATAATTATGGTTCCTGAAATAGTCCAGGCTATATTGGTTTTGCTCGAGCCACCCACTCCACCCGGAATGACTCGACTTTAAGGCCACATCTCCTGCCTTTTACCTGGCCAGTTCCTTCTCATCTCTTGACAGTGCATTATCGTGGTTAAGAGCAAAGGTTCTGAAGTCAGCTGTGTTCAAATTCTGATTCCATCACTTGCTGTGTTCTTGAGCAAATCAGCCTTCATTGCTCATTTCTCTATCCATAAAATGGGGCTTCTTATAGGACTGTTGTAAGAATTAGATTAGGTAATGTGTTTAAAATGCTTAGAACTATTTCCAGTATATAATTAATGCTCAGTCCTTGTTAGTTCTCCTCAAGGTGGCTTCCCTTACTCCTTCGTCCCTTCCCAGGCTGTGCTTAGAACTCCTCCTCTCTGGTTTGTTTATACCATGCACGTATGATTGTAATCCTTTCATTTATTCAAAATACCTACTACTCTGTGTCTACCACTATTACTATAGGATAGGAGATGCTGGGTCTGTAGCTGTGAACTGAACAAAATTTTTGCTTTCTTGGAATTTATAGGATAGTGATGAGAGACACAAAATAAACAGAGAAATATACAAATAACTGGTAGCGACAGGTGCATTAGTCATGATGTATTAAAAATATGAGTGCACTTGCCTGCCTTCCCGGCTAAATTTTAAGTTTCTCACAGACAGGAACTTTGCCTCATTCATAGTTGCATTCCCAGAGCCCAGCATGGTCCCTGGCACACTAAATTTTGCTTAGATATCATGTGAATGAATGTTTAGGAAGGTGTGGAACCAGATAGCCACCCAGTTGGTCAACAAATATTTAATGAGACCTACTGTGTGTCCAGCACTCTGTTTGGCAGTGTAGCAGATCAGAGGAGTAAGCATCCTTGGTATTCTCAAAGAACTCTTACTCTAGAGCAGAGGTTCTTAATTTCAACCCTCCTGACATTTCAGGCTGCATACTGCTTTGTTGTGGAGTGCTGTCCAGTACATTGTAGACTGTTCAGCAGCATGCCTGGCCTCTGTCCACTAAATGAGACAACCAAATATGTCTCCAGACTTGGCAAAATACCTCCTGGGGGGAAAATTGCCCCTGACTGTGAGAACCACTGATTTGCAGAAACAAAACCTGCCCAATCGACAGGATTTAAGAAACCTTGAAAGTATGCGTAATTAAGAACTAAATTTGGAAACTACAATATAAATGCTTTGACTGTTTAGAGAAAGGAGGTGTCTCTGTGGGCTCGAGTTGTTGGAGAAGGCCTCCTGGAAGAGGCCTGAATGAACTGTACTTGATAGGTAGGTCTTGGTTAGGGAAGGGTCAGGAGAGGGGAGGCGTTTTAGGATATTTATATAAGCAACAGCCTCTGTTGAAAGTATATGTAACAGCTGTTTAAGATTTTCATTAATGTTCTCCTTAATCCCTGGTGAGAGGGGTCCATGCTCTGTGCCCTACACGTTAAGGGGCCACATTCTTCTTTTTCTCTGGTTTCACCCTTTCTCAATGAGGCAGGGTGTTAATGGGACCTTTCTAGACCCTGGAATTTCCTGCCCGAATGACCCAAGTCTACTTCCGCAGCCTGCCTGCCTGCATGGGGCATTTTCCCCAGTCTTCTTCCTGAGAGTGGCTTGCCCCCTGGTGTGTACAATCCTAGGCCACACATCAGAGGAGGCAAGGGACAGCTCTTTGAGGGAGACATTGTGGAAGGAACTTTGATTTGGGGCTGTGGGGCCCACATATGCATGTGGTATAGGCTTGCCCTGTTCCCCAGGTTGCAGGACCAAACTTCCTGGAGTTTCAGGAGTCTAAATTTGAATCTGGCATTCCACATTGTTATGCAGATTTATTTGTCCAGGGAGGAGAATAGAACATGTTTTATCAGTTTGTTGGTTTGATGATAACTTCTCAATATTAGAGATACAGTTGTACTTTTGTTCTCTGCCTTGCAAATGGAGGTGGTCGGAGAGTTTTTGGTCTGTACTGTATAATCAATACTCAAATGAAAAATTATAGTGGTTTTTTTGTAACTTGGGAGTCTATCAGTCTTCTTTGAGAGCAAAGTGTTTTAGGAAACTAGTTGGATCAATTGAATAATTATGTAAGTTAGTATAGAGTGTGGTCAGTTAGTCTTTTGACAAAGTTGTGAGTCATCTTGGAAATAATGATACTATGTATCATTAATGCACTCTTCATGATGGACTTGATAGATTTCTGGTAAAATAATCTATTTTAGCTTCTCATTCTGACCTGGCTCTATCAGGAGCTGTGTGACCTTGGGCAAGTTACTTAACCTCTCTGTACCTTTGTTGTGTCATCTGAAAAATGAGTACAATGTACTAATCTACTTCATAGGTTTGTGATGCTAATTAAATCAGATAACGAATGTAGACTCCATAACCATCCTCACTTGGCTGGGTGGGATGACAGGAAGTTTGTTCCCACCTGGAAAATGTCTGGACTTTGGAGTCCCAGAGATAAGGATCTAATCCTGGTTCTGTCATTTATCAACTTTGTGACATTGAAAAATTTACTTGGTCTTGCTGAGCCTTAGCCGCAGGTGGCAATAGTTACCTTGAGAAGATTAGATGCTGGATAATTGCTAATCATTAGTCCATAATGAGGAGAAAATCCATGTGTGTGGACAAATTCTGTGCCTATTAATTGTACTTTCAGTAAAAGAATATCTGACAATGAAATGTGACCTTGTGACACAGCCTCTTTTTTCACAGAGTTAGTGCTGAGGGTGCTGTACTATGGCCGGCAAAATTTTATGGAAGACAGCAGAGCCCAGCAATAGATCAACTGATTTCAATCGTTCATTCAACCACATTTGCTGAATGTCTACCATGTACCAGTTAGGTGCTGGCAATACAGTGATGAATACAAGAACGTGGTCCCTGATTTGATAAAATTTATAATCTAATAAACAGCAGTTCTCCCATATCTGTGGTTTTGTTTTCCATGGCTTCAGTTGTCCATGGTTAATTTGATCCAAAAATATTAAATGGAAATTCCAGAAATAAACAATTCATAAGTTTTAAATTGTGCTCTGTTTTGAGTAGTGTGATGAGATTTCGCTTTGTCCCACTACGTCTTGCCTGGGATGCGAATCTTCCCTTTGTTCAGCGTCTCCACGCTGTTGACACTTGCTGCCCATGAGTAACTTAATATCCACCTTGGTCGAGGGATCACCGTGCTTGTGTTCGAGGAATACCTATTTTATTTTACCAGTGGCCCCAAAATGCAAGAGTGATGATGCGGGTATATTGTTATAATTGTTCTATTTTATTATTAGCTATTATTGTTAATCTCTTACTGTGCCTAATTTATAAATCAAATTTTATCATAGGCATGTACGTATAGGAAAAAATAGGAAAAAACCGTATATAGGGCTTGGTACCATCTGAAGTTTCAGACATCCACTGGGGGTCTTAGAATGTATCCTCCACAGATAAGAGGAGATTCCTAGTTTCATTCCTTAAATCAGTAAGAAACCAAGTAACATGGGGTTCCAAGGCTTACAGTTTGACTGTTTTGGATAATGATAATGAGTTTTGAAGGAATCGATTTTTATCCCTTTCTGTTGAACTGTCTTCTAGCTGTGGCATTGCATGAGAGGGAAGCAGCCAAGACCGTAAGAGCTGTGTCGCTCTAATTAGGTGCCAGGAGGAAGTGGAAATGAATTCAGAGCCACACATTCTCCATTTTTCATATCTTAAACACAGAAGACACTATCAGAGATTTCCAGGTGACCGCAATGAGAAAAGGGCCTTTTGTCCCACTATGTCTTGCCTGGGACGCAAAATCTTTAGTTTGTTTCCATTATTGATAAAATAAACATATATAGTACATGATTTTATGTCCCCCATGTTCATTTAAACAATTTATAGTGTTTATTATTTGTCTGATTTTGGAAAGAATACATATTTACTATAGAAAATTTTTAAATGTAGTCAAAAGAAGAAAAAGCCTGCTCAAATTCCCTCACTCGGAAGTACTCCTTGTAAACAGTCTCTTTTGTGTATGTTTGTTTGTGTGTATTACTAAATTGTATATATTTTGTATATTTAATTTTATATCCTCTTTTATTCACTCAAAATTATACCTTTAGTATTTTCTCATATAATTAAATAACTTTTAATTTACAAACTTGTGGAAAAATAGCTTTATAATGTTTTATTTTGGAAAAATAATTATTTATTGTCCAAGTATTACCATAAAAATACTTTAAAAAAAGATTACGCTGCTGACAAATTTACGTTAGACTTTTTTCTTTAATGATTTCTTCATATGTAGTTGTTGTATAGCTGAGCATAGGAAATTAAAAAGCCTCTTTAAAGATCTGTACTTTCTCAAGGTTGGTATTTAAAGGATAAAAGCAACACTACTTTCATTTGTAAAAGTAATTGACATTTAACAAACATCGCTAATATTTTGGTTTATGTTCTTCTGGATCATTCGATGCCAATGTGTGTATAAATGAAACAAAAATATGATGAATTCGACAGTACATTGCAAATATTTTTCTAGTAATAGTATATGCAGTCTACATCATCTCTTCTAATGGCTACAAGATTTTCCATTGTTAGGATAGATACAAATTTATTTAATTAATATACTGTTATTGGATATTTATGTTGCAATTTCTCACTTTTATGAATAAAGATGTGGTGACCATCCTTTTGTATACATCTTAAACACTTACCTGCTTATAAATTTCTAGAATTAATGTTTTCACACTTTTTAGTTTGAAGCGCCAATTCTTTTTTTAAAATCTTTTCAAAATTTTTGTTCCTTGAGTTTATTCACTTAAAATGAATGCTACTACAAGCATTTCTTCCATGCCATTAAACTTTAGCCCAGACATACATTTTAAAGCTTGCATAATTTTCTGTCATATGAATATCATTAAATGTATTTAACCAATGATATTTGTTGGAAATTTAGTTTATTTTTATGATCATGAATAACACTGTCATTTGATGACTTTAAGTTGACTTAATTCTATATTGGTTTTTTCTTTCTTTTTTTTTCCAACTTTTATTTTAAGTTCAGGGGTACATGTGCAGTATATGCAGGTTTGTTTCACAGGTAAACATGTGCCGTAGTGGTTTACTCCACAGATCATCCCATTACCCAGGTATTAAGCCCAGCATTCATTAGCTATTCTTCCTGATGCTCTTTCTTCCCTCACCCCAACCCCGACAGGTGTGTTGTTGTTCCCCCCAATGTGTCCATGTGTTCTCATCGATCAGTTCTCACTTATAAGTGAGAACATGCGGTGTTTGGTTTTCTGTTCCTGGGTTACTTTGCTGAGAATAATGGTTTCCAACTCCATCCATGTCCATGCAAAGGACACCATCTCATTCCTTTTTATGACTGCATAGTATTCCATGGTGTACATGTACCACATTTTCTTTATCCGGTCTATCATTGATGGGCATTTAGGTTGATTCCATGACTTTGCTATTGTGAATAGTGCTGCAATGAACATATGTGTGCATATATCTTTATAATAGAATGATTTATATTTCTTTGGGTAGATACCCAGTAATGGGATTACTGGGTCAAATGGTATTTCTGCCTCTAGGTCTTTGAGGAATTGTCACACTGTCTTCCACAGTGGTTGAACTAATTTACACTCCCTCCATCAGTAAACACCAATTCTTATATCTGGCATCTTTGATTGTTCATAGAAAATCTTCGGCTTTGGCTAAGTGCAGATTTGGGATTTTCCCTCTTTCAGTGTGCAAAGTGATTGCATAAATAGATATACTATGATTGTTAAATTAAATGATAAAATTGCCCTTAGGTGGATTTACAGTAGGTCAGGCAATGGAAAAAGATATGGATACAACTGGATATGTACAGTGGCAGATAAACCCTTCATTCGGATTGCAGAGACCCAGCTATGAGGAATTTATGTAGTGTAGTGGTACATGTGCTTTTATTTTTCATGGTTATCAGCTCCATTACAGTACAGCTGATAATTAGCATGGTGTTTTATCTCCATTTAAAAAGCAATAGCTTTCTTTCTTCTAGGACTTAAGCAATTAAATAAAACTGTGATTTAAAAAGGAAAATGAACTTTTACTTCATGATAAGGTAGAGATTTCAAGGAAAAAGAAAAGTGTCCTAGATAGAATAGAAATATTATATTTCACGACTCTAATTTTAAGAGTCATTTTCCTATTTACTAAAATTAAACGTCTTCAGCATGAATCTGGAGCGGATCATACCCACCTGGTGAAGGGTGGAGGTGTTGTAAAAAGGCACAAAAATTCCATGATGATATTTTGTTGGGTCAGTGTTTTGGTGGTGAGGTGTTGGTGACTGTGACAACATTGCCCGATGTCATCTGTATTGTGTCCTTCTACTCCCTTGCACTTGTGTGAAATGGCTCTGCATACTGTTGCTTTGGTGCTTTGGGGCTAGAAATGAAGTCTTGTTGATATATGTCTGTCTCAGGTCCCTGGTCACAGCCTTACTAAATGTCTAATGAGTATTGGATGAATAAAAACATCAGATTGTCTGAAAGGCTGGTAGACAGCTGTCTGAATACCTTTTAGGGACAGTTTCATTTATTGTCTATTATTAAGACTCTAGGCTCTAAATATTCACTACTAATTCATGTATTCACTCCTTCATTCCTTTATTCAACAAATATATATTCGATGCCTTCTATGTGCCAGGCACAATGCTAGTTACTGAGAACAGAGTGATAGGCCAAGAGGACACGGGCCTTCCCCCATACAGCAAACAAGCATGCAGCACACAATGGGAAAGGAGCAGCAACATTCTCCAGTCTCTCCACTTCTTTATATGGAAGGAAAAACAAACACAGATTTGCCTTAGCTTTCAGAACTTAGCTGTGTCTGCCTGTATTTGATTCAGTCCATAAAGGGCCCAAATCTCCACTCTGGTCCATTCAGTGTGGTGCCTGAATCGTGACTGCGATGCCAGAGGTCTCCGTCTAGTACAGTGGTATGATATCTTTGGACTCTTGCTAACCTATGCAACATGTGAAATGCTGGAGAGGAAAAGCACTTTAAAACCTTGCTGAAAGATCCATGAGCCCGTGGGGGAACACAAAGCTCAATTACTGGCAGAATCAAAGAGACAGAGGCAGGCTGGCTTGGAAGGGGATTGCTCACTTTGTAAGCAACTGTTCTCAACTCAACCTGCCGCCCTGCAATAGCAAAGAAGAGGAAGTGGAGGGGCCGGCAGCAAGACTCTCTGGTGAGCTGAGTCAGTAGGCAGTGAGCTGAGTCTCAATTTGGGGTAAAAACACAGTCAGTTTATTGTTTCCTAATAACTGCTCCAATTATGGCATGTGAAATCTACCTCCTGACCTCCACCCCGCACCCCAATTAGCTGGCTCGAATGGGTCTCTGAACAACTTGGCCAGGTTTTACTAATTTTTTGTTTACTTTGATTCTTGGGACAGTCTCACTCTAGCATTTAGCTCAGTTTTGTTTATTTTAAAGCACAATGAAAATTCTGGCATCTACCACCTCCGCCTGCTCAGGCTCTAGAACCTCTAGGTGCTTGCAGCGGAAGGCAAGAAGAGCAATCTCTGAGGTGGAGCCCACTCCACCTTCCTGTAGGAGCTGCTTCTTCAGTTTGGGCAGGGAGGAGGGGAATATTCATAGTCCCTTTCTCTGTTGGGGGTGGCTGCTTCCACGTGAACCCTGCCTGTCTGCCCAGCCTTCTAATGGCAAAGTGTTCTGGTTCTTTCACCTGGCGAGCAGCCCTCTTAGGTGGGGTCCTGATAAACACTCCATCGACAGGGAGATCCCCTATCCTTGCCACATCAAAGGGCTCTTTCTTGCCCACCCCTCTCAGCCTCACCATCTGTCTTTCCATCTCCCTGTCTGCTTTCTCCATGGCTCAGGGACAGCCGGGTAAAAGATCCAGGAGTGCAGTGCCTGGTGTGTCTGGTGCCTGGTGTGTCTGGTGTCTGGTTGGTTCTGCAGACTCTTCCTTTTCTTTTCTTTTCTTCCCTTTCTTTCTTTCTTTTTCTTTCTTCTCTTTCTTTCCTTCTTTCTTTCTTTCTTTTTTCTTCTCTCTCTCTCTTTTCTTTTCCTTTTTTTGGGTCTTTCTCTGCACCCAGGCTGGAGTGCAGTGGTGCAATCATAGCTCACTGCAGCCCTGCTGGGCTCAAGCAAACCTCCTGACTCAGCTTCCCAAGTACCTGGGACTGTAGGCCCAGCAAATTTTTAATTTCTATCTTTGTAGAGAAGGGATCTCCCTATGTTGCCTGGGCTGGTCTCGAACTCTTGGGCTCAAGCGATCCTGCCGCCTCAGCCTCACAAAGTGCTGGGATTACAGGCGTAAGCCACTGCACCCGGCTTCACTTCTTTACAGGTGATTTGTTTGGAAATTTCTCTACCCCTCTTCTGTGTTGGCAGGGAGGGAAAGCCCTTGTCTCCCCTCTCCGTGGGGGTGGAAAGGCTGTGGCCTCACCGCAAAAGCATGCCACTCCCAAGGCAGGTCCTTCCCCAGTATAAATCAGCTGGGTGGTGCCAGGACTGGTCCTCTTAGAAAACCTGTGGAGTGGTAAACATAAAAGATGGGGTACTTAGCCTATTTTGGCCTTAGGGTGGGGCCTTGACTGTAATTCCCAGATAAGAGGGAAAAATCATCGCACTTTGTTATACTTATCCCCCGGATAAGTCTTTGAACCTTCATGAAGCTTAGTTATTGTACACCGACTAAGTTCCTTTTCTTTCTTTAAATGGATGCATTATAGATGTACATAGCTTTGGGGTACATGTGATAATTTAATACATTCATATAATTTGTAAAGATCCAATCTGTTGTGTACTGTTTCTTAAAGGATCTCTGCAGGTCTATGTCATGTGGAAATGCTCAACTGAGTCCATTCTGTTTCATCTTGAGCAAGAAATCAAGGTTTCCCATTACAAATGAGATGCCCAAGCCCCTCACCTCCTTTTTATGGGGCTTACCATGAATGTCTTGAACTGTTTCTTCACCATTTAGAATCACTCTTCACTGCCTTTTTAAAAATTTCCTTTTCTTCTTGCTTAGGAAGCTCATGGTCAGATCAACACACCTACTAGCTAAGCAGACTCCAAATGGGGAGTGATGAATGATGCCCCTCTGGCTAAGTATCCCCAACCTTGATTCTCTTGGGGCCTCCCTCTTCTTCAGGGGAGGGAAGAATCCCCATTCTCAATAGGTTCTTCTTGCTCCCAATTTTCCCTTCATGTTCGCCAAGGTGAAGGGCAATTATAGTGGTGGCGCTGGATTGCCAATAAGACTCTTCCCCCAGCCCTGCTGAGGGCCATATGTCCAGGGGCTCTCCCAACTCATGCAGCATACTCAGAAGCTGCATCTCCAGCCTTGGTCTTAAACCATAATTCCGGCATAAAATCCCACTGAGCATTCTGTTACAAAAGGAAAGAACCAATAAAGAAGCCAGAAGATTGCTCCTCGTGTATCAGATGTCAAGGTTTATAACTTATAAGTAGTCCAAAAAATTCTCTTTGGACTTGTAAAACAGAGATGCAATATGGGAAATTAAGTTCAGATTTAATGAACATTTATTGAGTACCAACTTTATGCAAGCACTGTGCTAGATGCTTTAATGCAGATTTTATCAGTCAATTTAACCCTAGATCAGCTCCATTTTTTAGACAATAATGATGATATTTTCAGTAATAGAGTTGCTATTTATTTATTTTGTGTCTGCCATATGCCAGGCACTATTTTCAGCACTCTACACAGTGTTATCATTTAACATTCGCAAATGCAAAATGAAGAAGATATTATTATACTTATTTTACAAAGAAACAGGCTGTGAACAATTATTTACCTAAGGGCAGTTAGACAGTCAGTAATGCCCAGAGCTAGCATTTAATGAATACTTACTATGCGTCAGCTCCTCTTTTAAGGATGTTTGTGAATGTTAAGATCATCATTTTCTTGATGGAGAAACTGAGCCACAAAGAGCTTAAGGACCTTGGTTAGGGTTACCTAGTTAGAAAATGGTCTGTCTATCTCTAGGACTCGCAAACTTCCTTACTGTGCTGAACCTTTGCGGTAAGATCCACATTCACATTCAGGGCTTCAAGTCAAAGCCTGATAGCTCCTTATATTGCAGTGTCTTACTGCAAAGGAATGAATCGCAAATGATAAAATTTCATTTTGTGTAGGTGAATTAACACTTTATTCTATTTTGCTATTGTTAAAATCAAAGGCTGTTTATATCACCCATTCCTCAAGAGCCCTACAAATAAAGCAGTGAGGAAGGAGGATGTCTCTTTTTTTCCTGTCTCTGCCTGACATCTCTGATTCATCCCAGTGGCTTAGCTTGAGAAGGAGGCAGGGAAAAGAGGGGGAAGGAGGATGTCTCTTTTTTTCCTCTTTCTGCCTAACATCTCTGATTCATCCCAGTGGCTTAGCTTTAGGATTGTTTGCTCTCTTAACTATCTAGCTCTCACAGCCCACTTGCTTAATTCCCCCTTTTATCTGTAAGGTGGAAGCCTAGAAAAGATGCCAGCCATACTATAGTCAGGGAAACTATGGCCTGTACAGCTGAGAAACAGGAGTGGAGCAATGAATCGTGTGGAGACTTCTGCGCACCCAAAAAGGGAAGTGATTCTTTCATTTCTCTCCATTGCTGAAATCTCCATGGACTTTCCTTTCGGCTACAGTCACTGTCTCTGAAGTGGAATCTATGTGATAATGTTTTGAGTTATTCAGAGAGAGAATCCAATGTGTATTTTTTAATTAAAATAATGCACTTGTATTATGCAAGAGTATTAATCAAACATAAAAGTCTTATTAGTCTCACTTCCTAGAGATAAACAATGTGAATATTTTGATGTCTATTCTTCCAGATGTTTTCCTGTTTAGAGTATAATTCATTATTTAAACTGGGATACCTGAGATAAAATGCTATAATTATGCCAGGACAACAGGCACAAACTAAGACTATTTCCAACAAACTGAGATATATAATCTCCTTACTGTGTATGAATTTTTACAGCTGTGTCTACAGAAATATCTAGATACACTCAACATGTGTTATACATGGTGATGCACAACCTCTAAGATGGCTCCCAGTGATCCCCACTCCTGGTATTCATGTCCTTGTGTCATCTTCTGCCTCCGAGTGGAGGCTGCGTTTAGTGACTCACTACTAGAATAGAGTTGGATACTATGGAAGAGATGGCACACCACTTCAGAGATTAGGTTATGAAAAGACCACGGCTTCCATTTTGAGTGCCCTCGTTCTCTCCCTATCGGATCACTAGCTCTGGGGGAAGACAGCTGCCGTGCTATGAGGCATGGCATGGTCTATGGAGAGACCCTTGTGCCAAAAAACTGCAGTTCTGGTTGCTAGCCAGTGAGGAACTGAGGCCACCAACAACCACGTAAGTGAACTAAGAAGCATATCCTTTAGCTTCCGATGACCGCAGCCCCAGCAGACAGCTTGAGTACAACTTCATGAGAGACCTTGAGCTAGAGCCCTCCAGCTGAGATACTCCTGGCTCACATAAACTGTGTGAGAAAGTAAGTCTTGGCTGTTTTAAGCTGCGAAGTTTGTGGTAATTTGTTATATCATAATAGATAACTTATCCACATTTATTAAATAAAAAATCAAATCACATAGTAAATTGTTTTTAACAATATCCTCTTTCCCACCCACAACGTCTATCAGCAGATACCCCACTTAGTATGTGTAGTACAAAGCAATACTGTTTTATTTTTTAAAATAGATAAAATGTAAAATGATTTTAGAGTTGACCATGTTTCTCCTTTCCTTTTTTTTAAATAAAAAAATGCCTTAAAAATCCTTGGAAACATGTTTTTTGCTCCTGCAATTATCTCCACAGGGCAGCTTCTTAAAGGAAAGATTTCTGGGTCATGAGACAGCACATTTAGATTTACACTGATGTTTATGAATTGTGTTCCAATTGAAGTCATCTGTTTTGTGACCAAGAGTGTATGAGAAAGCCTGTTTTTTTCCCCAATACTGAATGTTATCAACTTTAAACAATTTTGCCAATATATAGGTGAAAAATTATAATTGTATTGATGAGTGAGACTCAGCTCTCTTTTACCTATGTGTTATTATCCCTGTGGATTTTGTCTTCTGCGAGGGGCATATTCGTGTCTCTTAGCCACTTTCTTCTTGGGTGGTTCATCTTTTCTTTTTTGATACTAAGTGTTCCTTATTGGTTAAGGGAATGTAGTAGACGTTTTTGTCACATCTGTTGCAAATATTTTCCCAATTTGTCTTACGACTGCTTACGTTTATGTTTGAATTTTTTTTCCATGACGACTTTAAAAATTATCAGGCAATCAACCTCATCAGTTTTTTCTTTTATAGCTTTTGAGCCTTCGTATCATGAATCGTGCAGCCCAAAACATTTTCATCTGGTATTTTTATGATTTAACTTTTTGCATCTAAATTTGAGATCTATCTGTGATTTGTTTTAGTATAGTGAGGTAGAGATCCAACTTTTTCCACAAGATGTTACTGAAACAAAAACAAAAACAAAAATTCACCTGTCCCCACTAATTTGTAATGCTAAGTTCATCCATTCTAGATAA
This sequence comes from Pongo pygmaeus, assembly GCF_028885625.2. NCBI lineage: Eukaryota > Metazoa > Chordata > Mammalia > Primates > Hominidae > Pongo > Pongo pygmaeus. The sequence goes on along the minus strand of NC_072383.2, from coordinate 23,340,402 downwards.
TCCGATATGTGTGGGTCTATTTCAGAAGTCCCACTTTTCTTCCATAGTTGTGTCTCACTTGTTCTTTTCTAAAGCCATACCATGGCTTTATAGTACATTTTAATCTATGCTGGGCCAATCACTGTTTCTTTGTCAGAATTTTCTGTGCTACTGTGTCATATTTTTCTCTCAAATACAATTAAGATTGTTTTGCAAGTTCAAATGATTCTTGTTGAGATTTTTTATTTGAATTTCGCTCATTTATATGTTATTATTAAGAACTGAAACTTCTTGTTTAAGAATATTTACTTGTATATTTAATTCTTATTTTATTTTCCTAAACAGAGTATTTAGTTTTTTTAGAATTCTATCTTTTAAAAATATTTAATTTAATTTTATTTTAAGTTCTGGGCTACATGTACAGGATGTGCAGGTTTGTTACATAGGTAAACGTGTGCCATAGTGGTTTGCTGTACCTATCAACCCATCATCTAAATTTTAAGCCCCACAGGCGTTAGCTGTTTATCCTGATGGACTTTTGACTCTAAGAACAATGATTTCACCATACAGCATTGCCTGACTGTGAGGGGAATTTTTTTTTTTTTAATATATTAAGGGGTTTGTGAATGTGAATTTATTTGCTTGCCCTAACTACTCTTATCTCTTCTGGATTGTTCAGAGGTGTTTAGTTCCCTCATTACTTCAAGGTTTGCTGCTGCATATTCTCCTCTTGCCCTTCGCTGTAGGTCCTCGGTTTGAAAGGAAACACAGCTCACTGTGAGATGCTTAAATCAAAAGAATCCGGCTTCTGGAAATGTCATTATTTTAGGAGGGAGCACGGGAGGTAGAGAAGGAAAATAGTTTAGATTCTTGTGGGGAAATGGAAAGCAAGAGGCAAAATAGATGTTCTGCTCAGAAAGGAAACTTCTCAAGGTTTTAAAAATCAGTACGTGTTAATTTTGCTATATTTTCTCTAGCAGTGGGATTACTGCATGAATCTTACTGGGAGAAAGAACGGTTGCTCTAAACCAAGTCCTCTGTCAGTGAAGCACAGGTCTGTGATGGGTGGTTGGGATGGGGATGAATAAGGAGTAGGAAAAATGACAGAAATAGACGCTTCTTATTTGCAAGTGATAGAATTTACAACTCTGTTTAACACTTTTTTTTTTTTTTAATTCGACGAGTCATTATTGAGTTTCTACTATGAGGACAGCTTCAAGCGTGAATATAAAGAAAGTGTAAGGCATAGTCTCTGATCTCCAGGTAATTGTAACTAGTGGGTCAGACAATTAAATGCTGGTACTTGGTAGCAGAGAGGAGTGTTGAACTTAATCTTGAGGGTGAGTGGGATTTGAATTGGCAGAGAAACAGTCATGCATATTCTGAGCCTGAGAAAAATCTGAGAGATGGTTTTTTGGTTGAGAGTTAGCTGAATGGTTGGTTTGAGCAGCATTACGTGAGTGGGAGAAGTGAAAGAAAACCTTGGGCAGTTAGGATGAACTTCAGTTGGAGTTTGAGAGTTATCGTCAGCTCTGGAGTATGTAAGTAACATGGTAACTGTGATTAGGAGCACGAATCTGGGAGAGGTAGGCCTGGAGCCAGGGATGTGAGTTAAGAAACAGTCATGCCGAGAGCCCAGTCTAGAGTGCAAACAATGGGAATGGCATAGAATGGGCAGATCTAACAGAGACAACAGAAAATCCTCCAGAATAAGGAAATGATTTTGTAAAGTTCATGGAAGAGAAGGAAGATAACACAATTCGATACTGGACAGGTTTGACACTACCCGGGTCCTCTTGCTCTATATCATGGAATCTGGACCAGAATTGAGTTTTCTTCTGCTAATTGAGCCAGTTATTGCATTTTTTTCTTTAAATTTTTCTTTAAATTGTTAGGTAGGATTCTTGATGTGTTCCCGTAGGTTTTATCAGTTATGCACTGAATTGTCTTCAAGTGATCCTCCCAGTAGATGCTCTGGTGACTGAAAAGTTAAAGCTATCACCATGATGGCATACATTGAGGAGGAGGTTAAACACTGTGTTAGGAGGCATACCGGCTGGCTTTCTTCTCTCTGGGTTAACGTATTTTGGCCTTGTGGGATAATCATGTTTGAGAGTTCTTTGATGGCTAAAGACGTACCATGAAGGGTAGTACTAGTGAGCATGGAGGAAGGAGAGGGAGAGTGCAGGGTTTCATGTGGCCATGTTGTCAGTTTCTCTGTCCTGTCCCATTTTGCAGCAGCTGTTTGTACACGTGGTGGGACTAAGCTAGCAGGAGTCTGGATGGATGGGGAAAACAGCCTCCTTGACATCCTTAATTGCCTCCTTTATCCCTCCTCAGACAAACCAACTCACAGCTTTAAGGACCACAAAATGCTTATTCCAAATGCACCCCTTACCCTACAACAAACCCAAACATAGACACACCTACATGGAACAAATGCAACCAAAATATTTTTTAAAGAGATAGACATTTTAAAGAATGAAAATTTCTAAATTTGCATTATGAGCAGATACCAGGGTGTAAGTTGAACATATCTGCTGGTGTCAGGTATCTGGACACTGATTGGTCAGTCCATATGGCCTGGGGCACCTTCCTGCTGGCAACACATGCTCTTGGCTCCATAGACATTCCTGGCATGTTCCAGATATAGCAGTACCTGTGTGAAAGTTAAAATCGTTAGTGTAAAAATTGGTAAATTGGCTTTGTGCATAAATTCATCAATATGAGTGCAATTAAGTGTACATTCTAGTGATTCTTTTTTGTTGTTGAACATTCGAGAGTATCCAGCTTAGTTGTCTAGATTCACTGAAATGGGTGACATTTGTGGACAAATGTTTATCCAGGCCCTTTGGAATGTTTATCCAGGCCCTTTGGCACAGGCTAGAATCCTCTTGCTTCTCATTTTTAGTGTATTTGGCCATTATCCCATTTTCTATGCCTCATGGTTTCTGTGTGGAGATAACTCCTCCAACATTTGTTCTGTTCCTTTCCTATTTCCTTCATTGGCAAAACTCAAGTGTGTTTATTTGGTAACTTGATTGCGCTGAGCTTTCTTGCCCTTTTATCTTACCTATTTTTACTGTTGTTGAAAAAAAATGAACTTAAATAATACTACTGCTGCTAATGCCTAAGTGGTTTAGAAATGTGACAGTGTCCATGCAAAGGGGTTTATATGTATGAGCTTTATTAGTTCTCTCTACTAATGTATGAGGGAGGTACTATTTAATTTCTATTGTCCAGTTGCGAAAACTAAGGCTTAGAGAGGCTACGGAACATACTCAGGGTCTCATATGTAGTAGGAGATAGGGCCAGAATTCAGATTTGGTATGGCCTGCCTCCATGAGCGCAGACTCTACCAGCGCATTTATAGATGATTCATATTTAAACTGTAAATTATACAGATATGTCTCAAATTTAAAAGTTACTCCAAAATTATAACATAAAATATCAATGCAAATTATCATCTCTGTATACCAAAGGGTTAGACCAGTAATTCACAAGAAATGAAAGTTTTTTGCTAAGCTAACTAAAAGTTCTGATTAAAACTTTTAGAATACTTCAGCATTGAAAAGAATATGGTATACTCAGTTTAGTAAAGTTTTGCTTGTGTCCATTGGGACCACTTTAATGCTTTTAGGAATTTAAATACCAAATTATTTTTACAAATTTATTTATTTATTTTTTCATTTCCGTGACGCCCCTACTTGGTTGGCACACCAAATGCAAACAATCTGCTTTTGGTTAATCCAGCAATGACTAATTTATATTTACCAACAAGAGCAATAGCAATTGAAAATCATAGCCAAGTCCCCATAACACTAATGATGCACTGATAAAACATGTCTTTTCCGAGAATTGTGGGAATTTCCAAACCGTGCATGTGTCTGTGCACAAAGGAAGCATTGTTCTATTGCCAACTGCTGCTCAGCAGCCAGGCTTCTTTGGAGAATGTTGAATGAGAATCCTTGGTAAACTCTCACATGTGGCAATTCTAGTGTTTGAATACTGAATTTTAATAACTCTTAAAATTAACTTAGTAGATTGCTACTAGGTGGTCCTCCGTCACAAATAAAAATCAAAGTCTGGGGAAAGATGTGCCATTCATTTATTAGAACCCAAGAAGTGTCTTTTGGTTTTCTTCACTTCATGTTCTATTCTAGGACCCTGGTAGGCAGTATCCCGGCCAAAGGTGATCCAGGAGAAAGAGCCAGGAGGGGAGATTTTAACAGCTGGTTAGTTTATATGTTTATTTAGAAGACAGGGAGGGTTTTATTAATATTAACCCTCTACCTTTGGGGCAACACACTAGAATTTATGGGGAACATCATCAGCTTATCTCGGTTGTGGTTTATGTACCCACAAAGCTTGGTAGGTTGGGTACTTGTCAGCATCAACATTTTAGAAAGGAGCACCAGAGAAAAAGTGTAGGGGACTTGCCCACTGACTAATTCCTAAATTTTGACAGTCACCTTCATCCTTTTTGACTATGGGATGAAGCCTAAATTTCCTAGCCAGCCATTTAAAGTCCTTTGTAATGGGGGTCTTGCCTACTTTATGCAATTAATCTCCTACATAAACTATTATTGTTTATTTGCTTGTTGTGTGTACTCTGCTGATTGATCATGCCAAGTACTGGTGGTTCTGTTGATGCATCATGCACAGAGTTTCCCAAATTTAGGATTTAATGGGCTAGAGAATTGCCAAATAAATAAAAACATGAATAGTGTTGATGATTTTGTATTACAGCAATAAGGAAATTATAAAATATCACCATTTCATTGAAGCCTTTATATGTTAACATTTTAAAAAGTAGAAAGGACATAATTTCAGAATAAAGACCACTAATTAAAATAAACTATGAAAACCTCACACATTGCCTATATTTTCCTCATTTTGCCAGAGACAATTGAAGAAATAGTTGTGGACTGGCACTGGCCTGTGGTGTTTGGGAATGATGTCGCTTAGCCTTTTGCTTGTCTGAATAAATCCTTCTAGTCCTTCGATTCTCAGTTTACACCTTGACCTTAGAAATTCTTCTATCTCCCTCCACCTGCTGTCTTGCACCCCACCCACCCTTCCAATTATCTCTCTAGGTGGCAGTCTGTGTGTCCTCTTCCAAGTACTGATAAGATGTGCTGGGATAATTTGCTGCTGTCTCTTGCCACAAGACCGTGAGATTCTTGTGGACAGAAACTGCATCTTATTCACCTTCATTCCCAAAGTTTAGCACGTAGTCTTTGACACACACTCAGTGCATAATAAGTAGTAGGTGAATGAATGAATGAGTGATTACCTGGATGCCCTGCCTGTTCTTTGTGTTTTGCATGTCTTCTGTGACCTGCAGTTTTGAGCACATGGGATTTATTGAAACAAACACTAATATTCATTAAATTGAATTAATTTATGGGTTTTGACCTCATCAGTTCTTCTATTTTTCTTTGCGGAAGAAAACTAATTATGTTCTCCATTATCAGAATGTCTGGGAACAGTCTGCAGCTGCTGTCCGAAACACTTACAGGGGCTATAATGGGTGTCTCAGCTCTTCTGGTCAGCTTGTGTTTTTCTTTAGTCAATTCACTTTGGGTTGCCATGTTGATTTATCATATTTTTATTTATTTTTATGGGAAAAGGAATGTACGATATTGTAAGACATGCTATCTAGTGAGTGTAGAGAAAAGTCAGCATTTTTTGTAGTCTGATTTTTCTAAATCCACCGAGGCGTATATGCTTTGCTTTTATGTTGTTATTGTTTCTTTTTTAAAAACCACACTTGTATTTGCCTTAAACATTTTTTGAAATCAAAACAACATATCCAGAAAGCATAGATGCAGCTTCTCTTAAGATTCAGTGGTGATCTGAGCTGTCTCATTTGGGGACATATGGTCTCTAGGCAATCGAGTTACTGCATTGAGCATTTTCCCAGCTCACAAGATGACTGTGACGAGTTATTGCACTGACTCTTGCTCAGTCACAGGGGAACCTGCCCCTTTGTCTTTCTCACAGACAAACCCCTTATAGATACAAGGTTGTGCAGCCACTAGAGACCTGGGCTTCAGCTGGGCTTGGATCTGTGCCTTGAAAGAAACAGATCTTCTTTTTGAAACTCTCTTGCCTTCCTTCTCCTAGTGTTGTATTCTTTCGTTAATGAAAATAACCCATATTCATAGAGTCAGAATAACAATTATTGATGGGCACTTCCTATGTACTAGGTACTTTATACACCTTATTTATAAGACTTTCATTTGTAATCAACTAATTTTGTCCTTATTTTATAAATGAGAAAACTGAAGACCAGAGAGTTGTATTTGACTGATGCCATAGAGAAGTAAGTGGTAGCATCAAAGCTGTGTAATCTCCAAGCCTCTGTTTTTTCCATCACATCAGTCTGGCTTCCTTCTTTTATAACCTGGATCATAGCTGTGTCATTTTGTGCAGCTGCTTAACTCTTGTAAAGATAAATAAAAGTACCTAATTCATAGGATTATTTTGAGAATGAAATGAAGGTAATATATATGAAAGGACATGGCATAGCATCTGTGCATAGTAAGAACCAAATATATTTTTTAAATTTCTTCTTCTTTTTCCTGTAGGCTCTCCTTTCTTCACTGATCCAGCCCTACCTTTCTACTGCCAACTAAAGAATGATGAGGTTCAAAAATTTGGAAAGGAGAGCTTTATTTCTCATAAAGTGTTGCAGCCTGAAAGTGGCCATTCTGCTAGGCTTGGAAGCATAGCCTCCCACCAGAAGCCAGAAACAGATACTTTGAGAGAGAGACAAAGGGATCAAGAATTTATACTGAGCAGAGTGGCTAAATCTACATATTCAATAAGCTATAGAAAGACTCATGAATATTAATGAAAGGAGAAACATGTACATGTGCAATTGAGCTTCATGCCCCTTCTTGGGTCTCGTGTGCAAAAAGCAGTGGTGTTAGCATGATCTGAGGGTGGAGTGTTTGGCCCTCTGATGTCAAAAGGTGAAGCAGAGGACACAAAGACCCTTACTGTGCATTCTCCATAGACTGGCCGAAACCACTCTGTAGTCGGTGGTGTCTCATCAGGCAAAGAGGAGGGGCAGCATCAGATGGATGGTGGACATCAGTGGTGGAGTTCTTTGAAGGGGCCGGTTTCTCTTTAGTCTTTAGGGAAGAAAAGCTAATGGTAGTTAGCGAGGGAGGAGGTCTAGCAAGGTGTGTCTGACTTCCTATCCCTCGTCATGGCCAAGAACTTAGTTTTCAAGATTATCTTGGGGTCCCCTTGGCCAGGAGAGTGTCCATTCAGTTGCTTGGGGGGCTTAGGATTTCATTTTTAGTTTACAATACTTTAGACATGTCCTGATGGTCCATCCTAGGTCTGTTCTCTTTTGTATCTCTTTTAGAGATATTAGTTTTCTTGGGATGGATATAAGGAATGTAGCTGTGACTCAATCCTTCATTATGATTAGAATAATAAATGCTGAGGATCAAGGTGTTGTAAGCCTTGGGACAATCACATTTAGGTGATGGGAGGAAAAAGTGCTGTTTTATCAGGGGAGAGAGAAAAAGCACTTAGAGAGGAGTTGATATGTAGGATGTGAGACTGCCATGGATATCAGAGAAGGGAGACTTATAAGAAGGAGAAATTTGGTCAACTGTGTCAAATGCTACAGGGATCAGGATGAGTAATGAGGAAAGGCCATTTGATTTGATTTGATCATTCAGATATCTTTAAAGACCTTTAAGAGGGCAGTTTCAGTAGAGGTAATGGACTGGAGGAAAGTAATAAGGATGGTGAGGAAATAGAGGCAGTAATTATTTTGAGATATTTGGTTTGTCAAAATCAGAGAGATTTTATCATATCTTGAAGAGATGTCATATTTGAAAGAATTTTTCTTTAATTTAGTTGAGAAATAAGTATTTTTATTGGCAAAAATTAAAGATCTAGTTAAGAAGGAGATTTTGAAGATGTCAGAGAGCAGAGATAATTGATAGGTAAGTGTGTGCCAATTTTGAAGAAAGCCTGAGAATCTAATGTCAAGATCACACTGAGAAAACTGTTAATAGTATTTTTCTTTGTATGGTTGTGTTCTTTTTTAACTTTTAATTTCTTCTTTGTTCTCTTTTACATCTTCTAGATTTTCTATAACAAGCATCTATAACTTTCAAATTTTTAATAGCTCTTAAAACTTAAGCAGATTTAAAAAGATAAAACATGTTCATGACACTAAGAAACTATAGAAACATATAAGATGAAAATTATAACTTCCCACATGCCCTAATATTTTATTTCCATTTCTTTAAAGCAACCACCATCAAAAATTTACTTGGTAAGCTGGGTGTGGTGGCACATACCTATAGTCCCAGTTACTTAGGAGGCTGAGGCGGAAGTATCACTTGAGCCCAGGAGTTTGAGACAAGCCTGGACAACATACTGTGACCTCTCATCTCAAAATAAATTTTTTTTCTTGGTAGCCCTTCAGTAATTTTTTATACACATATGTTTTAAAATCAGAAAACAGTATTGAAAACTCATTAGTAAAGAAGTTAAGCTTGAAAAGGATAATACCACCTGGCTTATGATTTTCTGATCCCTCTTGAAAGGCTAATAACATGAGAAGAGAAGAATGTACATAGGCGTAAACTTGTAAGAATGAAGATAATGGAAGAGAAGAAAATAGCAGACAAAAGCCATCAACAAAATATTAGGAGATGAAAAACAGATGGCCTAGTGATATCTGACTAGGAGAGTACAGAAATCTACAACTTCAGTACTCACAACACGGGAAGCAGTAAAAGGAAGTCAGTTCTGTTGCAAATTCAGTGCTGATGTCACTAAAACCAGGAAGATGGGCTGGAAGTGTGTCTGCTCTCCCCCTACCCACAGGTGCAAGGAGTTGCCCTTTCCCATCTGTTAGAAGACTGGAGATGAAACAGGGAGGCACTGGACTTGGGACATTAGCTGAAGACAGGAAAGATCATATCCTGAAGAGAGAGACCTCAGACCATCTTATCACCCGGCTGGCAGAATGTTAGCAACTAGGCTTAAACCATACGAAGATATTGGAGGGTTTCTTTCTGGGAAGACTGACTAGGCCAAAAGAAAAGACTGCTGTTATGTGGAGACCGACATTTGTGAAATGGCTGAGTCCCCGTGGATCAACCTCTGATGAAGCCCAGCGCTTGGTAATTACCACTCAAGCATAAAGAGCTTTCAGTCAGCTGTGTAGTGCCTCATTCTCAAATGTAAATGGGCAGCTATGGATCAGTAAATATTTCTAGAAAGCCTCTCACATAAAAAAACAGAGACCAAACAAAGCAATAGAAAAAGCACAGAAAACAGACAAGCAGGAGGCAGAAGAATACACAACAAATGATATAGTTATGATCCTTTCAAAGAAAATATACTGCTTTCACAAAGGGTAGGAATCTATGCAAATAGAACCTTTTGAAGCTAAGAAAGACTTTTTGTTCTTAAAAAATGTGATAGTGGAAATTAAAATGTCAACAAATGGATTAGCAAAATAATGTTTAGGAAATCACTCCTGAAAGGACAGAAAGGAAAAAAAGTGTTAAAAATGTGAGAAGTATGGATAATAGGAGTTCCAGGAAGAGGAATATAAAAGAGAGGGCAGAGGTTATTAAAGAAACAATAAAAGGCTGTTTCCAGAGCTGAAGGACCTGTTTTCTGGTTGCGAGGGAACACCAAGTGTCCAGCACAATGAATATAAAAAGACATATCCAAGGCATATTAGTGACATTTCAGAATCCCTAAGTTAACATCTTACAAACACTTAAGAAAAATCATTATAATAAAATGGTTACTTTTAAGAATGATGTCAGATTACTGAATAGAAACACTGAAAGTCAGAAAACAATGAATTATGCCTTCAAAATCTAAGGGAAATTATTTCTAAACATTCTGGAATTTTGTTACCCAGCAAAACTAGGAAGTGGTTTCAACAGCCAAAGCCTCAAAAATTGTACTTTGCTTGTACCCTTTCTCAAGAAAGAAATGGATTGTAAGCTATTCCAAAATGAGGGCATACTAAAAAAAAGAAAGAAAGAATAAGGTGTGAACCCTGAATATGTGAGACAGGTCTCAGTTAACTTAGAAAGTTTATTTTGCCAAGGTTGAGGACGTGCCCATGACACAGCCTCAGGAGGTCCTGATGACATGTGCCCAAGGTGGTCAGAGCACAGCTTGGTTTTATACATTTTAGGGAGACATAAGATGTCAATCAACATATGTAAGATGTACATTGCTTCCATCCAGAAAGGCAGGAGAACTCAAGCAGAGAAGGGGCTTCCAGGTCACAGGTAGGTGAAAGACAGTGAAAAAGATATGACCTAACTGATTCCATCTTGCTTCTAACCTCCAAGCTGTCTTTGTTCATTCCTGGACTTTGGGAGGAACTTAGTTTATAGTTTAGTTTTGAAATAAAGATGATGATAGTCCTTTCCCAAAACAAACCTTCTTACTGCCTGTGGACTAGACTGCCCAAAACCACAAGATTAGAAGTTATGGTAATTTTACTAAATAATTCAAGATGTAGCTATTTTCATTAAACCAATATCAATGTCTTATTTTTTAAAAATTACACAAGCAAAAATCATTCTGTTTTGGGCTGGGTTTATAGTTAGGTAACCCCAATGCCAAATTTTGACACCTTATAGTATTTGCCAGGGATAAGTATGAGATTGCTTGGTCAATAAATGCAAACAAAAATGTATGCTGGGCTGGGCGTGGTGGCTCACGCCTGTATTCCCAGCACTTTGGGAGGCCAAGGCAGGTGGGTCACCTGAGGTCAGGAGTTCGAGGACAGCCTGACCAACATGGTGAAATCCCATCTTTACTAAAAATACAAAAATTATCTGGGCATAGTAGTGGGCGCCTGTAATCCCAGCTACTTGGGAGGCTGAGGCAAGAGAACAGCTTGAAGCTGGGAAGTGGAGGTTGCAGTGAGCCGAGATCGCGCCATCGCACTCCAGCCTGGGTGACAGAGCGAAACTCCATCTCAAAAAAAAAAAAAGTATGCTGGAAATTCTTAAGGCACTTCTAATATTACTTTACCAGTAATTTTAAAGCTAGCTTATTTATTAAAGATTCTACTTAAGTCATGTACACTTGAGAAAGCATTTGACTAGTCTTTCCTTTTTTCTGATAAAGTATTTGATTTAAGCACTTTTATTTTTCTTTAAGCCCATTCATTAGAACTCTTTTATATATTTTTAGCAGTGAAACATTGTGTACACAGCACATAAATAAAGAGATGTATTAGGCATACCGATAGAAGTACATTTATAGATTCCTAAGACCTCCTCTTTTGTGTTTTTCCTATCTTAGACTTGCAAACTCTTGCTAACCTGTTTCGTCACCCTGGCAGTTGTCAGCTAAATAGCCCTAAATCTGCATATTGAAGGAAACAACTCTTAGTGAAAAATCAGATAGCAAAATTTACATCTCAAGGTACTGAAAGAAAAAGTCTGGTAGAGCTGGAGGGAGATTAAAGATGAATGTCAAGCACAAAATTATACAAATCTACCATAGGACTGTAAGAGGAGACCAGTTTTATTTAGATAGGGACTACCTGTCTTTTAACTGGATCTGAGCTCTGGGCAGAGCCCACATTAAATCCTGGGTCTCCAAAAAAGGAGAATTATTCTGAGGCTAGACCATGTGATGCTTTTACAGTGCACTTAAACAAAGACTTTTCTGAGTGTCTAAACTACATTCTCCCTAAAAACCCAAGAGTAGCCTCTGTTGCAATAAATATTTTAGTCAATAAATCAAATAACAAAATACAAAAGCAAGTAGTTTAAGAGTTGAGATGAACTCGTCTGTTTATGCTCTTGGGGTTCCATAAGGAAAAACAGGTTTCTCCCCCAAAGGGAGTCTGGCACTTTCTCTGTTTTTCTTTAAGGCTGTTTTAAACTATTTTAGGTTCCTCATTCAGCAGAGGGTGCAAGAGAAAGGAGAGACGGAAGAAGTAAATGAAGAAAACAGAATTCAGTCAACTGAGAAGAAAAAACTTTTGCTCAAAAAAAAAAAAAAAAAGACAAGGTCCTAGGAGAAAAAAAAGGCCAACATGAAGGCCTTTTAAATACAAACACATAGACACACACGCATACATTTTTGGATGTTAGCTTGTAATTAAGCTGACTTTTAACCATTGAGCTCCTTAAAAAAAATCTTTTTAAATCTTATGACCGTAGTTCAGCTGGAACAAATTGCTGCTATTTTAGAAGTACCAAGTATCAAACCAGAAAGGGCTTGATTTAGGAAACAAACCCAGGCTGTTGTGGTGGAAAAAAAGATGGCAGAACCCTTAGCTATGGAACAGCAGCGTGAGGCGACAGCCATTGCTCTTTTGGTTGGCCTGACTAGCAAAAAGGTGGCCTTGTTATGTAAATAAAGCCTTTTAAGTAGTCAAAAATGAAAGTCTTTCCTGTTTTTTGCTGTTCATTTTTCGACCCGTACCACACCACCTTTGTGTGTGTCTGTGTGTGTGTGTGTGTGTGTGTGTGGCAGGGTGGTGGTGGTTGGGGGGGGGCGGATTTAGCCAGTTCAGAGGCCTTTTCCCACATGATTTGGAACTTTCCTTCTAATATGATTAAGTCGGATATAGTTGATCAAACCCAATGGGAAAAAGACCAAAACAACCACAAAAACAGAAACAAACAACAAAAACAACAACAAAAATGTTAAGCAAAACAAACAAAAAAACAGTAAAGCAAAACAAAACAAACAGTTAAGCAAAACAACTTATACAATTATTGAGCATTCTAATGATAAGGAGCAATTAAAAGCAGCTGGTTGTTAATCTTAACTTTAGCCAAAAACAAACCCCGATTCGGTTACTTACCTAGGAATGGGTCTCAGGCTGAAGACTGCTCTCTACCATCCTAGAAGCAGGAAAAATCTCAAATTCATCTTCCCTGTTGGAAGAGTTCAGACTTCATAAAATAGTTACCTGCCTTCCATTGTCATGGAAGCAGGAAACCTGCCTTCCTTGTGTGAGAAGCAAGCAAAATTCCAAAAAAAAAAGGAGTTGTATGGCAATACAAACTTTAGATCTTGACCAAATTTTGGGAGATCAGGGATTCTCTGGAGGGGGGCACTTTCAGGCTTCAGCAAATTGTCCTAAAGGTCTGAGCCATAAAGATATCTCAAGCTGGTACCAAGCACCAATAGGAGATTTGGCAAAGGTCAGGGGCACATCCACTTAGAATCTCTTTGTGGTTACCAAAATGTGAACCCTGAATATCTGAGACAGGTTTCATTTAATTCAGAAAGTTTATTTTGTCAAAGTTGAGGACGTGTGCCCATGACACGGCCTCAGGAAGTCCTGACAACATGTGCCCAAGGTGGTTGGGGCACAGCTTGGTTTTATACACATTTTAGGGAGACATAAGACATCAATTGATATATGTAAGATGTACATTGGTTCCATCAAGAAAGGTGGGACAGCTCAAGTAGGGAGGGGGCTTTAGGTCACAGGTAGGTGAGAGACAAATGGTTGCACCCTTTTTGAGTTCTGATTAGCCTTTCCAAGGGTGTCAATCAGACATGCATTTATCTCAGTGAGGGGAGGGATGACTTTGAATAGAATGGGAGGCAGCTTTGCCCTAAGCAGTTCCCAGCTTGACTTTTCCCTTTAGCTTAGTAATTTTTGGGGCCCCAAGATTTGTTTTCCTTTGACATTTCCCCCCTTTTCTTTTCTAAAATTTTTGGAGAAAACATTTTACAAGAAAATTAGCCTTTGGTCTCAGGTTTTATCTGATCTTTCATGTCTGGGATGGTTTATTCCTATATAGGTAGGTCCCAAGTTATTAGGAAAGCTCATTTTTAGCAGGTTGAGAAGTCTCATGCTCTATGAAGAGAAAATAGGGGGAGGAAGGGAGAAAAACAATAGCAAACAAAAGAACAATCCTGGAAAATTGGTATAGGCCACATTACTCTGAAGTCCATACATCAGTAGGCAGGTATGAAAGTGGCTTATGTGTGTAAATAGGTTGCTGTTATTTTCTTCTGAAGTTTATTTAAGTTGTCTAAATTCAGTTAGCAGGGCTTTAAGAAAGCAAAGGTTAGTTTTTAGTGATTTCAAATTAGGAAAATTGTGGGGGAAAGGAAAAGAAAGAAGAAAAAGATTGAAAACATTATGTTTGGATACTTGCAGCCAGGAAAAATTAGAATTCAGTCTAAACTTAGAAAATAATAAAAATTGAAAAACCTTAGGCAAAACTAGAATCTAACATCAGGTGTACTATAGTTTTTAAAACATAATTTTACTCTCTCCAGTTTCCTATTTTTACTAAAGACAAATCATGGTAGGACTGATTTGCTTTATTATATTGGCCAGATTATTTGTATAAAGTACAGCAAGAATAATTATCTTTCACATAGGCTTTTTATATTGGCTTTGATGGAACTTTGTTCCATAAAAGGAGTCTCAGATAAGATTTTTTTAAAGCTGAGCCCAGCCATGGATTTGTACCATCAAATACCTATGAGTTGGATGAATTACTCTCCTCTTGAGGTGCCAAGGTATTAAAAGGTTGGGGCTCCTCAGCCTGCCAGAAAGTGACATTCTTTACTTACCACAGGTCAGGAACCCTGTTCAGGAACTGCGTAGACAAGGTATGAGGCCAGTTTTCCCAAAATGCTTTTATTGGCTTTCTAAGCCAACTTCGATTCCTTAAAGGAAAGCACACCATGCCAGTCAAAGCCTTGGTAAAATAACCAGTTTCTCCAATTGTGTCCTGTTACAAATGAAAACATATTCTTATTGAACTTATGCAAATAACTATATTGCCATAAGTTAAGAATATTCACAAATAGTTTCTGAATTCTGGAGAAATCAGGTGGAGAGAAATAAATATGCTCCAAATTTTGTTTATAGGAGTATACTTAATTGTTAAAAGCTGTCAATAGCTCAAAAAAAAAGTTTCCTTTACTCTGAAAAACAAAACAAAGGATCAGCAACATTTTAAGCAAAAAGTCAAAAAGATTACTCTGGTCTTCTGTTAGTTTAGTCTGTGCAGTTAATACCTATTCTGCTTGATATTCATAAACCTTTCATCTCTCCATGAGTCCTGAAAGTTTTACCACTATTCTGATGTCACAATCTCCAGAGTTATCAGACACCTTCATTCAACAGCACTTGTTAGAGTTTTACAGCTGATTATAAAACCACCTTCTAAAGAGGATCAAAACAATACAATAATTGTCCGTGGATGACAAAAACTTTTAGGGCAGCCATAGTCAAAGACACAATTGACAAAGAAATTTATTACCTCTGTGGCACACAATAATTTATTATAACAATTATAATTATTACTGAAAATGTACACTAAGTCATATCAGAATGATAGGAGTGTCTCATAATTTTGGAACACATACCAATAACATATTTATACAAATACAACCCAAAGAAAACCAAATACCATTTCAGATTTGATGATGCTTCCTATATAATTTTTATACCAAATACATCAAATATGTCAACTTTGGACTTTAGGAAGCCTAACATCTTAAAGCACTAATTAAGTCAGAAAAAGACAAAATTTATAATTTGATTTTGAGAAGTTTATCAAATATCAAAGGTTAAGACACTTGATATCACAAAATTGGATCACAGGTCATTGTAAAATAAGTCATTCACTTAAACAAAATGATAACTCAAGGATTTTAAAAAAAGGCAAAAACCTTCAGTCTTTGAGAGAAGAGACTTAGTTTTCCAAACAATAAGCCCTAATAAAAAAGCACAAAGCCAATTAAACTTGTTTTTCAAAATTTTATAAACAATCTATAAAATTGTAATCTTGACCATAAGATAGAACTTCAATAAGCCTTTTATAACCTTTCTAAGTTTTATTAAAGAGTCAGTTAATGCTTCAAGAAAACCTTGCTAATCTGATACAGGGGCCCATATGTTGGTCTTGCATTAGTGTGCCTTTGATGTTAATGGTTAATTTACTGAGGAATTGAACTTATTTCATCTCTCAGTATCAGCCTTGCAATCTCACATACCCACCCCTTCTGCAATAGTCCCTGGACCTTGAGGAGTTGAATAGGTTTAATTTCTGGCCCTGTGTCTCAGGAATGCAGTTTATTTTGATTGGCATTTTATAGTGGGCCTGGAGATAAGGCTTTAATTGCTTTCAGTTTTTAAGATTTAGCAGGACTTGGTGTCTGTTTTAGACCCAGGAGTCAAAGCCCTGTAACTCAATATCATGAGGACTTTAAAAGCACATAAAGAAAGATATACAGATGTAATAACCTTAATTAAAAAATAACTCTTTTAAATCTTAGTTTTATTTCTAAGCAAACCAAAACTTAATAATAATGGCATAGGAATAATTTTGATAAAATGTAAAATCTGTTAGGCCTGTTACCAAAAGGCAAAAGAAAAGACTTTCTGTAGTGCATAGAATATATTATGTTGGAAGAAATCATTTCCTTCAGACCTTTAAGAAAACATTGTTAGCATCAGGCCACAACAAACAGAACTTGAGGGGAAAAACCTTATATGAGCTGGGAATGAGTTGAAGGAGAGTGTCAGTATTTTGTGGCTTTTAAAAGGGGAGAGAAAACTGAAAATGGCAGGATGCAATAAAAGTTGAACTTTGGGTTAAAAAAATTAAAATCTCCTATAATTTATTAACAGTAAATCAGTCCCTTAAGAAAATTTTATTGTTCTAATCAATTTTTTAGTGTATTAGTGTTCTTTTACATCAAACCCAATCTCTAGAAAGACCATTATAATTTCCCTTTAATTATAGACAACTTGATCATATAAAAATTTTTTTAATAAATCATCTTATTGGATTTATACTCTATACATTTTTTAATACAGCCTCTTATTGGACTTACACAGACTATTCATGACATGCTTGGACTTTCTGGTTTGTCCTGAACATCCCTCTTTCATAAACAACCAGACCTTTTATTCTAAGACTAAATTTACTGTATAAGATTCCTTCTCATATAAAATGATTTCTCTTTAAGCTTTCTTACCAGAAAATACCTCTTTATTTCTATAACTTTCTTTACATCTGTCTTATTTCCTGGTTCTTTTTACCTTGTTTTATATATGACAGTTAAATAAGCTTTGAATTAGACAAAAATTGTTCACCTCTTTAAAAAGGACACTTTTTTTAGAAAGAATGTTTTCCTACAATATATTTTTATTGGAAAATATCCAAATAATGAAATATCTATTATTTAATTTAATATACCTTTAGATTCTAAATTATGACAAGTTTGTCTACAAGTATTTATCCCATTACATTTACCTCATTATCTTCTCAGCAAACTAAAAAAAAAACAAACTCCATTTCGTTTCTCATTTTCCTTCCCTTTCACCAGTTGTTGCTTCTTTATTCACTCCTTGTCAAATGATTTATTCCATCTACATTTGTAATATCCTTTATTTTCTCAATGCTTCCAAGTTTAAAAAAAAATCTTTACTTTTGTTTTTGTTTCTAAGTCTATGCTTCTCCTTAACTGTTGCTTTCAACTTTCTCAACACCTTTGCACTTTTCTATCAAGATGGCCAGTGATATTCACAAAACAATATTAAGTACAAATGCAGTGAACACAGTGACAAGTTGAGGGATGATGGTTGGATGAGGTGGCAGTGCCTGCCTGACTGTTTTCACAATATGTTGGTGAGGAACTGAGTTGACCCACTGGAACTAGAAAATAGCTTTGTTTATGTCTATGATCATTTATAGGGCTGATGTTTAAAAAGAGTTACCTTTATGTGATATAAATAGCTTACTTCCTCATGATTTGACTTGATATAGAGAAAGAATATTGAGAGTAGGAAAAAAACATGCACAAACTCCACTCAACAACAATTAACACAGATTTCTTTGACCAAATGCATGGGGATTTCTCCCTACCAATAAGAAAGCAATTGATTCTGTGGTGGACCCAGCTGGGTGTCTTCCAATTCAATTTCAACACTGTCTACCTAGAGATAGAGTCATATCCCACAGGATGAGGGTTTAGTCCCTGAGACTGCCCCTGACTTTAGATGCCAGTGACAAGCCCCAGGTTGTTTTACCAGTGCATCTGACTGACTGGCTGTAAATTGGGGATGCCACAACCTCCTCCTTGGGTACAATTAATTTGCTAGAGCAGTTCACAGAACTCAGGGAAACACATTTACTGTTTATCATACAGGATATTATGAAGGATGCAGATGAAGAGATGCATGCAGTGAGATATGGAGAAAGGGGTGTGGAACTTCCATGCCCTCATCAGGCACATCACCCTTCAGGAACTCCAGGTGTTCAGCTATACAGAAGCTATTCAAATCCTGTCAGTTTGGGTTTTTATGGAGGCTCCATTATGTAGGCATGATTGATTAAACCATTAGCCACTGGTGATCAACTTAACCTTCAGCCACCCTTTCCTCCCCAGAGTTTGGGAGATGCAGCTTAAAGTTCTAATCCTGTAATCCCGCTTTGGCCTTTTAAATGATCAGCCCCCATCCTGAATCTACCTAGGGGTCTCTAGCCACCAGCCAACTCACTAGCATACAAAAAGACATCATTTTGGAGTTTCTAAGGATTTTAAGACTTGTATGCCAGGAAACGGGGTCAAAGAGCAAATTTATATTTCATAATTTCACAAATATAAAGACTCTAGCTCCCAGAATAAGATTCAGCTAGCACGTTTCTTAATGGAAACTGGATGACAGTCAGTTAAAGGTTGTTGACAACCTGAAATGCTGATATTCTGTGCTGAGTAAAGAGAAACCCATATGTTTTAGACAAGCAGGTGGCACAGTTAATACTCTGTAAAGAAAATTGAGAATCTTTGACTTGTGTTTACACAGAATTCCATTCTGTGAAAATGGTTCATAGCACAAAGCCAAAGTTTTTCTCAGAAAATAATTTTGAATCTTACTCACAGAAATACTGGAAGTGTATGCCATGAATCATGAAAGAGACAATTAGGATCTGGAAAAATTTCAGGACAGATGCTACTGTCCAGTCCTGTATCTAGTAGGCAGTGCAGCTGGGATGAGTCCATGGAGCTCACTCCAGGATCTTACCCTCTGAAATATGTCACTTCCCTGATCATCTTAATGTTTGCTGATTCAGTTCCCTGTCTTAAAAAATCTGTATAATTCAGAAATGTATAAGGCTGTTTGTGTATCTTTTTTCTCTTCCTTTAATTTGCTTTGCCTTTCACAAACTTCTCCCCATCTTTCACAGACATAATCTCAGATCTAGGTGTCATTACAACAAGAAAGAAAAAGTGTTTCTGAATGGAGTTCTTATATCTATTATATAATGTCTGGCCTCCCCAGTGCTATTCAGGAGCACCATGGGCCATGATTGGATAAAGGCATGCCTGCTGCATCCCATCCTGCTGTCTAAACACGTATATTCGAGAAGTGGCTCAATTATAAGTCACTGCCTGCAGTTTGGAGCATCTGCTACTTGCGCACATGTCTAAAATCCCAATGGAGTATAGTGGTTCATGTGGTGACTGGTACTTCTGATCTGGACCGTATTTTCAGCTGTTCTTATGATGACTGCCCAACTACTGCCTCTCTCTTGAGTGGATGGGCCTGCCCACCCCTATGCTCCTGCTCAAGCCTCCAGAATTGAATTCATTGCATCTCTCCAAACATGTGTTTTAAACTTCAGACCACTGAAACACACTCTCCAGATGTGATAGATACCCACTTCCCTGTTTTTCTGTGATGCCATTAACAGACGAACAGAATTTTATTCATAAAGATATGAATTCATGTATAACAGAAATATTTTCTTGGGTGGGTTTTCTCATATCTAAGCATGGTGTTAAATGATTATGAGGGGAATCAAAATTGAAGAGTCTAATAGAGGGATACCTTGCTGTGGATAGGACAGAGATAAGAGTGAGAGAGGGTGGGCTTGACGGGGCTGGTTAGAGAAAATGTTAGAAATATGTCCAGGAGAGAAACAGGCATCCACTGGAAGATTTTATGAAGTTTCTGCTGTGCAGTGGCCCCACACCCTCCATTGCAACTTCTAGTCAAATTCAAATGTTTTGCTGTGCTTTTGGAGTTGGATTTATTCTTGAGGATCTGTAAGGGAGGGCAGATTCTTCTCCTTTTCACTCAGAGTAAGTGCCGCATGCACCCAACCCTGTGTGAGCCTCTTCCCCAACACACCAGTCCATCCCATGCTCACTTTATTCTAGATTTGCTGGTTTCCTTGATGGCCTTTCAGCATACCAGGCATGCTCCTCTTTAAGGCCTCTGCACTTGTTGTTTGCTCTACCTGGAATGCTTTTGAAGGACAGCAGATTATGTCCCCCAAAACATACCACTACCACACGGGGGTGACTTCAAGCTAAAGACACTTGAAGAACAGCAGATGCAAGAAGGATGTTCTTATCTTCCCTTTTTCTTCCTGAAGGCAGGAGATTAAAAACTCCCAGGTGAAAGCTGCCCTCCATATGCTAGGAAGAAAGACACATTCTTTGATGGGGAGTCATAGACAAGAGAATTCTGTACAAGCAGACTGTTAAAATAAATCTTGTCTTCCTTTAGCCTTGCCATGGTTTAGTTACTTTTCCACAATTGGGTCTCTTTATTCAGCCTTATACAAAATCAAGTAGGTTCTTTTTGTTGGTTGGTTCTGAAACAGGGTCTCACTTTGTTGCCCAGGCTGGAGGGCAGTAGTGTGATCATGGCTTACTGCAACCTTGAACTCCTGGGCTCAAGCAAGCCTCCAAACAGTTTCCCAAGTAGCTGGAACCACAGGCATGCACCGCCACATCAGGCTAATTAAATTTTTTTTTTTTTTGTAGAAACAGGGTTTCACTATGTTGCCCAGGCTGGTCTCAAACTCCTGGGCTCAAGCCATCTTCCCGCCTTGGCCTCCTAAAGTGCTGGGATTACGGTTGTGAACCACAGTGCCTGGCCTGCATGTAGGTTTTGCCATGTCTTTGAGTCCTATTTTTCTTATGAGGGCTCCCATATCCTGTAAAACTTACATTAAATAAATTTTAAAACTTTTCTCCTGTTAATCTATCATGAATCAATTTAATTCTCAGACCCAGCCAGGACCCTACGAGGAGACAGAGAGTTTTGACTCCACTATTCTCTTCTTTCAGATATTCACATGGCTTTCTTCTTCACCTCCTTCAGGTCTTTACTCAAATATCACCTGGTGAGGACTGACTTAGCCACCCTGTTAAAAACTGCATCTTTCCCAATTCACCCAAGTGAATTATTTATTTTGTTTTTCTGATTTCTCCATTAGAATTAGGAGGCAAGATGTCCCCCCTACCTCTGCCCCTGGTTTATTCACTGCCTTATCCTCAGCGCCTAGAACAGCACTAGGCACATAGAAGTTGCTCAGCAAATGTTTGTTGATTGACTGAATGAGTGCGGTCTGAATGGGTCCAGTCACTTCCAGCTACTAAAATAACAAATAAGTGGTTCTCAAAAGATAATACTAGAATCTTTCTAGCTGTATAGATCAGTAAGCCTGAGTAGGAAGACTGAAAATAAGTATTCATTGAAATCCTTCCTGGAAACATTGATATTCTTTAATCCAAATAATTTTGTGTACTTGTTCAATAAATTATAAAACAAATATGTTTTAGAAAAAACAGATCCTCCTTAAAATATTTGTATTTCAAAAGTTCCTTCTTTCAATTTTCTCTGCCCTTACTAGAGAAACACAAATTACACATGGCACTAATCTGCCTTTCTTTGGAACACATTTCCTTTATCATGTAGTCATTTCAAATGTGAAAAATAAAATACTGCTAAATACAAGATTACTTGCTGGCTTAAGTAGTGGATAAGAGTTGTTTTTCTCTGTGTTTGTAGTTCTGGCAAATTATCCAGAAGATTAATCTTTGAAAAGACTTTTTATTATATCTGTAGAAAACATTATTTTGAAGCAATAATCTAATGAAAGTACTTCTCCTTCATACAATTTAAGAGATTTTGATAGAAAAATAAGATGAATACAAATCTCTACTCTATATGGAGTGTGTATTTTGGCCTATTAGGTCAATGATGTAAGCTACTGCAGGGAACCAATACAGTTGCCCCAATACCTGGGGCAAAGGTATTGTCTTTGCCCCAGAGGCAGTATTATCACCACTTGCTTCCATTCCCCCTCCATGAGCAAGACCCTGCTGCTTGATTCTCAAAACACAATATTAGAATCTTTCTAGCTACATAGACCAGTAGGTACAAACAGGGAGACTGAAAATAAACATTCACTGAAATTCTTCAGAGCAGCTTCTGCCACTTCTTGTTCTAGATCATATAGAAAATATGTCTGGGCCATCAGCCAACAGTGACCCTTTAAAAAAGAAATACCTGCTTCAAAATTGATTATTTCAGACAGATTTCTTTAAGTCAGGGGAAAAAATTAGCATATGCTGGCCCAAACTCTACTTTCATGTGAAATCTGCCACTTAGTTTTTAGAATAAGAAACTCCTCTGATTTCTGTCTAGGCTACTAGGTTCTTCACTTAAAGAAAAGCCCCCTTTTGTTAGATGCTTAACTTTTCAGCTTCTATTCTTTATATGGTGAACATACAACTTATTATTCAAAAAGGGACATGTTTGAGAATAGAAGGGGTAACTATTAAAAATTGTGGCCAGAAAAAATTTATAAACTGATACTGTGTGAAGCAAACAAAGTTGTATTGTCTCTAACTATTAAGAAGGAGAATGAAATTACTTACTGAGGCTATACAATGTGCTAAGTGATTTATATCTATTACCTCAATTTCGAAACCATCCTCTAATATTGAGGTTTGGGAACACTTTCAGTCATGAATCAGGCTCTGTGACATTAACCCAAGGAGTCAACATATTGTAGTCTAAAAGGAATTTTAGGAACTCAGCTCAGGACACTTTACAATAAGGACTATTGATTTAGCTGTCTGGAGGAAATGCATTAGATACACATTTTGGCTGAAAGCCAGATGTTAAAATCAATAATTGACAAGTCAGATATCACTAGGATAGGAAGAACTTTGGGGAGACAAGATTAAATTTGAAACCTTACCAAACATTTTCAAAGTCAACATTTAGATGTTTGACAATACAGTGAAGGAAAAATAATTTCTCAGCACCATCCACTGGTGGATTATTCCTGTAGCCTCTGTGCTGCGTGTCTGCAGTCCTACAGACATGCCTACTTTAACCAGACTAACATCTAGCACACAGTGGCAGGAAATGGGATTCACTACTCAGCAAATACCCCAAATCCTGGATCTTCTACTACTGAAAATGTTTGCCAGTCTAAAGCAATTATTTTGACAAGTGTTTGTTTCTCAGTCTCGAAACAGACAACACAGAAGAAAACTATAAGGAATTGACTTCTTAAATTTGAATTTTGATTGTGGAAGCAAAATGCACATTGCAATTCTCTGCTTTCTCTAACACTGTCTTTTTTCTTCCTATTTGTTATTTATTCATTCATTCAGATTTATTTATTTATTTTAATTATGGCTTTTAGATTCAGAGGGTACATGTGCAGGTTTGGATATATTGTGCGATGCTGAGGTTTGGGGTACAAATGATTCAATTATTCAGGTAGTGAGCATAGTACCCAATAGGTCGTTTTTCAGTTCTTTTCTCCCCTTCTGTCTCCCGCTTCTAGTACTCCCCAATGTGTATTGTTCTCATCTTTATGTCCCTGTGTACCCAGTGTTTAGCTTCCACTTATAAGTGAGAACATGCAGTATTTGGTTTTCTGTTTATCCATTAACTCACCTGGGATAATGGCCTCCAGCTGCATCCATGTTGCAAAGGACATGATTTCCTTCTTTTTTTATGGCTGCATAATATTCCATCCATATATGTGCCACATTTTGTTTATCCAATCCACTGTTGATGAGCATCTAGGTTTTCAATAAATATTTATTAAGCACCTTTATAATGTCTCAGTCAGCATTTCAGGAAATGGGGATACAACAGTGAACAGAAGATAGAAGTCTCTGCCTTCATGGAGTTTATATTCTGGGCCTTAGGGATATAGACAATAAATAAGACTATAAATTAAATATATAGCATATAAATAGTTTTAAGTGCTAGAGAGAAGAATAAAGCAGGGAAGAGGGATATGAGGAATTCTCTATTGTGATTGGATCAAAGATGATTTCTCATGATATTATTTTTGGAGTATTTATTCCTCATGGAACTTTTTGAGGCAGATTTAACATTTAACTTTCAGTTCTTCATAACAAGATGTGAAGAGTTCCAATTTAGGATTTTTTTTTTCCTTGAAAATCTCGTTGTCTAAATGGAATTAAATAACGAAAATTAAATATAGTTCTTCAAGGTTATTTTGTCTAATGTTTTGAGTGTCAGTATGTAAAATAATTCTATGAAGACCTGACTTATTTAATCTCAACTCTGTTATTCTGCTTTATATTATTTAAAATTTTATAAATATTCGTTGGCAGAATAATTATGTGGTATTTTTCCTAAGGTTATATTCCAGACATGCTCTGACTTAATATTTCCTTTAACTGCCAATTTACTCTCCTAGGTAGTAAATAATTCCTCATAATTTTTTCGTACATAAAACTAACAGCTTTCATAATAAATTTATTATTGCAGCATTTTCTTCTTGTAATATTAAATATTCACTTACACTTCACCTGACTGATAGAATTTCAACACAGAAAGCACGTAAAGAGATTGTCACTGTTTACCCCCTATATTGCGTATAAGAATTTTAGATTGCATATTCGGTTACGAACAGTAAACTCTGATGACACTCCCTGTTTGTGCTGCTCCCATTGATACCCTGATTAGATATGAAGGGGACATGCAAGATCAAATGATCATTTGTCACATGCATGTTCAGGGATGCCAGCACTGGCATTGATTTGGATGTTTGTATATCTGACTATTTAACCTTCCAAAAGCTAAGTCTAAATAGCTACAGTGTAACAGTAGATTTTGACCAGATACTGAAACTGAGGTAAATTCTTGCCCACCCCTCCTCTCTCAAATTCAGTCATCTCTTGGAAGGGGCACAAAAGTATCAGTCATTGGAGTGGCAACCTCCCAACCTTCTTCCTGCCTGGTGACCAAAGTGTTGAACATGGCATCTGAAAGGGTCATAACAAGGTTCACTCTGATCCCAGGCATTATTAATCGAGTGGTTGGATTTTCACCCTTATTTGCCTGTTAAGTTTCCTCAGTATCTGGCTTCCTAGTCGGTAGGTACAGTCAACAGATGAGGGCTTCTTGGCTTAACTGATCTTATGAATTCCATTAGGAGGGATAAGAACCTGAGTGATGTTCTAGCAAGTGGCTCCCAGGCTTCGTAAGTATTTACCTTTATGCTGCAGTTATAGCATCATTAGCTACGACTATTGCTGAAGCTTGAATTCAAATAAAAAGCAATTAGATGTAATTCCAGTACTCAACTCACACGCAACTGAAACTTAATGATCTGGCAATTTGATCATGAATATGAAAAAGGAATTCCTTTAGCTTTTTTGATCCTCTGATTTTATTGTCTGCCACAAAAGAAAAGCAAATAATACACAGCATCAGTGCAAAGCATGAAAAAGGGGATAGGAGCCAAATTCGCTAAAATTTCTAAAAGCTGGTCTATAGCTCTGCTCCAGAATTACCTGAAGGTTGGATGGACATGAAGTCCATTATTTAATCTGACAATTTCCTAGACATTAAAAACAACAGGCTGCAAATCTCAGATCAGGAAACACTTCCTGGAACCCTGGGTATGACTTAATGTCCTCCTTTTTCCAAATAACCACAGACGTCTGTGCACATCTCTGTTGTGACTTTGGTCACATCTCCCTGCATACACAGGAAGTCACTTGCTTGTTGGTTGCCCCTTTTCTTGATTATGTTTTCAGAAGGAAGATCTGGTTTTAAATTCAATTTTATATCCCAAGAACCTAGCACAATTTTAGGTAAGAACTCAGTAAAAATCACTACTACTACTTCTAATATGACTACTACTGTTAGTGCTGCAGCTGGTAGTACTACAGTACCAGTACTATTCCCGTTTTTGCTGCTGCTGCCATATCCAGTGTAGCTGGTGAGCTAATGAGGACCCCACTCAGGTACATGGGATATGCATACACATTTCCACATTGTGGTTTCTTTTTAGCCACCCTCCAGAGATGGTCATGGCAGAGGGAAGATGTGGAGGCATTCTGGATGAAGGGAAAAGTTTAAGAGTTTATGATAGAAAAACCACTCATATTGCAAATAGTGGTATGATCGCTGTGAATTTGCTATACCTCTTGGATTTAAAAATATTTCTACACATGCGAAACTTTGTATTTTCTATGGCGTATTTGTTTTCCCCCACTAAAGGTATGAGTGCCCTAGCATGGTGATGCTGTAGGAGGAGCTGTGAATTTGATTCAACATAATCTAATACATATTTTATCAATAATTAAGAAATCATTTGCTAACCTAATGAACTTAAACAAGTCTCTGGGTCTCAGCGTCAGTTCCACTTTCCATAGATTCAGAATAATGTAACCTGTCTGCTTAGGCTATTTTGAGGATGCAAAGAGGAAACAAATACGAAAGCGATTTGCAAGTTGCCAGGTACTAGGCAACGTAAGGTGTTATATGGCTGTGACAAATTTTCCTTCTGAACCTCCTGTAGCACTTTGTACGGAATGGCACGTTCAGCTTGGCTGGAGGCCAGAGCCATGGTCTTGTTGGAAATAAGTACCTGATAGGAGGTACAAAGACCTGGAAGCAAAGCCCTGCCCCACCGTTTCACTAGTTATGTGACCCGAGATAAATTACTTGAGAAAAGAATATTAAAGTCATCCAGCTCATGGGTTACTGTGAGAATTAAGTAGAAAAATACCTATGAAGGCACCTGGTGTACTGCAGGCAGTTGGCCAGTGTTTACGCAGCATTTTTTTTTAGGGCAGAGAAAGATACAAATGAATCAAAATGGTTCTGAGCAGGTAGCCCGCAAAGAGGAGAAAGCTTGGACTCTGCGGACCTGGCTTCCTGTTCTGCCCTGTGTGGCCGAAGCAAGTCCTGCAACCGCTCTAAGCCTGTTTTCTCAGATGAGAATTGGGAGGAATAATGATGATAATAATAATAACCATACCCTTAATTATCTCTTAGGGTTGCTCTGAGAACTAAAAAATATAAGATATCAGCAGACATGGGATAGGAACTAAAAATTTAGCCTATCCTCCCCCAAAATTTAGCATCATGCTAGTGTTAATTCTCCTTATTTTTAAAGATAGTCTTAAACCATGTCCGGGTGTTTTCTGTTGACTCAATAAGCGCCTAGGATGCGCTTTTGACAAAATGTTTGCAGTCCAGTATAAAACTTTACCTTAGCCAGGCGTGGTGGCACATGCCTGTTATCCCAGCCATTTGAGAGGCTGAGGCAGGAGGATTGCTTGAGCCCAGGAGTTTGAGGTTGCAGTGACTGCATTCCAGCCTGGGCAATAGAGTGAGACCCTTTTCAAAAAACAAGGACAACAACAACAACAAACAACAAAGAAAACCTTTACCATCTCTGGAAGCCACCTTTTGGGTGGCAAAACACCAATAAAAATGAATGGGGGTGGAGAAGAAGAGGAAAGAGAAGCAGCTGATGAGAAACAGAGGGCTAGGGTAGGAGCAAGAAGAGACACTGGGTCTAGCAACTTTGATAAGGTGAAAGCTTTCTTCCCGAGCTCTTCTCCCCTTGTCTGACTTGAGCCCTTCTCTTCTGTCCTTCTTTCCATTGAAACCTTCATGAAGGCAAAGCCAACGAAGATCTCAGAGAGTGCAAGGGGAGGCACAGTGTGGCTGGAAGAGCACCTCCCCCGCAGGCTGAGGAAGCCTGCCCACACCGCGGGGCTCCTGCAGCTGCAGCCTTACTGACTAGGCTGATTGCTGGCAACAATGAGGCTGGGGCGGTGTAACAATAAGAAGGAGAACACCTACCATGTATTGAACTTTCACTGTGCGCTCTACAAGTACGTTTTCAGTGAACTCTCCACGGAAGTCTCATAGGGCAGTTCTGCAGCCACTTCTCTTTGCCCAGTCATGGATTTAGTAAGCTGCAGAGGCAGGACTTGAAGTCAGGTCTCCCACTCCACCGTCCCCTTTCAGCTAAAGATGTCTGAGCAAGCATTTCTGCGTGAGGTCATTCAGAAGTGGTTTATGCCAGCAATTTGTTTTATTCATCTTCCTAGAGGAGGAAGTGGTGAATAAGCTCTTTTACTCATGAGTAAGTGGAATTTATTTCTGACAGATTGTTAATTGGAGGGTCGTAATAAGATTTCCTCACAGAACAAACATGGCTTAGACTTGAGGGGCTAGCTGGGGAGTAGCCTGCAAGCCAGCCCAGAAGGGTGAGGTTACCCCAGTGATGCTGGTGCTTCAGACACTGAGGGAGCTGGGAGAAACTTCTGTCAAAGTCACAGAGCTCATCACTGTGTCAAACACTTCTGAGAGGTCAAAGTGAGAACCAAAAAGGCCCGTGAGGTTTAGCAGTGAGAAGGCAGGTTGCTCTCCAGTGTCTGAGATCACATCATTCATTTCATTCTATTTCTACTCAAAAGATTTCCAAGGGATTGTTCTCTATCTTGTCACCAGTTTTGGGGAGTGTACTCTCTTTAGGGTCACTCTGTGTATTCCCTTGCCATACAGCTCGCAGGAAGTCTCTTTTCACTGAATTTAACCACCTGATTGTTAATGAAGATAGAGATGCACCTCTGCTGTAGCTGAATAGCTCAACAGTCTCCAAAGTTAGCTATCCAAATCTTTTCTGGACCTGGATGTTTGAATCAATCAGTACATCTGCAACTGTAATGGTTATTTTTATCTTTTGACATATCTCACCTGAATCTGAGAGCTGATGTATTTTTCTTAAACTTTTTTTTTTACTGTGAAATATTCTAGTCACGCATTTTGGTGGCTGGAAGAGTGAATTAATAGTAGTCTAATCACCCTGGAGATGCTATGCTTCTGTGAGCTGGCACTGAGGTAAGGCGGCACATCTCTGTGGGAATGACAAGTGAATGAATCTGCTCCTCATTTAACCTGCTGTTCTTTTCTCTCTCTCTGTTTTCTCTCCTAGGAAACAAATGGAAGACTGCTGCGACCCTGCCCATCTCTTTGCTATGACTAAAATGAATTCCCCTATGGGGAAGAGCATGTGGTATGACGGGGAGTTTTTATACTCATTCACCATTGACAATTCAACTTATTCTCTCTTCCCTCAGGTTAGTATAGAGTTGGTTGCCTTCAGTATGGTTTCTTAAATTTCTTGCTGTCATAGAAAAGGGATAATTGAGTTTGCCTAACTCATCAGATTGACTTTTTTTTTCTTCCTTCTCTCTTAACTTTAAATGTTTTTCTTTATATCTATCATCTGTGTGTGTGAATAAATCACATAGTGTTTTGATGCAAGGGTGGAAGCAGGATGTTATAGAGTTACAGTTTTCCTAGCCTTTCTGATTTGAGTCCTATGAGACTGAAGGAAGCAACAAATGAATGATCAGGGACTTGTGGAATTCTAGTGTTCTGAGGTTGGCTGTGGAATGACCGTGAGGATTTGTGTGATACTGGAATGTTTCCTTTGGACTGATGTTGCTCAAGGAGTGGGGACCATATGGTGAGAAGTTTGCTTCTTAGAGCTCTTGAATGTTAACCCTGTGGTTAGATTACCACTGTGAAATGGAGGAGTCGTGGATATGGATAGGAATAATTCAACTTGACCACTTTTGAAGTGGTCTAAATCAAGCTTTGCTTACTTAATATCTCTTCTTGGTTTTCTGAGCATTGAAATAAAGTGTTTCTCTAATATACATGTAGGCAGCAAGAGGGGGGAAAAGGGAAATTTTATTTTAGGGAACCCTCGTTTTGGGGAGGGGAGATCTTAGGCAAAATTGCAATTAGGGAAAAATTCAGAAATGAATCGTGGCCTCCCCAAGACCTCTTTTAGCCACCCTTGGTTTGCTCAGATGATTGTACAGAAAGAGAATTTTTGAGCCTTGGAAAGTGGGACTGAACCTTTCATGTATCTCTGTTAATAGCCCATGAGACTTTAAAGGAGGAATCCCACAAAGTTGAGGCACAGGTTCTGCCAGATCCAAAGTCACACTCTCTATAAAACAGCCATGCTGACTAGCTCATCCTTAGATATTTCAGTCTAGTTTAATGGTTTTAAAATGCAGTGATAAGGTTTTTCTTTTTAATTTTTGAAATAAGAAATAGAAGCTTTAGTTTATTGCCAGCATCTATGTGTTTTCTCTCTCTTTTTCTCTCTTTTCTTTATCTGCCTTTGGGAGGCTTCCAAGTGTCAAAGGAAATAACTAAGAGATAATATATGGAACTGAATTTTGTCTCCATCTCTTACTAACTAAATTCCTTGGATAATTACCTAAGTCGTCTGAGATTTAGCTGTCTTGTCTCCATGATGACTAGAGTAGCACTTGCCCTATTTACCTTACAGAGCTGTGGAAAAGATCAACTTAGATAATGCGTGGAAATGTCCTTTTTTTTTTTTTGACAGAGTCTCACTCACTCTGTTGCCTGGGCTTGAGTGCAGTAGCGTGATCTTGGGTCACTGTAACCTCCACCTTTCAGGTTCAAGCAGTTCTCCTGCCTCAGCCTCCTGAGTAGCTGGGATCACACAGACATGTGCCACCATACCCAGCTGTTTTGTATTTTTAGTAGAGACCATATTTTGCCATGCTGGCCAGGCTGATCTCGAACTCCGGACCTCAAGTGATCTGCTCACCTCGGCCTCCCAAAGTGCTGGGATTACAGGCGTGAGCCACCGCGCCCGACTGTAAAACATAATAAATGTACTTTATAAATACAAAGCATTATATGTTTGGTATTAATGTGCTGATTCATACTTAGTATCTTGAGGCTGAGGCATGAAAAATAGAACTGTATTGGTGAGGGTTTAGGCAAGGTACAGAAATCTCTTTAGGTACTTTTAGCAGAAAGATATTTCATATAGGGAATTTGGCATTTAAAAAAATCATTGGAAGAATGGAGAAATGGGAGCCAAAGGGTGGTTCCTAGAATTACTGAGTTCAAGAACCTACTACTGTAACTGTGGTCTAGGGACTGGGAAGCCCCAACTTGCATTGCTGTTAGCGTGGCCACAACTGCTTCCGTTAGAAATAGGGGAAAGAAGATGAGTTCCAATTCTCCTCCTCATTTCAAATCTTCCTCAAATGCTTCTAATGGAGAAATGATTTGCATCCAGGACACTAGTTGCAAAGAAGTCCAGGAAAGGCAGTTTTTAACTATCATGTTTCAGCAGGAAGCTGGAAAGAGAGTGGTACAGAGGTTAAGCAAGCCAATCCACAGGATATTCTGTGTATGAAAACTGCTACCAACTAGTTGTGGCATGAGGAAGAGATAAGGAGGCAATCTCCTTTAACTGCTCCTCACATAGAAACATTTTAAATGAAATCCAAAGTAGCTTTTTTTTTTTTTTATAGATGAGGACTTTTAGTTATACCAAATGAATTCTAACTTTGTATTAGAAAATAGATTTAAAAGGATGATTAAAGAAATATAAACTAGGCTCCTATATTATCTGTCGGTTGCAGCAATAGGGTTATAAGAAACATTTACTTTGTAAAGTGTGTGCAAATGAATTCTGTGCCTCTTTGAGCCAGTTGCAAAACCAAGGAAACATCCTTGAATAATAAAGGAAGAATACTTTTTTCTTGGGAATCAGAAGTCATTACATCATTGTGTATGGGCACAGCCATTGCAAAAGGCAGAACCAATTCAATGAGTAGATTTTTTTTAATTGCATATGTATGTATTTTCCTGCTAAGAATCTGAAATGACTAATTAATTCATAGAAATCTTGGTAAACCAGTTTGCATCACTGGAAAAAATGGTGTTTTCCCTCTGCTCTCATCCATTATTATTTCTTAGCAAAATGTTTCCAGTTTGTTATCAGCCAAAAAGGGTTGCCAGTTAATTGATATGCTTCATTTATGTTCCCAGTGGGAAGAAAATAGCGTGTGCAGATGAGGTAGAAATGCAGGTGAGTGGGCCAGGCTTAGTGTTTTTGGCATGGACAAAGCTTCACTCCTTTCCCAGAGTTTCAGTGAAATAATGCTAAGTCACTCGTTTCTAACCTCGATTCTACATCTGTACCTTTACACTTGCCCCTTAAATGCTCCGTATATGTCAGCCATCATTATCAATGTTATTCGTTTGCCTCCTTTTAAGTATTGTCTTTTTTGTTGTTGGTACAAAGATGCAGTGTAAGAAGGGAGATGCTCTGGTACGTTAGGGAATAGCAACAGATCCTATAAGGGCTGGGGCGGTGTATCCTCAGGAGGTAACTATTGAAATGTCTGTGCATTGAGATGCCACATCAAACTCCTTTTAGTTAGTTAGTTCTTTGCTATTTGAACCTTCCACAACTTTCTGTAACTTTATGTTCAAATTTATTCAATTCTGCCACATAATGCTGTGTACATAACTTCATATCTCCATATGACAGTGTTCTGTGTTCTAAAAGTCCTTATCTGCTGTCTCAGTACCATCTTGTGAGCTCTTGAGAACAAGAGGGTTTTCCCTTTTGTGCCCACTGCAGTGCTTCCCACTCAGTATAAATATTCATTCCCAACCACTCATGTCTGTCAAGGGCGTTCCTGTCTGTGTCTCACTTGGGCTGGACCCCTGCAGTGCCCTTGCTTGAACTATAGGAAACCAAGCAGGAAATTCAGAGGTAGCTGTTTCCAAAGGGCTCTATAAATGTATTTTGGTGAAATATTTGTTGAATATTATTAGGCATGAAGGACAGAATTTTTAACCTTCACAAAGGATTTTTAAAACATGGGATGTATGTCTGCGTGTTTGTATTTGAGGAGGACGGTGTGATGGTATCTGCCTTCCCACTTTGAGAATAGCTGCTCCCAATCCCCTGGGTTGGGACCAGCTCTTTCCTGCTTAGCCAGGAACTGCCCCTTTTAAGCCTGCATGGTCCAGTGTTTGCAGGAATTATTGAATGAACCCTATTTTGGCCTAAGATATATTGCCAAGGAAGAACACAAATTTCCATGGAAATGAGTGAGGGAGTAGCAGGAGTGTTAGAAACCACAACTGTGCTGATATAATCTGAAAAATATTTCCTTTTGGTATTATAAAAACACGGTTGGCTGTCCATTCTCTTACACTGTGATATAAATTACATTTCTCCTCAGCACATTCACCCAAGGCCATATGTAAAGCATCACAAAACATCATTAATGCACCCCACATAGACACTCATTTCCAGCTTCCTAGGTTGGCCGTAGGCTCCTGTCGTGTTCCACTGGGCCTGGACCTGCAGCATTCTTGGCCTGTGGGAAACCCAGCAGGACATTTTGGAGTAGTTTGTCAAAATAGCCTTGTTAAAATGAAAATACACATTTTTTTTTTCCTTCACAGTAATGTGCTTAATAGAATTCTCTGAGCTCCCGGATATCCCTGAGTCTCACAGCCATTTTTTTTTCTTTTAATAAAATTTGGATCATACTATATAATCTACAGAATTTGGTAGTTTTTTCCACTTATTCATATTATTGCAATCATTTCCCCTGATATATATCTTTTCGGCTGGAAGGAAACTAAGGGGTCTAATGTCTGGTGGGGATGGATCTTTGCTGGACTTTCATTAGGTTCTATTGTTAGGCTTCCATCTGGCTGCTTTATAACAGAAACCTGATGGGGGCAGAACCAAATATTGCTTATTTATCTCAAGCAATAAAAAATTAGAGGGTGGGTAGTTTAGGGCTCAGTGATGGCTACATAGTGTGCCATCAAGCTCCCAGACCCCTGTCTTCCTACTCAAACCTCCTTAGCTGATGGCCAAGGAACTTCGCAGTTTCGGTTCAGGATCCCAGCAAAAAGAAGGAGTAAACAGAAGAGGAAAGTTGGACAGATTCCTGCTCATGTATCATTAATCAGGACTGAGTCACATGGACGTGTCTAACTGCAAGAAAGCCTGGGAAGTTCAGTGTTCCAGCTTTAGGCAAATGCCTTGCGTTTGTCAACTATACGGGCTGCCTCAGTTTCTTCACATGTTATCTTGCTCAGCCCTTACAGCGACTCTGTGTGGCTGTTATTATTGCCTCCATTTCATAGATGAAGCTAAGACTGAGAGGGGTTAAATACCTTATTGAGGGTCCCAGAGCTGGTAGGTGGAAGGGCTGGGATGTGAAACCTGGCCTGTCTGATTTCAAAGGTGTTAGTGTTTACTCTCTGGTTTATTTCCTTAGAAGACATGGGTTCTAGTGGATTAGTTCATTCTTATCACTCAGTCACCTTGAAACTGTTTTAAGGTTTTTCACTTCTAAGAATACCCTTATAAGAAATGGAGAAATTTCATTTTTTAAATTTATTTTTATTTTATTTTATTTTGAGACAGGGTCTTGCTCTGTTTGGTAAACTAAAAGTGCAGTGGCACGATCATGGCTCACTGCAAGCTTCCACCTCCTGGGCTCAAGTGATCCTCCCGCCTCTGCCTCCCAAGTAGCTGGGATTACAGGCATGTGCTACCACACCTGGCTAATCTTTGTATTTTTTTTTTTTTTTTTGTAGAGACAAGGTTTTGTTATGTTGACCAGGCTGGTCTAGGAATGCTGGGCTCAAGTAATCCACCCATCTTGGCCTCCCAAAATGCTGGAATTGCAGGCGTGAACCACTACACCTGGCCAAGAAATTTCTTTTGCAGCTTTTTGGGAGAAAAAATAGAGTGTAGATATAGAGGTTATGGAATCCTGTACAACACCATAGTTTCCCATACAATACTCTAGTCTCTTTTTGGTTTTGAGCTCCCCGGTATCCCCTGTTGAAAAGAGAAATAAGAGCATTTACATTATTTTGAGTTTTATAAAGGGGAAACCTTGCATTGCTTCTTTGTTATAGGAATCTAGAACATGGTTCCACTACTATTGAATAATTAAGGTAATTTGCCCTGCCATTCTTGGCCTAATGCTAACACTAGAGTACCAGTTAGGGTATGCAGTCTAAAAATCTGGATCCTAAGCCTGGCCTTTCTATGATGACACTTATGATCCCAGACAAGTCATGGAACCATTTTCAGCATGAATTTTATAATTTGCACATCGGGACAAATAATACCTGGTCTTTATATTTCAGTATCATTATTATGAGTAACAAAGTTAAAATGAGATAATGGGTTTAAAAGTGCTTTGTAATGAATGCACCATAAAAACATACGATAATATTATTACTGTTATTTTCTCTCACGTAAAGTGTTTATGGACTTTAGAATTGCCTTGGCATTTGGGTAATGCCAGGAACCCATGAAGCAAAACAAAAACTAAAACACCACTAAAAAAAGGGGTGAAATCAATTTTCCAGGACAGTGGAAAGAAATAAAGATATTGAAGCTGGGATTTCGGAAAACATAAAGTAGTAACAGAGAATGTTACAGTCTTTGTTTCATTATATTTGGATAATAATTACAGTAAAGTAAAAGAGCAAGGTGAAATAAATCATTAACTTCCAGTGAATTAAGATTGTGATCTGAACAATGAATTGATATCCACTGTTATTCAAATTGCTCTGTAACTGAGAAGAGCAGGAAAATGGATCATCACTGGATGTCCAAATATCTGTTATCTTCATAGGGAAAGGAAAACAATTGATTAGAAGTGAGGTAGTGCAATGGAGTTGCTCAAAAGAATAGCTGACGGGAACTTTAAGATGTCTTGTTTTTCAAATTTAGAAATAATTGAAAATTAAGACCTTTGTTTAATGAAAATTTGCAGGTTGTCTATGGTTGAGAACAAAATGAAAAATAAAGGAATGCTCTATCTTGCCATGGTGTAGATCTTTCTAAATTACTTGACAATGTGTAAAATTTCGTACAAAGACTGATTATGGCTCAGGATTCTAGCTTCCTGGGAATAATTGAAAAGAATTCATGACACCAATTACCACTGAGTCACATCTCATCTCATAGGCCTGACGGGAGTGATAGCTTTTCTTAGGAGGTGTTACTGTTCCATATAACATTTTCTTCTTAGGTTTGGTGACATGACAGGGTGTTTCCCTGCAGAAAAACCTGGTATACCTTTATTTTTTTTTCTTTGATTAGTTTCTTAATCTTGGTTGCTCTTACAGACAAAGGTCCAAGTGTAGAAAGGAATTTGCATCCTATTTTAATTTAGTTTTGAGCATTTGTTTAGATACTAGGAAGCCTCTGTTTCATTTCTATTAATATGCTCTTTTGTACTTTTAAACTCTATTAGGAGTCACTTAAATGCATAGACATATTTGATTAACTTACAGAGAGGTATCATTTCAACCCTGAATTTTCTCTGGCTTAATTAATTTGGTCAAATAATCAAGAGGTATGACCAGGTACAGAGAACGTTTTCAGAGTGTTTGTCTATGTTCAGATCAATTCACTATCTTCCTTCTAATTCACTATCTTCCTTCCATTGATGGTCAAACATTCTTAGATCACAGGTGAGTTAGCACAACATTTTTGTAATCACTCGTGGCCTGACTAGCTCTACCCTGTTATCTTCAGTGTTCAGAACTTCTGAGTAGATTGAAGAGACCAACCCTGAAGCTTGACTTGCCCAACACAATGGGGAAAGGAGTTGGCTAGGGATAGGATAGGGAGTGAACATAGCTTTGGGGGCTAAAAGGAAGTCCAGCCAGTAGCCAGAAAGGGGTATTGCAGTTCTTACTGTGGGACACTGTTGGCAATAACCAGAAGATAATAAGGAGTAACATGATGTGCTGCTAGTATGCAGGATGCAGAGATGAAAATGGGGGTGGATGGAGCTATACCCAGAGATCCGGTTAAAACAATTGACTTCAAGTTCCCAGTCTCTACGCTGGAGATTTTGGCAACTGGCAGCTTCCAAGGGTACTGGTCAGAAGAAGGCAGAGCCTCTGACTTCTAGAGGTTTGGGAACTGATCATTTATCACAGCAGGAACACAAGTGAACAAGGTGAGCGTCCTAGCATTGGGGCCAAAATTAGGGACTGTTTTTGTAAGCAAGGCTGAAGCACAGTTACTGGAACTTGGTATGGGCTGGGAGGCAGGGACCTGGAAGGGCAGCCTGGGGTTATGTTTTGAAATGAAGTCATAAACCAAGTTACTAGAGCCATACCTCAAAGCCAGGGCCAGACCACAAGTGTAACTTGATAGTGATTCCCATAGCTTCAGGTGACCATCCCCAATCATTCCCCTAAAGGCCAAGATTCACCCACATTGCTCAGGGCTCAGTCTGAACCCCACCTGTAGGTTCAGGTGTATATAGAGTTTGAGAAGTAGCCTGGATAAATCAGTAGAATTTTTCAGACAAAAATGTTAGGTTCTTACTGTCTTCAATGTCTAGCTCTGTGGAGGCTGACAACACAGAGAGCAAAAACTAAGTGTAAGGAGAGAATTTGGGAAAATTGTTAGGTAATTAAGAAATTATATTAGCAGTTTGTCAGAAAAATAGGTAAGTGGGTAAGTGTGGTGAGCAAATTTAGGATAGATGGGCATGGGTCAACATCTGCTGATTGTAAAGGAAACAAAAGTGCTTTCTGAGGGTAAGACAACATTTTATACTCTGAAAATTATTATGCATAGGTTTTTTTCTTGCTAAGTTTTATTTTTCCTGTCTATTCAGACTCTATTCTTGAGATTTCAGAATTTTAACTCTTTGCTAAGAAAAAGAAAATAAGTGCTGAGAGAAATGCAATTGTAAATTAAATTAATTTGATAATCACTTCACCTGGGGTGTCTGCTGTTAATGAAGCACTGGCTAACAGCCCCATACACAATATGTATCATCTGATTATTTTGCTTACATTTTTCTGCTTCTAGAGTTCAATCCACTCTGATTTTATATACATCTTGGGTCTAATATACTATTCAGAGGATAGTATATTCACAAAGTATGATTAGTTCTGTAGCCATAATTTATAAATTTCCTAATTGTCTTTTCTTGTTATACTCTTACATAGTCTTTGACCATAACACCCAAGGTCAGTAAGAACTGAAGTTGCTACAGTTTGTAGGTGCTTCCAGATGCCTGACATGGAGATTGTTTGAGGATATTTTAAAATCCAAAGTTCAGTAATATTTCTGGACTCAAGAAAAAAACACAGTATTTCTACATGAACTATAAAATTTAATGTAAATGAAAAATCTACAAAATAACATCAAGGTAAGAATTAAATTTAAAGCAAGGATTTGATGCGTAGAAAATTGCCTTACACATTGATTGGACTTGTCACCTAAATAAATATGCCCTGCTGCCAGCACAACTATGCTTTCCTGAAATTTTCATGATTCTATGTAAGTAAAGTAAGTGTTCAACCACTCATTCACGAAGTACTTATTGAGCAACTACTACTGTGTGGTAGGGACTGTGCTAGTTCCTGG
This sequence comes from Pongo pygmaeus, assembly GCF_028885625.2. Classification (NCBI taxonomy): domain Eukaryota; kingdom Metazoa; phylum Chordata; class Mammalia; order Primates; family Hominidae; genus Pongo; species Pongo pygmaeus. Next base: position 23,302,054 of record NC_072383.2, on the reverse strand, counting down.
GGAAATAATAGTGAGCAAAAATAGACGCGGTTCTGCACCTATTGGATACTGTCCTCAGTGTTCCATAGGTTCCTTACCGTTTACATGCTCACAATTCTGTCCCTCTATCCTGCTTCTTTTCTTCTATTCCTGGTCTCAGGTAATGACACTATCATCTACTCAGTCACCTGAGCTGGACACCAGGGTCTTATGTTTGAATTTCACTGTCCAAATCCAAGTTTATTTCTTAAATATCTCCTGAATCAATCCCCTCTTTTCTTACCTCACTGCCGTTGGGTTAGGTCAAGATTTATCATCTGTTATCTATACTAATGCAAGAACTTTCAAAAAAGTTTCATAGACGGGTGCAGTGGCTCATGCCCATAATCCCAGCACTTTAGGAGACTGAGGTGGGCAGATCATTTGAGGTTTGGAGTTTGAGACCAGCCTGGCCAACATGATGAAACCTTGTCTCTACTAAAAATACAAAAATTAGCTGGGCGTGGTGGCAGGCACCTGTAATCCCTGCTATTCAGGAGGCTGGGGCAGGTGAATTGCTTGAACCCAGGAGGCAGAGGTTGCAGTGAGCCAAAATCACACCACTGCACTTCAGCCTGGGCAACAGAGTGAGACTCCGTCTCAAAAAAAAAAAAAAAAAGTTCACTATTATGAATTTGCCTTCCTATGACACCCTCCACCCTCTGCCAATTTTGTTGTTATAAAATGTAAACTGGTGTGTGTGACATCTCTTAAGTCACTCTTCACTACTTGCCATGCAGATGAGCAAGTGGCTAAATGGCAGACTCACCAAGTCGGCTGGAGCGGCATTCACGGAGAAAACTCATGAAGGACAAGGAGCAGCTAGTAGATATGCTGTTGCATTTTATTATTAAAAATAAGGAAATTCTACCCTCTAAGAAAGGGAACCTGAAACTACACTGGGCTTTGTAGTTCTGTAATTAGGGATGCACCAACCATTCCCCTGGGGCGATTGAGAGACTGAGATATAACATACTTACTAAGATAGGGCAGAACCCTGGCTTTGGCCTCTTTTATCAACTTAGTGTTTGTAGGGAATGGAAAGCCAGTGTAGCTATGATGGGTGACTCAGGTACAAATCTTGCAGATACAGTTGAATGACATAGATGGCCAGAAATGGTGGCCTTTTTTTTTTCCATTTTATTTTATTTTATTTTGTCATGTGTTCAACAGCATCTCTTTTTCTCTCTCTCTCTCCTCTCCCTGGCAGGTCACAGATATAAATTAAAAATAAAATCTACAAGAAAAATAATTTATAAAAGCACTCCCAGGCTCACACCTTCTATCCCTATTGCTCAGTTACGAATACCCCAACTGGCAGTCAGTGCTTTCCCCCCTCCACTTCACTCCTGCTTGTCTGGGGAAGACAGTAGTCCAGAGCCGGGCAGGGGTGGGGGCGGCAGTGGCAAACAGTTAAAAATAAAGACATTGTGGTCCTGGAACCATCTGGCCACCTTGGCACTTCCATGTCTGCCTCTCCCAGGCAGACCTCCAGGAGCTTGTGCTCAGCTGGGGCTGTGGAGAAGCTGCCCATGGCTGAGAGCTTGTGTGTTTGGGGGGTGCTCTCAGCCCCTGTCACTTGCACTTCTCCATCTTCTAGAAAGAAACCCAAAGAAGAAAGCAGACGACAACCTCGGGACAGAGGAGAAAAATCCTGAGTGTTCACACAGTTACATGGAGTCTTTATGGCAAAGAGGACATTTAGCTGCTTTGAATATTAGGGCATCTCCTTTTTACTCAACACAAGCATTCTAGACTCTACAAGTGAAACAGGGCACAAGCCCTAAAAAAATCAAAGCGCATGAAATTCTAAGAGGACTAGTTTTTTTGTTGTTGCTGGGTTGTGTAACGTTTTGTGTTTTCCCAGTGACAAGCCCAGTCGTTAGTAGGCAGAGGCCCGAGGGAAGGATCACTCCCCAGTGTTGTGCTGAATCCTGCCTGGAGGCTGCTGCACTAGATCCTCCCTCCATATCATTCCCCTGACTCACAGCAGTACTGGAATAGGAAGGCTGCAGGCCCAGTTCCCGGAGCACTGCCAGCACCTCACCCCAGCTACAGAAGAGCTCAGGCAGCAGGTGAGGGGTGGGGAACACAAATGGGATTTATTGCATCAGCTTATGGTTGCAGAAGAGCTAGTCTCTTCCTTGGCTTGCTGAGAGTAGTGGGAATCCAAGCCTTGCTACTGATCAGGATTGAGGGCCTTGGGCGCTGAGCCCCATCTGGTTTCCATGCAGCTCTACAGGAGGCCACGTCTTTTTCCTGTTGACAGGGGATCAATCTTGAGCAGGTTTATCCTTCCTGGTTACAACCTGTATGATAAAGTTCAAATCCCTTAGAGTGTCACACAAGGTCTTCACGATATGAACTCTCTGAGAATGTCAGCTAATATAAGCATATAAGCTTACCAATTGCCATCCATCTGCTTCCTCCAGCTCCTCATTGCTTTTTTTTTTGAGACGGAGTCTCACTCTGTCATCCAGGCTGGAGTGCAGTGGTGTGACCTCTGCTCACTGTAACCTCTGCCCCCGGGGCTCAAGTGATTCTCCTGCCTCAGCCTCTGAGTAGCTGGGACTACAGGCATGCACCACCATGCCTGGCTAATTTTTGTATTTCTCGTAGAGATGGGGTTTCACCATGTTGGCCAGGCTGGTCTTGAACTCCTGACCTCAAGTGATACGCCCCCCCCTTGGCCTCTCAAATTGCTGGGATTACAGGCGTGAGCCACCATGCCCGGCCCCAGCCCCTCATTACTTTTTACTTTTACTAAGTGACTTGCATTTCCCAGAACAATTCGTTTTTTCGTTTTGTCTTCACATTTGTACATGTTGTTCCTTCTGCCCAAAATGCCCTTCCTATCCTTATCTGATGAATTCTTGTTTATTTTTCAAGATCCAGCCAAAGCATCATTTCTGCAAACCTTCCCAGTTCCCTCTCCCAAGTCTCAACCACCCGGCAATGTTGATGAAAAATCTATTTTCTCCCCCCCAAATTTGTATATATCTCTCTTAATACAATTGAATAACAATCATTGTATAACAATTCAATAACTGAATTGTCAACATTGTTATTGAATAACAATTACTGGCTCACATGCTTTCTGCTGACCACACTGTGAGCCCTTTGAAGGCAGCACATAGACAGGGTCTGGCACATAACACAGCAGGTGGTAAATTAAAATGTACTGAATGAATGATGAAACGGATGGCTGCTTTTCCCAAAACCTTTGCACCCACATGGCATCAAGTTACGTCAACCTAGGTCAGTCCAGGCAACAGAGATGGAAGAAGGAAAGGTCCTGGATGCTCACGATAGAGCGTGGCGTGTGTGACGGTGTGTGGACAGTCACCCTCCAAGTGTGCAAGACTTCATCCTAATCTTGAAATAACAAGATCATACAATTTAAAAGTCAAGCCACAATATTGGTTCTGGGCATGTGGTTATTTTGTTTTTATTTCTTTTTGCTATTCTTATTCTCTGTTAAGACATATATTATTCTTAAGAAATTGTTATTGGATGGAGCTGATGGACATTTTGATACTTGTGAAGATAATTTCTTTTTCTCACATCCACTTCTTATTTTCTCTCATTGTCTTTACCATCTCATTTCAAATGACAATGGCCTCTTGCCTAGAATTCTGCAAAAGTTATCTTCTGGGCTTTTTGTATCTAATCTGGCCTCTTCTCCAGTCCATTACCACACTGTAGCTTGAGTTAGCTTTTTAAAATGCAAATCAGATCATGCCATCATTTTGCTTAAAACCCTTGATTGTCTTCCCATTGATTTTTAGGATAAAGATAAACCCCTTAAGGCCTGATCTCTTCCTGTGGCTCCAGCATCAGTTTCCACAATGTTCCCTCTCATCCTCATACCTTGCTTTACTGGCCTTCTTTCATATCCTCACAAACACTGTGCTCTCTTCTTCTGTAGAGGTTTTCCACACACTATGCATTTTCCTGGAAGACTGTTGCTTCCTCTTACCTAATTAACTTACATTGATCCCTTACATCTTGTTTGAGAACCATTTCCTGGGGAGGAGGGGGCTGGTCCCCAGAGCACCAGGTACCTTTCATTTGCAACTTCATATTCAATTGTATAAGTATTTGATTGAAGTTGCCTTCTCTCACCAGCTGGGAACCTCCCCAGGGATCGTGTTTAATTCTGGACAATAGGGAGTTATGTATCTCAGTTTGTAGCATAGTGCTTGGGACATGGTAGAGATTCAATAAATTTTAGTGGAATGAATGAATGAATGAATGAGTTCAGCTGCTTGGGTTTGGTGGATACTATCACCAAGTGTATCCTGGTGTACCTAGAGCCTATGTTTTGGTATAAATATAAAGAGACTTGGAGTTCATTAATAGAGAGTGGAGGGGAAAATCCTCGCATTGGAAGCAGTCAACATAATGATGAGGGATTTTTTTGCTCGTTAGCTCGGCTAGGTCTGGGTTCTTGTCTCATGACCAGGAAGAAGTAGGCACACAGAAACTTGAAGAGTGAGCAAGGAGGGGAGTTTCACTGAATGATGAAACAGCTTTTAGCAGGGGTGGTCTGCCTACCCAAAGGCAGTAAAGTTCTCAATATGGCTGAAGCTGGGGCTCTTTATGGGCTCAGAATAGGTAGTTTGTATTGATTGGTTTGTGAGTATGCAAAAAGGTCAAAGCAAAGATGCCACTCAAAGGTGGACATGACAGTGTAGAAAGCCAATTAGGAAAGTGTAGGTATATGAAAAATAGGTGAACGGTGGGGATCAATCAGAGGAAAGTGTGCCAAACGGGCAGGTGGGGTCTCAATCCAGTCTGAGGATTTAACTTGTAGCTTGGCTTTCTGGCTTTAAACTGTCTGCAACTTGGAGGTGGGGTTTCGCCAGGACCTACCCCTATCTATCTAGGCATTTGTCTGCCTCCTGTCATTATCAGTAAGAAACCTCAGAATAACTGTCCCAGACTGAAGCCTTTAGGGCTAACTGTGAAGATAGGCAAAGAGGGTGACCCCGAGCCCTTTTGTTACCATGTCACCCTTGTGTCATTAGATAATACAAGTCTCAGGTGTTGCAATGAAATCAATCTTAAAGGACACCATAGTGGAGAAATTGCTGCTCTTTTTGAAGATGTAAAAATCACAGTCAGAGATGTCAGCTCAGTCAGTCTCTGCCTTCTCCCCAACCAGAACTAAATGGCAGAGTGCAGTGACAGAGCAAAAAGCTGAACTGGTTCCGAGGTCTCTTCCCTGCCAGGAGCTGGCATCTCCAGACTCTCAGCTCCTGTGTTGGGGCCTTGGTGCTCTTCAGTCTTTTAGCCATCAAATATTCTTGTACCAATTTTCCCACAAAGCGAATGACTGGGATTTGTATTTTAAAACCATAGCTATTATAATACCGGTATCTTTGAAATTGACATACTGTCTCCCTGTTAGTTTTCAATTTATCTTGGCCCAGCTGCTGGAGGAAAATACTTTTTAGTCTTTGTAGCGCCGTGGAGCCAATATGTTTAGGAAACAAGCCAGTCAATATAGTTCCCAAACAACCTCTTACCAGAGACAGTAATAATTTTTTAACCCCTTGAACTCTAAACAAGAAAATGGTTTCATCCAGATTATGAACACTAAACCTTGGTTGGTGTGGGCAGTTTGAACAATCATCCTTCGAGTTGAAAACTTTTTGACTGTCCTTGGAATTAGTAAAGGACATACATTAAGTAATCCCCTAGGACTTCTTTTTCAGCTTGTAATTACATTTCAAGGAAATGGCCCTGTAAAACAAGTAGCAAAGTGCTCTCTGCAATATTCGAAAGTAAGACCATAGCAGGTCAAAAATTGAAAAGTAAATTATAGTCATTCACTTAAAACGTTCACTTAAGGCATTTTGTAATTTCATCGGTGACCTTTTATTGCATCATGAACAAATAGGGGCAAGAAAGGATTTAGAAGATAAAGATTTGGGCTTAGGAAAATAAGCATTCAGTGGTAAGGATTTATATATAAGATGTAAGATAGATCAAGTAAGGGCCAGGAAACCTTTGGGGAAAAAGGCAAAGTGTTATCATATGAATAAAAATAATGGTAATAAAATGTCATAGATTATGTCATGTCTTTAAAAAGAGAGTACCTGAAGGAAATATAAATTTCATGTTTTAGGTTATGTCATACCATGGGGATCTTGATATATAGAAATTTCCTTGCACTTTTGCAGATGGTTGAGAGATCTAAGAACAGTGGAGGGATGCAGAGAACAAGGGGACAGGAAAGGCTGGTGTAGGACACAGAATATCAGAATGACTGCATGGAGTAGGGAAGCCACCAGAGCAATGTGATGACTGGCGCTCTCGTATTTTACAGCTATTAATAGCTCATATTGACTGAATGATTTCTAAGTTCCAGACCTGGCACTTTTTATAATTATCATTTTATATAATTCTTTCAATAACTGTAGAGGTAATTTCTTACGCTTCCCTTCACCCCATTTTATAGATGAGGAAGCTGAGGCTAAGAAAGGTTCAGTACCCATCACAAAGTACATTGGAAGTGGCAGAATCCTCTGATGCTATAATTGTGTAAATAACCATTTTATTCTCCATGACCTGGTCACTTAGAAGATGACAGAGGAATGATTTAGATATGTTATGTATATTCATGTAGAGTTTATATATGCTATTGTTCCATCTGTCTGTGAAGTTTTCCTCAATTAAGTTGTGCTTGAAAAGCATTGAGGATTAAATTGGCTAACCTCGAACTTTCTGTTGCCAGTGCTTCCTGTGGGCTTGGCATTCTGTTTAGTACACTTATAAGAAAGTCATTCCAGCCTTGAAACTCATCCTGTTAATGCAGATGTTTTCTTACTGAGTCAGTTAATGGATATGTGGGCCAAAAGGTTCATCAAAGCCACTGCTGATGAAACAACCAAAGCTTCATTTTCTTGAGGCTTCTGTTGGAAAGAAAAAGGAAATCTATGTGCCTGTGGGAACTGCAGACATAAACTACCTACCTCATGTAAAAGGCTGCCACGATTGCAAGTGACATGGTAGATGCAAGTATGGGCAAATACATAGGAAAAAAGGCACAATGAACTTTTAAGTATATTTCCACTTACTAATTATGAATCTGTGACCACCTGTACAAATAAAGCAATTAATGTCAACTGTTTACGACGCCTACAAAAGTTTCCTCTTTTAAAATTTCAATTTTCTTTTTGTTCCTGTTTCTAAAATTTGTGTAAATTTATGGGGTACAAGTATAATTTTGTTGCATGGATATACTGCCTAGCAGTGAAGTCAGGGCTTTTAGTGTATCCATCACCAGAATCACGTACAGCATCCTCATTAAATAATTTCTCATTATCCAGCCCCCTTTCACCCCTTTACCTTTCTGAGTCTCCATTGTCTATCATTCCACACTCTAGGTTCACGTAAAAGTTTCTTATTTGAAATAGATTGTATCTATTTAGAGGAAAAATTATATTGGACATATTTTTCTTTTAATTCAGTATTTTAATTTTAAATTGGAAATAATAAGTAAGTTAATTTAAATAAATTAACTAAATTCCCCAAAATGTGACACTTTAAAGAAAGTGCATAGGAAACATTAATGAAACGCAAACGTATTAGAGAAAACCTACCAAAGAGTAGGTTGGTTGTATTTTCTCAATTTGATTCAATTTTGTGGCTACACTCCACAACTATAGTTTGTTGAAGACTAACTATGTGCTAGACTCTTTGCTAAATGTTTTGCATGCATTATCTGATAATCCCAACATATGATGCTGATATTATTGTCTCCATTTTACATGTAGAAATTGAGGCTGAGCCAAGAGTGTCCTGCCTGGGATTTCCCAGCTAGACACTGGTTTCATGCTGTGATTCCAAGTCAAGATTCAAACTGAGACCTGTTGAAGCTAACATCTGCAAATTTAGCCCTTTAAACTGCATTGCATTTCCTTTCAAATTAAGTAATATGCTACAAAATGATTACAACCTAATGAAGTCTCTCTCCTGATATGTCTGAAATACCTATAATAGTGTATAAGAAGATTCCCATTTTGTTTTCCTTGGAAACGGATGGACACTTACTCAGTTGCTAATTTCTATAATGTGGTCCAAATTCCATATTTAAGGATTTATCTTAAAGAATTAACTGTACAACTGCTCCAGGCTATATGTATCAGATAAGTAACAGCAGGAGGACCTCTATGTGGAATGGGTTAGTGATGGTGAACTTGTTAAAAGAGGGTTCTGTCTCTTCAAGACCCCTTTTATGTGAGGTGTTTTACATACAATTAAGCAAACTTTATTGTCCATATAAAAGAAGAGAATACAAGGGGCTGATGCTCCCCTTTCTCCGCTACCTTCTTAGCTCTGCCACAATTCAAAGATGTTTATAACAGTATTGTTTATCATAGTGAAAAAATGGGAATAACCTAAAATATTCAACATTAAGGGATTGGTTAAATTACGAATCACCTCTACAGTTAAATACCATGTTGATATTAAAATCATGATGGAAAGGTATCCATAATATCTTGTTAAATAAACATACACATTACAATAGTATTCATATGGGATCATCTGATCCCATTTTGGTTAGAAAACAAGCCATTTAGGATGGGAAGTCCACCCAACAGAGGGCTGAGAAATCACTGCAGGTAATATAAAAATATTACTTAATGTTATTTTGAAAAGAAGCAAGGGAGACTTTTAGAAACTTTTGGACTTCTTTTTGTCAGTTAGAATCCTGAATTTTTCACTAACTGCCTTATAAAAAAAAAAAAAAAACCCTGTATTTCATTTAAATCTGGCATGGAGAAAAGAGTCTTTCCCAATCTTTGGCTAAAATTCCCCAAAGCATGTATTTTCCTACTGTTTCTTTTGGAATAATTTAAGATATGCACTCTTCTCTAACTGCCTACTCTTGGAATAAATTTATTTATTAAGTCTGCTAGGGCCTTGCCTGGGTCTGTAGTAGGATATGCAAATTGGCTACCAGTTAAGACAAATCTGGCCTTCAAATTTTGGCTTTACTTTAAAAAAAAATCATTTGAACTATATGCCAACTTTTAAAAATGAGGAGCTTTTACATTAACACCTGGATTTTTAGTATCACTTGGAAAAAAATCAGAATATCTGGCAGTCCTGGCTCCCATGCCCATGAGTAGGGCATGAGCAGCTCCTTATCCTGTTGCTTTGATGATACGATTTCGGTTTGGCTGTGTGCCCACCCAACTCCCATCTTGAATTGTAGTTCCCATAATCCCCACATGTAAGGGAGGGACCAGGTGGAAGGTAATTTAATCATGGGGGCGGTTACCCTCATGCTGTTCTCATGATAGTGAGTGAGTTCTCACGAGATCTGATAGGTTTATAACGGGCTTCCCCCATCCCCTCGACTTCGCTCTGCACTTCTCCTCGCTGCTGCCACATGAGAAAGGATGTGTTTGCTTCCCCTTCTGCCGTGATTGTTTCCTGAGGCCTCCCCCGCCATGCTGAACTGTGAGTCAGTTAAACCTCTTTCTTTATAAATTACCCACTCTCAGGTATGTCTTTATTAGTAGTGTGAAAACAGACTAATACATTTGGCCGTGTGCCCTTTGTTTGCCACAGTCTCTAGCACTTCCTATTGCCTTCCTTCCACTCGTTTATGTTACCTGCTTGAATTGTGTAGGCATTTCATTTTGCACCTCTGGTGTGCTAGACTTTAAAATAACCTAAAAAGCTCATCTGTGGATCATTTAGCAATTTCCTTAACCTTTCTGTCAGTGGTCTGAAAAAGGGAACAGGTTTGCTCCATTTGCTTAGATAGATTCTTGGCATTTCTCCAGAAAGTCTGGGGATGGATTAAATCAATTAATTAATGAAAACATCTGTGTACCTATGTGGTAGGCTCTGGAGACACTAAGAGTTACAAAGACGTGGTTTATACCCTTGAGGGGCTTATTCTGTGTTGTGGAAGACGGGTGTACACAACAGTAGCTAGTCAAGGGTTACCCAGTGCTAAGGGCCTAGAATGTCTGCTTAGTGAGACTGATGGTAAGTGCAGTAGGTGTTTCTGTGGGAATGGGCAGGATGTACATGCCAATCCTAGAAGATGACATAGGTCAGGGAAGGTTCTAGGGAAGGAAGACCTCAGGTCATATCTGACAGTTGGCAGATAGAGTGGGTCACAAACATCACTGTGCATGTGAATTATATCGTGTAGGGCAACTTCAGATTCCTAAGCTCTACACAGAGATCCTATTTCTAGAGGGCTGAAGTGGACCAAGAATATGCACCTTTAATATGAAAAAAGGGTAGAAGATAAGCCAAGCAGGTCAGGAGAAATAAGTAAAGGTAGGAATGTGTGAAGGTAATTTAAAGGCTGCAAAACTCAGCTGATTGGATGCTTGTATGCGGAGTTCCTGGGAGATAATTAAGGGAGGAATACTGGGAAGAGAGGGATGCTCTGGAAATCACTTATTTTCCTTTTTATCAGTAAGAAAGGATGGCAGATACATTTTATTAAATTGGGGAAATAAAGCATCAGCAGCAGCCAGTTATTCCCAAAAAGAATATTCTCTGCTTGGTTTATTTATCTTTTAATGGAATAAAATAGTTATATATGAGACAATCAATCATGGACATGCTTTTTTAAAAATGCAAATAATAGTTAATTAGCAGGCAATTGATCCTGGTCCTGATAGTTCAGGTGCCTAATCAGTTAAATTGGATTAACAGTTTAGCAGTCTGCTGCATTACTTACTAAGTAATTGCACACTATTTATAGTTGAAAACAAAATGGATGCCCTAATTGATACCACCTTTTAGTGTGGCAAATACTGAACTGAAGCTCACAGTTTCTGACCCAGCATCTCATACAGTGACTGGTATATGCTTAGTTGGCACTCAATAAATACTTGCCAAATGTTCTTAACTGAAACTTGCTTGGTATTTGTAGTTCTTCATTTCTGAAAAAATGGAGTTGGATTTTATTCATGGTTTTCTACACCATCAAATTCCTTGGGGTGTCTAACTGTCACTTCCAGAAATAGAGAGACCAAGAAATTGGGGAAGGGTGCCCACTTTACCTCATCTTCTCTTTTGTGTATATGTGTGTGTGTGTGTGTGTGTGTGTATATATATATACTTTTGTGTATGTGTGTGTGTGAGAGTACGTATACACACATTTTTTCAAGAGACAGGGTCTCACTCTGTCACCCAGGCTGGAATGCAGCGGCACAATCATAGCTCACTGCAGCCTTCAACTCCTAGGTTCAAGAGATCCTCCCACCTCAGCCTCCCGAGTAGCTGGGACTACATGTCCATGCCATGATGCTAGGCTAATTAAAAAATATATATTTTTAGTAGAGAAAGAGTTTTACTAGGCTGGTCTCAAACTCCTGGCCTCAAGCAATCCTCCCACCTCAGCCTTCTGAAGTTCTGGGATTACAGATATGAGCCACCATGCCTGGCCTATATATAATATGTATTTTTAAATAGGGGTTTTCTGGTATAGCCTTGTCTGAGAAACAATAAAGGCTTCCATTTTGAAGCAAAGAAAATAACAGTAGCAACACTAATAAGTTTAGAAGTCTCTGAAGTATTGAATAAATGATTTGTTTCAATTCCACGTGTATTTACTGGCCACTGTGCACAGCTTTAATACATAATCTCATGACTCATGGGGCATAAATGAATTCCAGTGTGCCTCTTGTCTGCTTGAGTTTTTTTTAGCATTCCTTGCACTTGTAGGGAATTTTATTGGACACTATACCTGCAGACCCTTCATAGATCTTAAGGTTGAAAAATAATTTGGAAGGCAGGTAATAGAGTAGAGAAAGTAAGGAGAAGGGATGAGGGTGAGTCATTGAAGCAGCTTTAACAGAGGTAGGGAGACAAGAAATTCAGGCTGTGTCTGAGGAAACACAGGTACGTAAAATGGTGTGGAGGGAATATTGGGTGTATGCATAGATAACCAGCTGGTAGAAAAGAATGAACAGGAAGTTTAGGGTGTTGAGAGGTCCTAGGTGGGTGCTTCAATGAAGATCCCAAATGTTTTTGTCTGTGGGCAAGGGAAAACATGGAACTTTTTTTTTTTTAATTAGAAAAGTGATTTGCGTTAGCTTTTGTTTTAGAAGAATTAGGATATGAGAGTGAAGGATTGATGATGGGCAAGAACTAGAGGCCAATTTATAGCATTAAGCCGTTTTAAACAATAGTTACAACGAGAGTGGAAAGAGGAGAACAGAAGAGCCTCTGCAGAGGGAGGTGTTAGGTAGATATTAAGAGAGAGGTGAGCAAAAATGGCTCTGAGATTTCTAGCCTGTGTTGCTGAGAAAATGTTGATCTCTTAAAGATAAAAATAACAATTATTCATCATTTACCTTGTGCCAGACATGAGTCATTTAATTCTCACAACAACTGTAAGAAGTCAGTACTATTGTTACAAGTGAGACGACTAAGGCCCTAAGGTTAAATAACTTGCCAATGGTCGTAGAGGAACATTAAAACCAGGGACTGGATGCAGGCAGGCGGGCTACAAGATGATGCTCATCAACACGAAGATGTGCTTTCTGTATTCGGAGAAAATGAGTCTCTCAGTGGTATTTCCAATGAGGGGACTGCAAATATGACATCTAGCAATGGCATGAAGCTTAGTTCTTCCTGCTGCTGCTTCTTTCGTTTTCTGCTCCACTACTAAGATGATTGGCCTTACCTTTGAAATGTTGGGCATGCCCTTCATATTTCCTTCCCTTTCCATCATGAAAAGAAAACAGTTTTGAGGACTTTTAAAATGTGGTCAACCTCTGCCCTAAAGTATAGACACAGTCTTTGTCACCTTATGGTTCAGAAACAACATCAGTAAAAAATTTCAATTCATTGGGACTTGACTATGAAATGTTTAGTAAAGCTGCTGCATGGCACATGAACTGATGCCACATGAGTTGTGTCCAGAATAACAGATCATATGTGAAACATAGAAAACACTCTTTGGAATGTTTTTCTGTTACTTTTTATAATGGATTAAGAAATTTTAAAAGGCAAATAGCACCCACTGTATAAATATTCACATCATTCAATTTCCAAAGAAGCATCCTATGTAGAAAGCATAACACTGAAGTTGTCCTTTTTAAAATCACAATTTTATTAATAGAATGGGGAATACAAATCTTAGCAGCAGCTTTCTGGAAATTTGTTTTCATATAATTGAAGAACAGTTAAAAGTCCTTGAATGGCAGGAAACTACAAATATTCTATAATTAGCATGTACAAATATATATCTTCAGGGAAAATTTTGTGTAATGTTTTTTAAAGGGTTTAATAATTAAGTATCTATAATGAGAAGGTTTTTTTCTCTGAAATAAGTGAACTAATTACCAGATATTTTCATCATAAAATGCTTACGTATGCAAAGTAAGAAAACAACTGAAATTTTAATTTGGACTTCCAAGGGGCTAGTTAAATGACTGAAAAAGCCAATACGTGTTAGTTTACTTACCGGAAAGAACCAAAGCTGCTTTTGATTTGGCTGCATCTTGTCATTATTGTGTTTGTTTAGCTGGGCACCGTGGTCGCTAGGAATTCACTTGTGGGAAGTTGCCAGTCCTTAGTTGAAGTAATAAAGTGACTGGGGTACAGGGATAAAGAGATGTTCATGTGAGCAGTATTGTTGGAGAGTTGGGGGCTTGATTGGTGCACTGGTTAGAATGTAATTAGGTCCTGGAGCAGGGCAGTGCAATTAAATATGTTAAGGAGGGCATAATTAGGTGGGAGGCTGAATGATGTAATTACATTCATAAGAGGGGGGCTATAATTAAATGTGAGGCAGGGGTGTGTATTTAGATGCCTAAGTTGAGGATATAATTAACATATGGGCAAGAAATTAAATTGTGTGTGTGGGTGAAGCATAATTGTGTGTGGGAGTCCAGGAGGATACATGGGTGAGGGTATATAGAAAGAAAAGGGGTGGAGTGCAATTAGATGTGTGAGTTGATGTTCTTATGGTCAAAAACTTGAGATTTTCATTAAGAAGGGCAAACATATGTTTTGACATCATGACTGATAGCAGGTGGCATGTAGTGACAGCCTTTCAGACCACTCTGAAGGCTTGCAAAGCAAACTCTGTGCTTTTCCAATGTGTGGTTTGAGATCTGCAGCTAACACTGCTGTTGATTCTTCTTGATTGTGGCACTTGGTGCCACAATTCTAAATACTGAGTGGCTGGATAATTTTTCTAGCTTTAAAACATAATTACATGACAAGGAAGACCTGCTCCCCCTTCCTGTCAAAGAGAAAAGAGTTTGGCGGGGATTACTAGGGCAAATAAACACACGAACAAGAACAACAAAACCTTCTTGCCACCAACCACCAAAACACCAATTTTTCTTTATATTGCCAAGTGTGAAAGTAAGCATCACTCTTTTAGCTGAAAGGGTATCACATAAACATACATGTGTAACAAAATCAACAAAACTTAGTTATGGTAGCCTCTTTATTTTAAATTTCTAAAACAATATGTTTTCATAAATAATTTTGGCATCCTCCCAACATAGAAAAGCAACAAAGCAACAAATGTAGGCTGCAGATAAAAGAGGAACTAGGGAGTGGCAGAAGGGAGCCAGGAGAAGAATGATCACAAGCGTAGGTGAAAAATTACTCAGGGCATCTCAGAAACTTACATTGAAGCAGTGAAGTATGGTAAGAGTGATCATAATAATCTGATATATCCTATATTAAACTTAAAACATGGAGACTCCTGTTGTCATCTTCAAAAGCTAGAGAACATTTCGAATATTTGTTCGTTGCTTAGATAATTGTTGAAATTAAACATATTTAACTGGCCAGTAGTCTGCTTAAATTGATTCAATCTAGCACTCAATTCTCATAAATCCCAGAGCCTCAGAGCCTCCTCATATCTGTTCAGGCCTTAGGTCAGTTCTGACAGAACTCCACTATTGATAGATTCCTGGTGAGCTGGTTGCTTCAGGGATTCTGAAGTTTTTAGATTCAAAAAGAATCCGAAAAGGATTCAAGAAATCTATATTTAAGGTTAGTTATTTTTTATAACGTGGATGTAAGGACATTGCAGCCTGCCTGCAATCTCTTGTTCTGCCCTTTAGTGGTTTTAAAGAACTTCTTTTTAATTCTTAGGTTTTGATTTCACATCAATGCATGATGCTGATTTTTAAAATTGTAGACATGCCTCAAAGGCAGCCTCTCACAAAGGATCTTGTAACTTAATTTGTAATCAGAAGTGCTCTTAATAAAATGTTGTGCATTCCTGTGAAAATTACTGTTGCATCCAATTTCTACACTAAGTGGCTTACATTTTCTTTTTCTCCATGCACTTCCTACTTTTTGCCCTGCCTCCCAGACCAGCTCAGACTCTGCAACAATGAGTGATTTATGGTGGTTAACTCATGTGCTTCTAGAGGTCACACAATTATCATTCAAGACATCTAGTAATGTCTGTGGGTTGGAAGATGAGTAGGTGTAAAGTCTCCTTGTGCCAGTGGTAGAGGTCAGTGCTGGCTCTGCTGTTCGGGGTTGGGGGTGGAGTCCCAGCTCGCCAGCTCTTTGTTGCTTTGTGTGGATTGCACAAGGAGAGGAGGAAGAGGTGGGATTTGGGCTTTGGAAATGACTCTGGTAAATGACGCTTTGTTGACTTAATTATAAAAAGCATTCTAAGATGCTCCAGTACTATTTACATAAGGCACAACAAACAGGGTTTAAATTCTTCAGATTTGAATAGCATTTTTCCATAAGTCATATTGTCACCTAGGAATATGTTTGCAGCTGGCACTTAACAAGTCTTTTCACTCTCATGCATGCTATAAAACATCAAAGATCCTAATTTTTGTTTGTCTTTTTTTCACCTTCCTAATATTATCTAATAGACCAGAAATCTCAACTACTTTCTTATACTTAAAGCTATGGATCTCAGCTTAAATGTTAATTCCTCAGAGAAATTTTTCCTAAGCTTATAGCACTCTGCATTTTGCTGTCATGTTTGTTAAATTCTGTTTTTCTATTTAGCATGTAAGCTGCATGAGCAGGGTACATGTCTATTTTGTCCACCATCACATTTTCAGCATCCATAACAGCTCCTGGCCCATACTAGGTGCTCAATGAAAAGTTGATGAATGAACAGGGAAGTTAGGTATTAGGGCTATTTGAGAAGAGGCACGAGTGAGGCAGACTGTGGAAAATGAGGATAAGGGGTATCTCAGAAGCAACACACTGGATGACCTTACTGATCGGTTCATATTTAGAGTGATGGGGCTCACACTTGTTCTTCAAATTTGGAGATTAATTTATATATTCATTACAATATAAGGAAATGCCATTTTAGGTCCAGAAACTGCTGAGAATGGATTAGATGCTCCAGGACAATTTTGTGATTAAATAACTAATTATGGAACAATTTGTTGATCATCTCATCTGTACTTAGTCCAGATATGAGGTGTTGAAAAAAAAGATAGGATACTTGCAATGATTTCTACAAAAATATGTTATTAAAACTCATGGCTTGATAGAAGTTGTATTAATAAATATACCCTTGGCTGGGCACGGTGGCTCACACCTGTAATCCCAGCACTTTGGGAGGCCGAGGCAGGCAGATCACCCGAGGTCTGGCCAACATGGTGAAACCCCGTCTCTACTAAAAATACAAAAAAAAAGACCCAAGCATGGTGGCGGGCACCTGTAATCCCAGCTACTCGGGAGGCTGAAGCAGGAGAATTGCTTGAACCCAGGAGGCTGAGGTTGCAGTGAGCCAAGATTGCACCACTGCACTCCAGCCTGGGTGACAGAACGAGACTCTGTCTCAAAACAAACAAATACACCCTCAAAGGACCAGTGACAAAAAATATTGATTTGTTCAAAATCTATATAAATTAGCTTGGGTAACATGGTGAAACCTCGTGTCTACAAAAAAAAAACCAAAAAACAGAAAACAAAAATTAGCCAGGCATGGTGGTACATGCCTGTAGCCCCAGCTATTCTGGTGGCTGAGGCAGGAGGATTGCTTGAGCCCAGGAGGTTGAAGCTGCTGTGAGCCGTGATTGGACCACTGAACTCCAGCCTGGGGGACAGAGTGAAACTTTGTCTCCAAAAAAAAAAAAACAAAAAAAACAACAACTATATAAATCTTTGAAATTGAAAATATCTCACACAAATATAGACTAAATATTACAGTGGTCTAGCAAAAGACTAACTTTCCCCTAAGGAATGCAATTTTGTTAGTACATAATAATGAATTAATATAATATATTTATATGGGACTTCAGAGGTTACTGATAATGGTAAATGCCTCACCTTATTTTAACCCTCATAATAGTCCTGGAAGATGGAACAGATGGTTTTTTATTATGCCTTGTTTCCAGTGAGGCACTGAGGGGTTGAAGGGCCTGACAAATCTCAATCCAGATGATTAATATAATATAGTCACTAATAAGATGGCCATTAACAGATGGAACAGTTACAGATAAAAAACTCTGGACAAATATCCATAGGATGGTTAGTGGCTGAGCAAGAATAGAAAATCTGTGAGGCTGGGCGCAGTGGCTCATGCCTTATCTCAACACTTTAAGAAGGCTGAGGCGTGCAGACTGCTTGAACCTGAGTTCGAGACCAGCCTGGGCAGCATGGTGAAATCTCGTCTCTACAAAAAATACAAAAAATAGCTGTGTGTGGTGGCATGCACCTATAGTTCCAGCTACTTGGGAAGCTGAGGCAGGAGGATTGCTTGGGCCTGGGAGATCAAGGCTGCAGTGAGCTGTGATGGCACCATTGTACTTCAGCATGGGTGACACAGAACTAGACCCTGTCTAAAAAAAGAAAAAAAAAGGAAGAAAAAAGAAAGAAAAGAAAAAAGAAAAAAACCCTTGAGCTCATTACTATAGTTAATCTGTCTATAAATCCTTGCATTTAGAGTAGATTTTTTTAAGGTTAGCAAGAGTGTTATAGTATATTATATTCTCAAATCCAGTAGATTATTTTCTTGCGTAGGTATAAGGAGACACATTTGAAAAGACAGCATGCAATGCCTTAATAAAAATATTCTCTGTTAAAATAATAATATTCATGTGGCAATGGATGACCAAACTTCTTTCTGTATACGTATACTCATAAAGGAAAACATCTTGTTCATACATCATTCTGGAAAACATGGACCATTGCCAAACTGAGAAATTGAGGAGGTATTCTGTGAGTATTAATGAGAGTATTATCTCAATTACTTTAAAAAATCCATAGTATTTTCGGCCGGGCGCGGGGGCTCACGCCTGTAATCCCAGCACTTTGGGAGGCCAAGGCGAGGGGATCACGAGGTCAGGAGATCGAGACAATCCTGGCTAACATGGTGAAACCCCGTCTCTACTAAAAATACAAAAAAATTAGCCGGGCATGGTGGCGGGTGTCTGTAGTCCCAGCTACTCGGGAGGCCGAGGCGGGAGAATGTCATGAACCTGGGAGGCGGAGCTTGCAGTGATCCCAGATCACACCACTGCACTCCAGCCTGGGCGAGAGGGAGACTCCGTCTCAAAAAAAAAGAAAAAAAAATCCATAGTATTTTCTCAATTAAGTTTTTTGTCTGTAAAGCTTTGGTGTGCTGTTATTGTTCATTGACGTGTTATAAGTGCCCAGAGAGTGCACTCAGGCACTCAAGAAATATTTATTGAAATGAAATGAAATTGCCTGTCAATAAAAAGTCAAAATGGCTTTTTTAAAAAACCCCTGGACTTTTGTTTGAGGGCTTTGGGGGGTGGTATTTACTAGTGCATGGATATAATAGCTAAGTTTTCTGTTAATAAAATTATTACTAATTGTTAAGGTAGTGTGATAAATTACTATGTTGCCATGTTCTACAGAAACCATGAAATCTAGGCATTTCATGGCTTGAACAAGCCAGGGAGACTCTGCTAGACGGAGGAAAGAAATGAAAAAGGGAAGGAAGATGAGTGGACTTCCATGCCAGTGGCTTGGTTAGATGCTTGACATCCGCAAACTCATAATTTCATGAACGCCTGTGTGAGGTTAGACCCCTTCCAGGACAGGAAGCAGAATACAGAGGGGTTTGACAGCCCACCTTCCAATTCCATAGTTCCACAGTTTGGAAGTTAGGATGTAATGTTTATATCTAGGACTATGTTGCTGCTTCCAAGATCTGCTTGTTTTGGGGCCGGATTCCTGACAGAAAACCGGAATTGCCAGTCTAATAGGTTCAAGCAAGAACCACTCTTTGACAACAATTAAAGGGATTTTTAGTTGGCTTTTATAGAGCAAACTAAATATTAGTTGAAGATGAGTGAAGCCAGATTTTTCATATAAGCTATATGAAAAGAAATATGCAAATGTGCATGTATAGCTTACTCAGATCAGGTTTTTGTTCTTATCGCTGAACTAAATCTACCTTTTTCAAGGTCACCAGTGACCTTCCTGTTGCTAAGTTCAGTGGCAATTTTCAGCTGTTGTCTTACTTAATCTATCAGTAGCATTTCATGTAATTTTTTTCTTTTCTTCTTGAGACACTATTTTTTTTTTTTAACTTGGACAATTCTTAGACCTCTTCTCTTTTCCATCTGCACTCATTCACCATCCAGTCTCCTGACTTTAAATACCCATGCTGATCACTCTCTATTTTCTATCTCCAGGGAAGACCAACTCCCTGACCTCATAGTCATATATTCACTTGCCTACTTGATATTGCCACCTGGGTATCTAAAGGACATTATGCACTTGACATATTTAAGATTGAACTCCAAACCATTCCCCAGAAACCTGCTCCTCCTGTAATCTTCCATATGTCGGTAAATGGCAAGTCTATCTTTACAGTTGTTCAAGCCAGAACTCTTGGCATCATCGCTGATTTCTCTCTTTTTCTCTTGCCTTGTTTTCATTTTATCAGCAAATCCAGGCAGCTCTTTCTCCAGAATATGTCCAGCAGCTGGCTACTTCTCACTACCCCTAGTGACGGTGATGGGGTAGTGAGAAGCAGCCAGATTCTGGGCATATTCTGGTCCAAGAGTCACCAAAATCTCTTACAAATGACTCCTATCTGTTCTCTCTCTTTCTGCCCATGACATTCTACAGCCTGTTCTCATAGCAGTATAGTGATTGCTCCAAAATATGTCATAATGTCACTCCTTTGCACACCCAACATTGACTTGATTCTCATCTTAGAATAAAAACCTGTCTTTACAATACCCTACAAGGCGCTTCAGAATGTATTTCCCAACCTCCCTAATAGTCTACTCTCTGATATCCTTCCTACTTCTCCCTTCCTCGCTTCTTCATCTCCAGACACAACAGGCTCTTTGCTCCCCCTTTCCCATCCCAGGAATATTTTCTCCTTGGGGTCTCTGCACCAAGGGTTCCCACAGAGATCTGTGAGGCTCACTACCTCATCTCCTGCAGGAATTTGCTCACAAATAGAGTTCCTCCCTGATCACCCTATTAAAATTGCAGTTTCTGGGGCCAGGTGCGGTGGCTCACTCCTGTAATCCCAGCACTTTGGGAGGAAGAGGTAAGCTGATCACCTGAGGTCAGGAGTTTGAGATTAGCCTAGCCAACATGGTGAAACCCCATCTCTACTAAAAAAAAAAAAAAGAAAAAAAATACAAAAAAACCCACACAAAAATTAGCTGGGCATGTTAACGTGTACCTGTAATCCTAGCTACTCAAGAGGCTGAGGCAGGAGAATCGCTTGAATCCTGGAGGTGGGGGTTGCAGTGAGCCGAGATCATGCCACTGTACTCCAGCCTGGGTGACTGAGCAAGACTCTGTCTCAAAAGAAAATAATAATAATAATAGTAATTGCAATTCCTCTCTGAAAGCATCTCCTAATCCTTTCATGGCAATGCTTTCTTTCTTTCCAAAGCTCATGTCACCATCTGACCCACTGCTCATTTTACTCATTTGTCTTTACTTATCATCTGTTTTCCACACTAGAATATAACCTCTGCGGGAACAGGAATTTTTACTTATGCCCTGTCACCAAGGGCAGTGCCTGACGCATAGTAGGCACTTTGTAAATACTTGTGAAATAAACAAACAGCTACTTTGAATGTAAGTATTTAAATCTTCATCTAACAAGTTATAGCTCTAACTGATGTTTTTCTACTGTTGATTCCAAGCCCTCTGTTTCTTGCCCGTCTCTTCTCTCTGGATCTGCTCTGATGTTTGTTGGGCTGGTCTCTGGTGTAGTAATGCGGGAAATTCTTAACTCTCTACCGGCAAATGTTTAGACATTACACTTTAAATACTGTATTTTTATCAACAATATTTCCATAGCTCTGGCTGTTCCTTTGACAACTAGAAATCGAGGGAATAAAATCCTCTTCTTACGCTGCATTAAGTGGCCACCTCAGTTACCAATGAATACAGAAACTCCTGGAATTTTATTTTTGGTTTAACTACTTCCTGCCTATATGAGGCCCTTACAGTATATATTCATATACTTATTGGATTTGTTCTTTTGGAATAACCCATATCATTTGCTTGAGATTCATGTAGGGTGGTTATTTTTGATGCCAGTTGTGTGTATGTAAGGTCTTTCCCTAAAGAACTCCAGCTGCTCTGCGTCGTTTCAGCAAGCAGGAAATTCTGTACCTGGCAGTTCTTGCTGACCCAGCTAGAAGTGGCCGAATGACGCATTTCACTTTCAGGGGCTATTGCTGGGTTTTCATATTCATACTATAAATAGCACTTCAGGGAACACTCAGATACACTGAACATTTTCTTTGCAGTCCAGTTCAGTGTTGGCAGAAAGAAAGTCACATGCTATGTGGTCCTACACAAGTCACTTGCCCCTTAGTGGGTCTTAAGCTCTAGACAGACCCACCCAGAGTGTTCATTTGCTCATAAACACAGCATTACTCTCAGCAAATACTTCTGTGTCGTTGTTTACGCTGCTTTCTGTGCCTGGAGGAATCCTACGTATTCTTTAAAGTTCATCCCAAGTGAGAAAGCTTTCCCTGAATTGGCTCAGCAGAAATGCCTTCTTCCTCCTTGTGGATTGCCCCATAGCATTCGGTGTGCATCTCTTTGGCAGCAACTTCAGCATTATAATAGAGTTTGTTACCTAGGTATATATTTTCACACTCTCATCATCCCTTTCTCTCCTCACATCCCAAATTGTGAACCCTCAGGCCTGTGACTTCTGTCCACATGTATCTCTCCCCAACAGTTAGCAAAGGAAATGTTCAGAAACATTTGTCAAGTGAGTGGCTGATTGTATGAATGAATGAGATTGCAATCACATAGGAGAATGGAGCTCATTTGTTTCCAGCTTAATGGCTTTAAAAATAATCCTGTGTTTACTTTGTATTTTTTTTTTTTAATTTTCCCTAGCAAACACCTTCTACTATGTGCATGGCCAATTGGAGAGGAAAAAAATAAATGTTGTTATATTTAAATACACTTCAGGGAGGCTTTTTTAAAATTTTGCCTTTTAAATTTCAAGGCAACAGACTAGTTTGTTCCTTACAAACTTCTTGGCATCTTTCTTTTCACATGCTCTTTTTTGCTGGACCCAGTCTTCAGTCAAATTCCTCCAAAGGGTCTGCTGTAAACAATGATTTTGTGAGCGGTTGTGTGTTCTTTGCAGTGAAAACCCGCCTTGTTTTCTGTTGCTAGGCAACCCCATTCCAGCTGCCATTGAAGAAATGTGCGGTGGTGGGAAATGGTGGGATTCTGAAGAAGAGTGGCTGTGGCCGTCAAATAGATGAAGCAAATTTTGTCATGCGGTAAGAGAGAGCACCCACAGCGCGGCCTCTGCCTTCTCTCCTTTTCCCCACCCCTCCCATGAGCCCTGGGGCTTTTCAAAACTAGTCACTTGTGATTAATCAGTTGTAGCATGCTCCTTAGCTTCACTTCCAGCTCATAGACAAGTGAGTTTAGGAGATTGGTAAGGGGAGCGAGGGAACATGCCCTGAGAAAGTACAAAGCCGAGAAGGCTCAGGCGGAACAGAGATACCCACTCTGCTGTGAATAAGGGAGCAGGGGAAAGTGGGAAATCTCACATCTCATTTTAGGTTGTACAGTCAGGTGATTCCGGCTTTTAAAATTGTTCTTCTCCTTAAGGGCAACTCTCTATGAATAAATGCTTTAATGGATTCATTTTATTCTGTACCTTATTCTTCTTAGTTTTTGACCAAAGCATGTGTAAGTGGCAAGTGGGATCTGAAGACGGATTAAATCTTTGAGTGAGTGGGAAAACTGGAACAAAGGAGCAGGGGTAAATTTCAAACAAGGAGGATGCTTGGTAAAGGGACTGAGCAGAGTGGTGATGTGCACATCAGTTCCAGGAAAAACAGGAGGCCCCTGTGGGAGCATGAAAAGGAATTGCTGAGACATATTCAGCCAGGGGCAGAGACTGCCAAATTGTAGGGGCAGCAGCCTGCACTGCTGGGTGATTCTGCCCAGACATGCTTACCAGCCAGGTATAGAAGGAGAGACAGCAAGTGATTGGATAAGGACAGGTTTCGGATTATCTGGGTGAGAGGGAAGAAGGACAGAGAGTGACAACTTGGAGGGCTCTGGCTACAGAGGGTGTAAAGTAACACACCTTGAAATCTGGGCTGGGCAGGAAGAGAGCTCTGACATGAGTGAAGGAGAAAGGATGGGGTCAGGTGATGGGGTCATTCAGAGCAGGGGTGAGGTAAGTTGTTGCTCCTGGCTATGAATGAAGGAGACATGGAATAATAAGAAGCTAAAGTCAAAGAATGGCTTTCTGGAGGGCAAGACTTCAGAGCTCAGGGTATCTCGGGGATGAGTGGACATGCTGTAGAAAAAGAAAACATTTGTTATGGAGCAAATAAAGGAACCTTGAGGATAGACTCTGAGGGACCTTTCAGGTGGACCCTCAAGCCTCACTGAGATGGAAATGACTATGAACCAAGTGCCAGAAGACTCTGTGGCCATGAAGGTGAAGACCACAGCAACATCAAGGACAGAAAGCTGAGCGAGATTTTGTATTCCTGTTTATTTTTAAGTATAAACGAGTAATAGTCTAGGAGTGGAAAAAAGGTAGCCAAGAGGATGCTAAGCCACCTCTGAGCCCTGAGCTAAGTGGGAGAGGGAAGAGTAAAAACTTTATTTGAGAGAGTTTCAAGAGAAGCCATGTACTTGTGGGGGCTAAGTTCCCTCTCAGAGTTGGTCTCCTTGAAAGACATTTTTTTTTCTCACTTGGCGAAGCCTGCAGGAGAGTCTAGATCCTTGTATACCCACCTTTCCTTCATGCAGGTACCCTCAGCATAGTTTTTCCTCTGTATTGCAGTTTTTCTTTTCAACATAAACAAACAATAGAAAAATGGAAAAAGTACAAATGTAGTTCTTTTAGTTCCAGTCAATGCAACACCTGCTCATTGAGCACCCATGACATATAGGCCTTGAGCTGGCTCTAGGAATGGTGCGTTGAACAATTCTATAGTGGATTTATATCCTAGAGATGTGTTTGCTACCGTGGGGGAATTCAGACACACGGGAGCTTCTCAAGAGAAGTGGTGTGTGAGCTGAGTCTTCTCTTCGTTTCACCCTAAGCAGAGAAACAACCTTTCCCAAGAGTCCAAGGTGGGAAAGACAGCAAGTGCTGTTGCAGTGTCATGAACAGTGGGGAAAATGACTTGAGATGGAGCTAGAGAGGTATTTAAGGCATTGGAGTGGAGAAAATCACCTAGAGAGCATGAATAGGTGAGAAGAGCAGGGAGCCCTGAGCCACATTCAGGCACCCTCTCCAGTATTTTGGCATTAGGTGAGGCTGAGGAGCCAGCAAAGAACACAGCGAGATAGGAGACAAGTCCTTGCTGTTGTTGACTAGGTCTGTGACCTACAGTGCATTATTTTACCCTTGCTGGGGCCCAGCTTTCTAATTTGTAGGAGGAAGCGGGAGTAGGCAATTCCTCAGGCCCTTCCCATTGTGGCAACTCTTACTCTATCTATGACTGTATGAATACCGTATCACTGTAACACCATTTATGTAGTTTAGTTTAAATTTTCAAATTGCTCTTGAGTATTATTAGTTTTTGTGCTCTTTCCAAAAATTATGTAAGGAAGAAGGAATACATAGTATTCAACTTACAGATTCAAAGAAGTTAAGTGATTTTCAAGTGGCCTTGATACACGTAGAAATGTAAATACACTTCGTGCAGTACAATAAGTGTATTTTTGTATTATTCATGAGTGTGTATGTGTGTGTGTCATCCATTTGTGAAGATGGACGTTTACTAATGTGTAGAAGACTAGGCTTAGGCACCATAGAACGTTATCTATTGTTTCCAGTAGGCCATATTTATCACAAGTAAACAAGAATTTTTTGGCCTTATATGCAATCTGGTGTTGATATATTCAAGTTCAGAATTAATGAGTGCTTCTGATTAGAGTGCCTGGCACAATATTAAGCATAATGTTTCTAAAATATGGGGAGATGAGGGTTGAAAGAATTCAAAGAAGGTAGCACCATAACTAGAACTATGTATGCATATGCCTTTGATTTAATTTCAAGAATAGTGCTGTTTTATGACACATTTTAATTTTTAAAAGCCTTATGTATGGGTTAAATTATAGGAGTAATAAAAGTTGATAAACTATTTTAAAATTATTTGACCATTTGCAGATCTATTAATAAATCATTGCTTAATATGCATTTTGGGGCATGCTTAATATATTGAGATATTATATATTCAAAATTAAACATTTAATGAATAAACGTAGATTAGAAAGCATGTCGTATGTCTGGTCCTAGACTGCAGGGTGTGTAATGGACAGATACAGTGAGAGAGAGCATCCAAAAATAGCGCTGCCTGTACACAGTGATATACCAGATTACAGTTCAAAGTGTCTTCTAGGACTAGGATGTAACAATTTCATAATTTTCTTTGCTTAAATGTTTTCAAACACATCTTCTAGTGCTGAAAATCAATTTCCCATTTCTCAAAGTAAACATTTGCTCTGTAGCCAAAAGCAGTACTTTAAAAAATAATATCGTTGAATTCAATTTATTGGGAAGATTTGCCAGACAAAAGTTAACAGGGATTGCATCCTCAAAAGGAACTGGTTGGCTTGGGGACATGAATGAGGGAACATAATTTTGGTGCCTTTTGAATTATGCTGAAATGTATGTTTTGCATACTCACATATACAAAAAAAAATAAAGTAATTTCATGATTTTTCTACTTTAAGATTTCTTCCTATCAAGCCCATTTCCCACTTACTTCCACATCCCAATTCAAAGAATATTCATTTCTCATTAATTCTCTGATCAGATCTCTTTTAGGATCATGAGCACAGTTGCTAAGACACTTTAGTCATTAATATTTGTTAATTGTGCCAACAGTGATAATGCAAACTTTGAAACATTTTACACCACAATTATGCCTTATTAAAACAATTTGACTGTATGAAATGTGCCTTTTGTGTACATCTTTGTAATTATCAATTTATGAGTTGAGGAACTAAAATTATGGTGTGCTTTTCCTGAGAGAAGAGATACAGGAAAGTGTCACAGATATTTGCACTTAAAGAAAAAGTTTACCCAGAAGAACTTACACCAAAATGTATTGTCATTATTTTCTGGACATACATCAAAATTCATATAAAATGTAACCTTTATGGTTTTAAGCATTACCCTCTGTTCTAGAAGATAATAAATACCTGCAAGTTTTTATTGAGCTATTACTCTGTGGCAGTAGATATGAAAAGACCCAGACACATGAGCCATGGAACACACAGGAAAACAAAGTATTTACTCATGAAAACCAGTTTGTTTAATAATGACAACACATGTTGACAGTACTCTCCAGCAATACTCAGAATTTACAGTTTTAGCATAACATAGCTGATTCTCACATGCTTCCAAGGGCAATTAAGATCAAAGCTTCTTTAAGAGACAAGTATCCAAATTTTAGTCTGTGTTTTATCCTGGAAGTCATCTTCCTCTTTGCAAAGATCAATTAAATCACAAGACCACAATCAGTTACCACAGCCGGATGAGCCCGGCTGTTAATGCATAAACTCACTCCCTCATGAGAATCCTCAGGAAACCACATGGGATATGGGGCAACCACTTGACTGTAGGTACTTCAAGAGTAGGTTCTCTGACTTGGGCTCCACCCCCAAGGCCCCCATAAGGCCCACTGTGTTTGCTTTCAGTGGGCATTCAGCAAAAGCCACTGACTGGTTAACTGACCTGTTGGTAGCTACCAGAAAAACCAGTATCTTATCACCAAAGAACAGATAAAAAGAAGATTCTAAATCAACTGAGACAAGTTTCTGCCTAGGATGCCTTGATGTGGTGACACTCACAGGGTAAATAAGAGACAAAATCAGAGAACTTGAGCTGATCAGCTGAGTGGGTGCCTGGATACCGAGGGTAATTTGTAGGGAAAATTTAGTAGTTGGGGAACTAGCAGAGACTGCAATATTTGTAACATATCTTTACCTACAAGTAAATGATGCTTTGGTTTACTGAAGTAATAAAAAGTTACAGATGCCCTAATGTGGTAGGAATCAAGTTAGACATATGGTTGAAGAGGAGAAATGAGGACTCCGTAATAAAAGAAAGCATAATGGAAACTATAGGCCCATTTGGCGTTTTCATAGATAATAAATATATATTTATTTTTGTATGCTATTTCTGATTTGTGATATATTTGAATATTTACTAAGTGTACACATCAAGATTAGGGAATTTTTATATTACATACCTTTTTTAGTCCTTACAACAATTCAATAAAAGAGGAAAAATCATTATCCTCATTTTGTGTAACGGAGAAACTGAAGTCAGGCAAATGAATTAACTTGCCTAATGTTCCACCGACAGAAAGCCATGGGATTTGAATTTGCAGTGGTCATATTTCCCATTGTAAGCATTTGTAAGATATGGTGGCCAACGAGAGCAACTGGGGCAGGGTGGGGTTTTGGGAGTGGGAGTGGGAGTGGGGTGGCTGTTCCCATCACCAGGGAAACATCATCACCTGTAGTCTTTCCTTGGGCTGAACTGGGATGGTGGGTCACTGCATTTCTTTGGATAATGAACCATTATGCTTTCACCAGTAATCAGCCTATGCATTGGCCACACACACAGAAGTCAGACATGCTGTGATTTAAGTGAATAGTACATGCTGTGATTTAAGTGAATAGTACATGGCCCTGAATGCACTCTTATAATTTTGATTTTGGAAAAAGAAAGAAAAACACAAGAAAATATATTAAGTCCTCCTTGTCTTTTGAGGTTTATGGGTGTGCAGAGGTACTGTAGGTCCCATGTCCTCTAGTGTACCACACTGTCCTGAGCTTTAATTCATCTACGAATGTCTGTCCTACCCTCTCAAAAATATTTTGAATGGAATAAATACCTCCTAGTTACTGTCTCTTTCTTTTTGTAGATAATTTGCCCCTTTGGCTGACATTATCTTTCTTCCTAAACAGGAGTAGTTTTTATGACAGCATTTGGAAGATGCTGATAGTTAATTATTCATCTAATGTCTATTAAAAGGGAGAGGTGGTTAAAAAAAAAAAAAAAAAAAAAAACAGTTACTGGCCGGGCGTGGTGGCTCACGCCTGTAATCCCAGTACTTTGGGAGGCCAAGGCGGGCGGATCACGAGGTCAGGAGATCGAGACCATCCTGGATAACATGGTGAAACTCTGTCTCTACTAAAAATACAAAAAAAATTAGCCAGGCGTGGTGACAGGTGCCTGTAGTCCCAGCTACTCGGGAGGCTGAGGCAAGAGAATGGCGTGAACCTGGCAGGTGGAGCTTGCAGTGAGTGGAGATCGCACCACTGTACTCCAGCCTGGGCGACAGAGCGAGACTCCGTCTCAAAAAAAAAAAAAAAAAAAAAAAAAAAAACAGTTACTTGTGAATTGAGCTAGAATTAATAAAATTTCTATTTGTATTATTCTAACTGATTATTTAAAACTATGCAAATTGTTCCAAAATGTTTGTTCTTGTTTCTCTAGATGCAATCTCCCTCCTTTGTCAAGTGAGTACACTAAGGATGTTGGATCCAAAAGTCAGTTAGTGACAGCTAATCCCAGCATAATTCGGCAAAGGTAAGAGTTTATGACTTTTGTTTGTGACGAACGAAGATGAAGTCTTCTCAAGTACTTAGCATCTCAAAGGCAGCGAGCATAATTCAGTTTGGGAAATCAAGAGGAAAACCATCTAGACAGGCAGGAAGGATGAAGAAGGGAATTGTGAATAAAGAAAGCAGGATTATGGGAATCCAAACAATATTTTATGCCTCCTCTGGGATTCTGTTTCTTGCCTTTAGAGATGATAGAAATAACAAGAAGATCAATTGTTTTGCTC
This sequence comes from Pongo pygmaeus, assembly GCF_028885625.2. NCBI lineage: Eukaryota > Metazoa > Chordata > Mammalia > Primates > Hominidae > Pongo > Pongo pygmaeus. The sequence goes on along the minus strand of NC_072383.2, from coordinate 23,272,766 downwards.
AAAGAACAGCACAATATTCTGTTTATTCATTACTGCTCCTTTTCAATTTGTTGGCTTCAGTCCCAATTTATTGATTGGCAACTGTAAACTGAATTAATATCAAGAATAAAAACAAAGCAATGGCCAATCCATTACATTGCTTTGGCCAATCCATGCATGCATTAAAATAGCAATATTGTCAGAATGTACAAGAATATATGGTTATAGTATACTGTATTACATTACATTATATTATATTCAATCATATTTGGGAGAGCAGATGTAAAATTCTTGTTCTAGTATCAATTCCAGAAATCTTGAAATTGCCTGGAATCTTGGAAGCTGCTGTGGGAGCTTCGGGGGCAGGGGAGGGGGTCAGTCTCTAATTGATGAAGTGCATCAGCGAGCTATCAGCTGTTTCTCCAAGGACTGTTCATTGTAGAGAAGGAGTCCATCTCCAAGGAAAGAGGAATCAAGCATTGCTTTAGGTCCTCCTGTGTCCCTAGCAATTAGGAGTGAAATATCCAGATGTTCTGGGCCCACGCGCTTGTCATCTAAGTCCCGTCCAAGTGAACAGCATGTGTGCTCACTTATTCACAATGTGTCACTACTTGCTTTGGTTCATAAGTATTCCCATAAAATAGATATCTAGAAATGCAATCAGCTTTTAATTTTGGGAGATATTGTTAAATTACCCTCCCCAAATATACCATTTATCTTCAATAATGGATAAGACTGCTTGTTACCCATATGGAAAACAATACTATTTGTGGAAAAAAAGGACACATTATATTTTACTTAATTTGCATTTTTCTGAATATAAGAAGAGCTGAGTGGGTATTGACTATTTGTATTTTTTCTTCTGCTCCTTTGTATTTTTTTCTACTTTCGACTGCTTTAAAAAATATTTTTCAATAGAAAAATCAATAGATTTATAGGAACTCTATATTATGGATATTAAGTCTTTGTATCAAATATTTTATTCTGGCCTGTCACATATATTTTAATTTATATTCTATTGCAATTTAAAATTTTTTATGCGATGATACTAGTTAGTATTTTCCTTTATGGCTTCTTTTATAAAAACAATCTTTCTTTGGATGATCTTTCTTACTCTGATGCTCCTCCCTTCCATGAAAAAAATATCCTGAATGTTTCTAATGCATTTATAGTTTATATTTAGAAATGTAATCCATGTAAATGTATTTATTTTTAATCTTATAAGAGTAATTTTATTGTTTTTCAACACAAATATATGTTCATTGTAAGAAATCAAACAGAAAAGTACAAAGAAGAAATAAGAGAACACAAGAAACTTTTTCATTAAAACAATTTATTTTTAAATACCTATAGATTCACAGAAAATTGCAAAAAACAATTTACAAGAAGGTAAATTGTTCCCCCAGTTCCCCCCAAAGGTGACATCTTTGACTATTATTTTGATTTAGGAATAAAATAACTTTTAAGAAGGAACACATGTTCCTCTGGAGGGAAATGAAACATTCAATATATTGTATCGAGGACCAGAAGATTCTGTTGTTCTACCTGAATATGTGGAGTTGGTGTAAGATTTAAAAAGGAATGTGAAAAAGAATGTTCAGAGCAAGATTTAGAACAAGCTGAGGGAGAGAGGGAGGGAAGGAAATGAGGGAGGGAGGGAAAGAGACGAGGGAGGGAGGGAAGGAGACGAGGGAGGGAGGGAAGGAGACGAGGGAGGGAGGGAAGGAGATGAGGGAGGGAGGGAAGGAGATGAGGGAGGGAGGGAGAGGGAGAGATTGTTTTGGGGGAAAATATAAATACAAATGGAGGAAGGACAGAGTCAAAAATTAAATTTTGAAGAGGAAAGTAGAACTGTTGGTTAAGACTTAAGCTCACTATTAAGAAAACACTCATGGACAAGCAAGAATCATTATTACTAACATTGGCAAGCATTTAGTTCACATTGCTGTGTGCCAGGTTCTGTGCCCTTTATAGGCAGTTCCTCACTTCATCCTTGAAACAATCCTAATAGACAGAAACTATTTTAATTTATGCATTTGACAGAAGAAGAAACCTGTGATGTGGTGAATCTAGGAACCTGCTCATGCACACAGCTGCTAATAATCGCCTCGGACTTCATCCAGGCCTCTCTTATTCCAAAGCCCATGCTCTCAAACAGTGACCATCTCTGAGAGAAAAAAACCCAAACTGCTTTTTCCTCTGTTCTCACACTACAACACAGAAGACTGTGACAAAGAACCAGGGTTGGGGGGTCTGGCTCATTCCAGTGACCAGCCCCCACCCTGAAGCTGCATAGGGCCTCAATCAACTCATTAACACGCAAAAAGATAGCACTGTGGAGTTTCTAAAGATTTTAGGCGTTGTATACTACAAAATGAGATCAACGATCTCAAATATCTATTTCATAATATTACACCATCACACCCTCTGATCTTTTTCCAAAATCCATGTGTGGCACAAGGAGACAATAGAGTTTTCCCAGAATAATCAACATAGAAAACTTCTGCCACCAAATGTATTTGTGTTTTTCCCCCACACAGCAAGCAAGCAATCAGTTTTGCAGCAGACACCAGCGGGGTATCTCCAATTCAATTCCCACACTATCTACAGATAGTGTCAGATCCCACAGATTGAGGTTCAGTCCCACAAGACTACCCCCCACCCCCACCAGTCACAAGTCTAGGCCTCTGGAACTTCTGACTGACTGGCTTCAAGTTGGGGTTCCCCCAATTCTCTTTTTGGGTTTGATTAATTTGCTAGGGCAGCTCACAGAACTCAAGGAAACACGTTTACTGGTTTATTATGTTACAAAGGATTCAGATGAAGGAGTGCGTAGGATGAGGGATGGGGGAAGGGACATGGAGCTTCCATGCCCTTCCTGGGCACACCATCCCCCAGAAACCTCCACTTTCTTATCTGGAAGCTCTCCAAGCCCTGCCCTTTTGGGTTTTTATGGAGGCTTCATTAGCAGGCATGATTGATGAAACCATTAACCACTGGTGATCAACTTAACCTGTAACCCTTTTCTCCTCCCCAGAGGTCAGGGAGGGGGGCTGAAGTCCTAACCCTATAATCCTGCCTTGATTCTTTCCAGTGACCAGCCCCCCACTCTGAAGCTGCATAGGGCTGCCAGCCGTCAGTCAACTCATTAAGATACAAAAAGTTATCACTGTGGAGTTGCTAAAGATTTTAGGAGTTACAAGGTCAAAGATCAAATATATATTTCACAACTTTACACCATCACACCCTCTGATCTTTCTCCATGATTCATGTGTTGCACAAGGAGACAGTAGCGTTTTCACAGGTTATAAATAATTTTTTAAAGTGAATGAAAGTTTCTTCATTTTAAAAAATGTATTCAGTGTAACAAGGTTTCTGTTCAAATCAATATGCTTACACCAATTCCATTTTGTGACATAAGAAAAAATTGCATTTACAATAGCATCAAATAATATGATACACTTAATTAAGAAAGCAAGTCCTCTTTGGAAAAAATATGAAATTTTATTGAGAGACACTTTAGACAACCTGATTAGATGTACTGATAATACCATGTGCATGATTGAAGGACTCAGTATTTAAAGGCACCAGGTCTACCCAAATCTATCTACAGATTCATTGAAATTCCAATAGAAATCCTAATGATGCATGCATGTGTAAGTGTGTGTTAAACTTAAAAAGTTATGTAGAAATACGAAAAGCCGAGAATAGCAAAGAAGCTCTTGAAGAAAAAATGATTGGCAGAGCTGCTCTATAAGATGTTAAGACTCATTGTTCAATTCCCACATATGAGTGAGAACATGCGGTGTTTGGTTTTTTGTCCTTGCGATAGTTTGCTGAGAATGATGGTTGCCAGCTTCATCCATATCCCTACAAAGTATTAAAAAGCTATTATAATTAAGGCAATGTGGCTCTGGTGCAGGGATAAACCAACTGAGCAGTGAAACAGAATAGGATACTCCCAAATATTTCCACATAGATATAAACCAGTATATATGACAGATTTCATATTTATATCATTGATATAAATATGAAGAGCCGAGAATAGCAAAGAAGTATAAACTTTTCAAAATGATGTTGGGATAATTAGATTACACATGGGAAAAAAATACATTAAATTAAACCTCTACCTCACAACTTATACCAAAAATGATTTTCAGGTGGTTAAGACCTAAAAATAAAGCTGCTAGGCCCGGTGGCTCATGCCTGTAATCTCAGCACTTTGGGAGGCCAAGGCTGGTGGACTGGCTGAGGAGTTGAGACCAGTCTGGGCAACATGGAAAAGCCTCATCTCTACCAAAAAATACAAAAGTTAGCCGGGTATGGTGGCACGCGGCTGTAGTTCCAGCTACTTGGGAGGCTGAGGCAGGAGAATTGCCTGAGTCCAGGAGGTGGAGGCTGCAGTAAGCCATGTTTGTGCCACTGAACCGAAGTCTGTCGAGTGAGACTCTGTCTCTAAAATAATAATAATAATAATTTAAAATAAAAAATAAAACCAACTAACAATATGGCTAGGGACAAAGATGTAGCAAGTAAAACTATAAGGAACAATAAGTAGTCACTTCTCAGGGTAGGAAGAGTATTGGGTTCAGGTGTGGAATAATGGGACCTCTGGATTGCTAGAAGTGTTCTTTTTCTTGGCCAGGCTGGTGTAACATGGATATACACTTCATAATGATTACTTAGGCTGCACATATATGTTAGATGCACTCTTCAGTAGATATACTTTACTAAAAACATAAGAAAAAAGTATGCTAAGTGATGGAGGACTATACAACTTGTAGTTAATTTTAAAGTTTCTCAGTTTGCTTTTTTGACAAAATTGAGTTCCAGAGATGTATACTAGAGTGTAAGTTCTATATAAAAGGGATCTCAGTGTCTTGAACATAACAATTGATAAAAAAATTTCTTTTTTTTTGAGACAGTTTCACTCTTGTTGCCCGGGCTGGAGTACAGTGGTGCGATCTTGACTCACTGCAACCTCTGCCTCCTGGTTCAAGAGATTCTCTTGCTTCAGCCTCCCAAGTTGCTGGGATTACAGGCATGTGCCACCACACCCAGCTAATTTTGTATTTTTTGTAGAGACGGGGTTTCACCATGTTGGCCAGGCTGGTCTTGAACTCCTGACCTCAGGTGATCCACCTGCCTCATCCTCCCAAAGTGCTGGCATTCCAGGCGTGAGCCACTGCACCCGGCCAATACAAATATTTGAATAGAAATATAGTTAAAGCCTTATCAGCACCACTGTCAGTGTTGTGAAGCTCTGTGCTCAAATTGGAATACAATGTTTTAAGCCATCAATTATCAACTTTTCATTTTATAGAAGGGATCAAACAGGTAGCAAGTGCTGGAAACTTTTGGTTAAATACAGCTGAGACTGCATTCATAGCATCTTGTTCACGTGGCTAGCAGTATATGCAAACAGGGTGGTACACAAAGTGCAAACACTTGTATATAGGGATTAAAATATAGATGATGCTATACTACCATGACACAGTAAAATGGAAGAAATAATACTGAAGTGAGAAAGGCAGTATGTATTTCTATATTAGAAGATTATCCTATTTATATTAGATATTTTATTCATATCTCGCAGTCTTCTCTCAAAGCTGTGCAAATCCAAGACATCAGTAGTTATCTTGTACTTTCATGTGATGAAAAATTAAACTCGTTGGGCAAAGATGTGCAGTGGAAATGCCAATTTTCATAGCTGTCTCCAAAACCTTGATTCTCCTAAAAATATTCTATCAGAAGTTATAAGCATTAAGAGTTTTCACTATAGAATTCTGTTAGAAAATATCAGTAACAAGATAAAACAGGTTTTAGAAAAATTAATACACATATGTGAGAGGCACTCATAATTATAGTGACAAAAAGAAAGTTAGAGAAGATAATACTTATTGCTCTATCTAAAAGAAATTCTCAGTAAGAAGGAGCTTTGCTACAGTAAGAAGGAGCTTTGCTACAGCCTTTATTAGGATATCTTGTTTGGAGTGCATTCTTCTTGACAGTATCCAGAACAAAAAGATTAGTTAGGGTGCCTGAGACGTAAGATTAGAAAGGGCTTTGCAGTCACATTCATCCTCTGATTGAATTTTTATGGGCGAAGAGAGGAGAGGTGGTTTTAATCTGGCAGCTGGATGTTTAAACTCCTTACTATTATCCTTTTTCTTCCTTTGCTGGCCTTTGCAGGTGGAAGGCAGAGGATTCATACATATCATTACCCTTCATCAATGCACCATCTGTGGCCCTTGTTCTTAAAATGTTTTTGTTCAAATACTCTTTATCTTATTTGTATGAATTTAAGGCATATAGTGCCATTTTGTTACGTGGCTATATCGTGTAGTGGTGAAGTTAGTGTTCAAATATCCTTTAAAATATTTTTTAAATCCATGATTCCCTTGATTATTTTTAATTAACCTAATTTTTGTGGCATAGGTTAAATCGTTGCCAAGTATGGACTTTTCAGGGCATTATATACATATGCTTTAAATATATATTGTCAGAATTTCAGAAGTGCAGATCTAGTTCTTCCGATGTTACATTTCCTCATGGCAAAATCAGTCTCTTTGTCAAATTAATTTATTAAGTTAACTTTTTGTCAGAAAAGATGGACTACTTTAATTCAAATAAGTGTTACAGTATAACCCAATATAATTATTGGGTTTAATTATATTGAGTTTAATATAAACCCACTTCTCAGGTTTAATTATTCAACATACACAGTATGGGGAACTGTCAAGAGTTTGTCGCCTGGATAAAATAAGGCACAGCTCCCTTCTATTTCTTCTAAATACATTTTTGCTTTTGTTCAGGGGATATTCTCTCAGAAGCTGTGTATTTTGGAAATGTTTCTTTGTTTGGTGGCCTAATGGCTTTTATCCTTTGGGGCAAGGCATCATTATAATATTTGGGATAATAGGAGGCATGACTTTCTTTTATGAAATAGAAAAAGAAAAATTATGGAAATAGAATTTGGAAAAGAGAGTTCTTTAGACTGTCAGATTGGTCTTGAGCAAATATATTGTAGAAAAGTATACATATGGAGTTTGAAGGTCTGGAAATTTATGGGGAGGAGGAGGAATAAAATGAGAGCCAACAAATATTTCTTGAAATCTACTCTGGGACATGACATACAAAGTTGAATGAGATGGCCTCAAACCCTGAAGTTGCTCACAGAAGCAGACATGTCCATGGTTGTAGTGTCCATGGAAGGGATTTTATAAATTTGAGGGAATTCTTCTGTATTAGTCCATTCGTCCATTCCCACATTGCTTGCAGTGAGCAGAGATCGCGCCATTGCACTCCAGCCTGAGTGATAGAGTGAGACTCCGCCTCAAAAAAAAAAAAAAAAAAAAAGAAATGTCGGAGACTGGGTAATTCTTAAAGAAAAGAGGTTTAATTGGCTCATGGTTCTGCGGACTTTACAGGAAGCATGATATTGGCATCTGCTCAGCAACTGGGGAGGCCTCGGTATACTGACAATCATGGCAGAAGGCAAAGGGGGAGCAGGCATGTCACATGGCCGGAGCAGGAGCAAGAGAGAGCGAGCGAGCTGCCACACTTTTAAACAGCCAGGTCTCATGATAAGTCACTTACTATTGCAAGGACAGCACCAAGGGGATGGTACTAAGCCATTGATGAGAAATCGTCGCCACAATCCAATCACCTCGCATTAGGCCCCACCTCCAACCATTGGGGTTTACAATTCAATATGAGATTTGGGCGTGGACACAGATACAAAACATATCACCTTCTGAAATTATACAAAATGTTCTCTACAGAAAATAATAAAAACTTGGCTGGGCGTGGTGGCATGTTCTTGTAGTCTCAGCTACTCAGGAGGCTGAGGTGAGAGGATTGCTTGAGCCCAGAAGGTTGCGTTAGGGTTAGGGTTAGGTTTAGGGTTAAGGTTAGCCATGATTGCACTCTTGCCTGGGCAACAGAGCAAGACCCTGTCTCAAAAAAAAAAAAAAGAGTTGGCATGAACTAGGAAACAGAAAGGTATTTAGAACTAATGTAGTACAAATCATGGTGGAGTTAAACTTTTAAAATTTGTAAATGCATAACTTTTAATTCAATAAGGGGACTTGATATGAGACCTCAATATTTATTTTGAGGTATAACCTGAGGAATATCTTCCCATACAAGTAGAAGAGATTTTATCCAATGGTTAGTGCCTCTAAGTTTAATAAAGGGAATTGAGAATGTAGAGATAATCGCAGGGGGAACAATTGTTTATGTTATTAATGTGCTTCTTAAATAATAACTTGAGCTTTGAGGAAAATAACTTGGGCCCAAGATTACAGCAATTTATCTTTAAAATTGTGTACAACTCAATGTACACATACCGTACATGCATGTTTCAAACTGTGTTCCTAAAACTTCCATATCTCTTTTGCTGTCTGACTTCTTTTTTTTTTTTTTCCTCCAAACTCAGAGCAGCTTATCAGTGTTTGTATCAAGGCTTCAAAGTCATTGATAGCTATTTATTCTAACATCTTGTTCTGAAATAAGGGAATTAGAAGGCAGATGATAAAACTGAAACTAGAGATAGCAAGTAGGAGATAGAAAAGAAAAGCCCCTAAAAATATGAATATGTGGAGTTGGTGTCTGAGAGGCAATGTTACATAGCAGTGAAGAACACAAGTTTTGATTAGAATGGATTTGTTTTCAAATTATAGTGCTAGTGCTAGTAAGTGTTTCTGCCTACTAGCTATGTAACCTTAGTTACTTAATGTACCATATGTCAATTGAGTATAAAAATTGTTTACCTTGGGGACTGTTGAGAGATATAAATGAGATAATGTAACTGCATCTAGTAGAAGCTATTCTGACTGATATCCAAATTAGCTACTCAAGAGGACTCTCCTGTTGCAATACATTTTGTTCTTGGATAAAACATATTATTTAATACATTATTGTACTCATCAGATTTAGAGAAATCTCCAAGAATATCTGCATGCCCACCTTCCCCACAAAAAAACAAAAACAGAAAATGAGGAAACAAAAACCAGACCAAATGGTGTGAATTATAAAAGTCAGGTACTAAAACTTAGAAAAGAGACCAATCTCTGGACTCACCATGTTAATGGGTGTCCCATATTAAGTCCTGAGAAGGAGCCTATTGTGGTTCCAGGTCAGTAGCAGCCGCTGGCTTCCAACAGAAGCAAACAAATTTCTTCTAGAAGAAAGCTCATAGAATTCTCATATACTATGTTCAAACAAATGATAGCTCATAAGCAAACACTCAAAATGCATACAAGCCATCAATAATGTAAATTCTCAGAGACAAAAATCAAACAAAAAGTAACAGATGAATTTAATGCCTGAGAACTTATTGGAATTGTCAGGTTCAGTAGATTACTAATTATGTAATCTTTATAGAAAATAAAAAGAATGAGAAGCCAATAAGAGAATATCCAAATTAAATAGGTCGACTTGAAAAAGAACTAAAATGAACTTTTAGAAATGAAAAATGTAATTGTTGAAATGGAAAGACATCAAATTAGACATAACGGAAGAGAGAATTTGTGAACTGGAAGACAGAGCAAATAATTTTCCAGATAATGAGGCTATGGAAAATATAAAGGCAAGACAAAGAAACATGGAGGGTAGAATGAGAAGGAGTATGTTAAAGTGGAATTGTGGAACTATAAAATAGAGATAAGAACTCTTCCAGAATTCATGATTAATGTGATCCATAAGTAAAAAGTAATGTGATCCAAAACACAGTGTCAAGCAGATCAATTAAAATTTTTAAAAATGCAAACAATTTTAGTGAAACAGAACTAAAGATAATAAGAAGCTTATAAAAGCAGACAGAAAGAAAAGACAGATCACCTGCAAAAGAATAATTATACTAAAAACAAACTTCCTCTAACAGTAAAAATGGACATCAGGAAGCAGTGGAAGAGTATCTTCAAAGTGCTGAGAGAGAAACTATCAACACAGAAATGTATATTCAGCAATCTATTTCTTCAATAGTTGTTTCAATAGAAAATGTTTTCTGAAAAACAGACACAGATTTTTTACCTCCAAAGATCCTTCATTGAGAGAAAATCTGAAGAATGTATCTCAGAAAAAGAGTATGTTACTCCAGAAAAAAAATCTGACATGCAAATGAATTGCTAAACATATCAATAAATCTAAACAATTTTATCTGTATAAAATAATAATTATTATCATACATTATTTTTGCAGATGATTTGTGTGATCAAAACAAAAGACAACTAAAATACTGGAAAATGACATTGCATAAGTTAGGAGGGGGAGATTGAAGTCTTTTTAGCTCTTCTTTCAGTTTTTTACTTCTTAGTGACAAGTCATCCTTTTGTCTTAAGCAGCAACAGCAATAATTTTAGTATCTTTCACTGTTTCTGTGGGTCAGGAATTCAGGAAGAACTAGGCTGAACAGATCTGTCTCATGATTTCTCACATGGTGACTGGAGTTGAAATGGCAAAGGCTTGGAGCACCCGGGGCTGGCCAAACATCTCCCTTCCTGTAGTCTCAGGGCTTGCCATGTGGTTTCTCCTTGTGAATTAGTGTGGGCACCCTCATGGCATGATTGACTGTGGGAGGCAAACTTTAAGTGTAAAGTGTGAAACTGGCTAATTATCTTACCAACTCCATATATGCCAAGAGCCTCTTTGAGCAAGATGGTAGGGGTCCATCTGTGAACAATTCATTGCACAGAGTTGATTTATGTATTCAGTGATTTCAGATTGTCCAGCTATTAATGAACTTTCTTCATTATCCTCTTGAAAACGGATGACAGTAATATTTATTAGTATGTGAATATTTCTATTACTTTATTAAAGTAAAAATGACTTTATTGCTAAATTTATATTTGTAATTCATTTTATTGGAGAATAGAAACCATGTAGATTAAATAGCATATAGTCTCAATGATTACTAATTGTATTGCATTGGATTATATATTGTTTGAAACAATATTCTTATTTTAAAAAAGTTTTCTTTCCAACTGGAATTATAAGAACATATCTGTATAAGTTTCTGTTACTAAGTAGCTTTAATTTGTTTAATAGAATTTTAAAAATCAGAGCTTTAGTGTTATTGCATTTATAAATCATGATATGCATTTTTAACCAAAGTTTCCACTGTAGCTTTCATATCTGAATCTCTTTGGACACACACACCCTGCACACACACAATACATGCGCTCACACACGTGCACATACCCACGCTAATGAGACAAAGGAGAATCAGAATCACAATGCAAATTGTTGACAAGGGCAGAATATAAATTAGTGAGACAGATATCATATTTGATAAATATTATTGCAAATACAAATGAAGGGAAAGGCAGAAAAAGGAAGTGCTACCCGCATGGTTAAATTACCATATTTTATTGATTGTGAGCTGCACAGTTTTTAATATTTTAACATCTGTGAAACAGCTGCTTCTTACAGCCTCTGTTGTCCAGTTGGAAGCTGAGGCATAGTTGGCACTGGGAGTACATAGTTGTCACCTTGCTCATAGCTGCTCCTATGCTGTCCTCCTAATTAAATTATGCACATTGTTGGTACTGCACATGTTGAGTTTGATTGGCATTTAAAATATCTCCAAAAAGATTGAATATCTATTGTGTATAAAGATGGAAACAAAGCCTGGGATGTAAATTTGATTTGTAAGCAAATTACTTCAGAGAAATAATGGAAGCAATTTTATATTTTCTTGTAAAGCAACATAAAAAAGGAAGAAGAAAATAACCACCAGCGGATGACGGTTTATTTTAAGTAGTTACTAAGATGTGTGCAAAATGATTGTCTAGACAATGCAGATGAAAGTAGGAAAAATTGTTGTGTTCCTTAGAATGGATGAAAAATGCCAAAGCAAGAAGAGACTAGTACAGGACTATTCACAATACTATTATAAAAACACTGAGGCATGGTTTTATTGGCAGTGTTTTTTTCTTTATAGTTAGTAAATAATATCTTTTTTTTTTTTTGAGACAGAGTCTCAATCTGTCACTCAGGCTGGAGTGCAGTGGTGCAATCTCAGTTCACTGTAACCTCCACCTCCTGGGTTCAAGTGATTCTCCTACCTCAGACTCCCGAGTAGCTGGAATTACAGGCACCCACCCTCACGCCCGGCTAATTTTTGTATTTTTAGTAGAGACAGGGTTTCACCATGTTGGCCACGCTGGTCTCGAACTCCTGACCTGAAGAGATCCACCCACCTTGGCCTCTCAAAGTGTTGGTATTACAGGCGTGAGCCACCGCACCCAGCCAAATAATATATTATATTTGATAAAATATAATTTGTTTTTAAAAAACAATATGTGCCAATTCCTCTGAAATACAAATGATTAGATAGAAAATAAAACAGGGAATATTTGGAGGAAGCATGGCACATGAAAGAAAATACTAAGCACTGCACAACCATGAGGCACATAGAACAGATACATTGAGAGGTGAGTAATGCATGTATTAGCATTATCCTGATTTTTCAGTGAAAACTTTTGTGACAGACAAGTTAGGTGATTTGCTTCAATCAGCTATTAAGTGGCAGATTAGGCACTTGAACCTAGGTCTTTGGTTTTTTTTTTGAGAAGTAGTTCGAGAGATACTGTGGAGGGGTTTATGGTTGGTATCGCAGCTTACCCGCGTTTTACTGGGAGAGAAGAGAAAACAAGAAAATTTCAAGAGGTCAATAGTGAGTTTACCATTTAAAAGAGAAAAGGAGGATTTATTGACTTGAGATACTTGAGTGAAACTCCTGGGGAGACAAAAAAGAGTGATTTATGATTCTGTACTCTGTATTTCAAAGATTCTGACAGTAACAGAATATATGAAAGGGTGAAAGAATGCATGCTCAGTAAATGTTAAAAAAAAAAAATACACCACCACAGTACTCTACTCTTAAACTTGATTGATATTTCTGCTGGGATTTTATTTCTACTTTGGAAATCCTTTTAGCATTTCAAAGATGTTCCTCCAATGTTTCTTCCTAGATTCAGTGTTGCTTCTGAGATAACTGATGTCATTGTGATTCCTGATCTTTTGTGTATGACCTGTCTGTCTACTTACCCCTGCATTCTAATCTGGTCTTCTTCTTCACCTCATATTTTGAAATTTCACAGTGATACGCCTAGTGACTGGCTTGATTTCATTCATTGTGCTGGCACACAGTGGACCTTTTCAATCTGCAAGGTTATGTCCTTTCATTTTGGAAATTTTTCTTGAGTTATTTCCTTAATTCTGCTTTGCCAATTGTAGTAGTCAGTTGTTAGTTCTCTTATTTGACCCATCGGGAACACGTGACACATTGATTTTTCTCTCCTTAAACCACTTACTTCACTTAGTTTCCAAGTCAATGCTGTTTAGATTCTCTTGCCATTTTATTTTTCATTTATTTTTATTTTAGTTTTTTTTTTTTTTTTTGAGGCAGAGTCTCTGTCACCTGGCTGGAGTGCAGTGGCGAGATCTTGGCTCACTGCAACCTCTGCCTCCCAGGTTCAAACCATTCTCCTGCCTCAGCCTCCTGAGTAGCTGGGATTACAGGCATGTGCCACCATGCCCGGCCTATTTTATTCACTTTCTACAGGATTTTATCCAGTCTCAGTGCTTAAATACTATATGTATATCCTCTGATGACTCTTAAATTTGTACTCTGAGACCTATTCTTTTATCTCCAGACTCACATACCTAACTCCCAGCTTGGCTAATCTATTTGGATATGTAATATGAATATCAAACTTAAAATAACCAGTACAGAACTCCTAATTCCCCCTTTTCTGTGAACCTGTGTATTCTGTCATTTTCCCCATCTCAAAGAAATGGAAACTCCATTTTTCATTTGCTCAGCTCAAAAACCTTGAATTGGAGTCCCCCTTGGCTTATTTTATTAAATCCACTGCTAAATTATGGTGGCTCTACTTTCGTATTTTATGACCATTATTCACCTCCTCCACTGTCACGACCTTGGTCCATGTGTCTCCTGAATAATTGCAGTCATCTCCCAACAAGTTTTTATGCTTCCAGCCTCACCACTGTGCTATTTGGTAGCTTATTGCCTCTCAGCTGCAAAACCACTTTCGTATACCCTGGTTTGTGTTGCTGAAACCATGATTTTACAAATCACGTTTCCCCGCCAGCTAGTTTCCAACTGGGGGCACTAGAGGGACACTATGGGAGGCTGAAAGGGGAAAGGGATTTGTTCCTTCCTGCTGGTGTCCTGTGGGTCTCCTGTCTCCTTGTGGTTCCTATGAGAATAACCCTAGCAACCATTCCTTTCCATGGCAGTAGCTAAATTCAACTGACAGCATTTCTCAGCACTTTAAACCTAGTCAACACACACGTAAGAGATTCTTATTCTTGTCTTTTAAACTTTGACATTTGTAAAACCACAACAACCCAGTGTAAGAATAAAGCTAATTCTTTGGGAGGCCGAGGCAGGCAGATCACGAGGTCAGGAGATCGAGACCATCCTGGCTAACACGGTGAAACCCCGTCTCTTCTAAAAAAAACAAAAAATTAGCCGGGCATGGTGGCGGGTGCCTGTAGTCCCAGCTACTCGGGAGGCTGAGGCAGGAGAATGGCGTGAACCCAGGAGGCGGAGCTTGCAGTGAGCCAAGATTGCACAACTGCACTCTAGCCTGGGTGACAGAGCAAGACTCCATCTCAAAAAAATAAAAAAATAAAAAATGAAAAAATGAAAAGCTTATTGCATTAGCACAAAGTAGAAGAATCAGTTTATCCTTGGCCATCCCAAACTCTTATCCTTCTTTATTCTAGCCAAGCATTTTCTTCCCACATGGGCTGGTTTTTCTACTTTAAATTATCATTTCATCTTACAGTTGTTTCCTGTGGTACTCTTCAGCTCAGAAAAAAAAAAACTTATTCTAATTAATTTGATAAAATTATTAGTCTCTTACCTGTTTTGGAGTGAAGGTGTTAGTGATAGGGTGGTGATCATGGAACAGTTGGAATGTCAAGTCAGGATTTCCAGCAGGGCATGGGTCTTTGGAAAATCATGTGCAACATTTTTCATTTAATTCATTTGGAAATTCATTAAATTTTCCAAATACGAGTATTTAAATATATGATATTATATATGTACTATTATGTCTATTATATATTTATACATAATTAAGTATAATTATATCTATAAAGTATATAATTATATATTTAAATACTCATGCTCACTTATTTTCACAACTCAACTTACGAAACATCAAGCTCACGAACATATTTCTAGTTGTTTGGGATATGCAGAGATGTGATTCTTAGAAGAGGCCTCGCTTTCCCTGGGAAGTACATCAGAATCAGCAGAGGCAGTGGCCCAAGAGATCTTAATGTTTATTAAAGATAAATGTGGGTTAAAAACAACAGTCTGGGGACTGCTGCTTTCCATTACCCCCTCCCCAATTGTGGTATCCTTGCTCCCATTCCCAGTGATGTGGTGTTCCTTGGTTCCAAGAGCCCTGTCCCCCAGCAATGCCCTGTGATTCAGATCTTCTCAACTCAATGTCTAGTCTCTACTCTATTCAAGATGATAGTGAGTCATTTGATAAACATATCTTTGTTGAAATGTTAGTAGTTTATTAGGGGTAATGTTTTACTTCTCTCTGTGGTTTTACATTTTAACTGGAGCCACCCTGAGGAAACTAAATGCTTTAAAGAAATAGAATAATTCTTTAACTGGAGAAACTGCAGACACTTTGACTGTCTTGGGAGTGGGGGCTAGGCAGGGGATTCTAGACGAGGGATTGGAAAGGAATCCTTCATGTTCTTTACGTCATTCCATTTATACAGCTAGTTATTCCTAGGGCTGACCTTGCTACCATAAGATTAATGATGGCTTTTGGAGAACTAATGGGAAACAGACTCTACTCTTTTGTATTACAAAGCCCCAGAGAGGGCAGGATTCAGAGAGTCTATAGCTGTCCTCTAAGACTAGAGGCTCTTAGAAGGTTGCCTTTTTCATGGTTTACATCTCATGGCAACAAATTCTGTGAAAAAAGAGATTTCATTCCTCAAATACATGCTAGATCATAACATATGCCTGATGTCACTAAAACCCCAGAAGGCAAAGGTTTCATAACACAGATTCTCATTAGATGGAAAAGTTTTCGATTTTTGTGTAAGAGCATTATTTTGTAAGAGCTTGACACTATTTGTTTGAACAATTGTTAAATAAATATTTTGAAACAGAGATTTAAAGTCCTGGACGAGTAAAACTAGTGGTTACCGGTACTTACGTTACTTGATCTCTGCCGCACTTAACACATGTTTCTGCATTCTTGGTAATCTTTCCACCCTATGTCCCGACACAGCTGTCTTTACTGTTTCTTGTTAGCTTCCTTTGTTGGTTTTCCCTTCATCTGCTACCTTAATGTTGGTGTTCCCTAGTGTTGAACTACCGCTAGTTCAGACCTGTCCCAGGCCTTGAATCTCTTGTGTGCTTCAGACAGCTATGTGTCTACTGGCCAACTCCACTTAGAAATCCCCAGGTACCTCATGTTTTATATGTCCTTAAAGTGAATAATTTTTCTCCCATCAAACCATCCTTGCTCCTGTAGTCATCATCACAGTTATTGGCACCATCTGTCAAGCCACCATGGTGGATAAACTTGAAGTTTTGTTTGTTTTTTTTTTTTGAAACCTGGTCTTGCTCTGTCACTCAGGCTGGAGAGCAGTGGTGCCATCACAGCTGAGTGCAGACTCGACCGCCTGGGCTCGAGCAATCCTCCCACTTCGGCCTCTCAAGTAGCTGGGACTACAAGCGCATGCCACCATGCCCAGTGAATTTTTTAATTTTTGTAGAGACAAGTTCTCCCTATGTTGCCCAGGCTGGTCTCAAATCCCTGGCCTGGAGTGATCCTCCCACCTCAGCCTCCCAAAGTGTTGGGATTACAGGCATGAGCCACCATGCTCAGCCCTTGAAGTCATTCTTGTACATCCTTGCTGTCATCATCCCTATCTATTAATCTACAAAACACTGTTAATATCACTTTTACATTATCCATGAACTCTGTTACCGTCTCATTATTTCCACTGCCATTGTCTTTGTTCAGGCTATTCTAATCCCTTGCTGAAAATAGTGTCCTAAGACCTTCCTTCAACACCCCTCCCCTGTTTTTTTACAGTATAGATTTGTCTTTTAAAATCCAGAAAATCCAGAGTCAATATTCTTCACTGGCTCCCCATTACTTTTTTTTTTTTTTTTTGGAGATGGAGTCTTGCTCTGTCACCCATGCTGGAGTGCAGTGGTGTGATCTCGGCTCACTGCAACCTCCGCCTCCCAGGTTCAAGCGATTCTTCTGCCTCAGCCTCCTGAGTAGCTGGGATTACAAACGCCCACCACCATGCCCAGCTAATTTTTGTATTTTTAGATGAGATGGGGTTTCACCATGTTGGCCAGGCTGGTCTTGAACTCCTGACCTCGTGATCCACCCGCCTTGGCCTCCCAAAGTGCCAGGATTACAGGCATGAGCCACCGCGCCCAGCCCCTATTAATTTTTAAATGGAATCTCGGGTCATCATCCCCACCACTGTCTCCTACTTTCTTCGGATGCCAGTATCACTTGTCACTCTCCAGGGACCACACTCACCAGTAGCTCTGCACACATGCAGTGTCCTCTGCCTAGAGAGTCTTTCTTTGTATTGTCCCTTACAAGGATTAGCTCTCCAATGGCAATGACTCTGTCTCTTTTTATCTTTTTATTCTCAGTATCTAGCAGAGTGTTTACCACAGTGAGTCATTAGCAAGTATCTGGGTTAGTATGTGCCATTCTGGTGAAATGTTATATTCCAACTTTTAAATTAAATTAGCATAAATAAACACATAGACAAAAAAATCTACAAGAGAACTGAAAAATAGGGATAAGAGAAAAATAAAATGCTAGAATCTGCAGGGAATTTCCACTAACTGCAGCAAGGAGAGGGTTGGGTTGAGAGTCATAATCCTAAACTAAGCCTGCTGAACCAGAATAGCACAGAAATCTGGGAAGAAGATGGGAAAAGACTGTGATTCAACCACACTCTATCCACTGGCAAAGAAACACAGAAAATCCCAAAGCTGTGTGAATTCTTTTCTTAGCTGGCTAGGGCCATGCCCTTTCTTCTCTTAATCAGTTCTTCTCTTTCCTCATCCACTTGACAACCATACTTCACAATACATAAAACTACCATGGGTAGAAAGTGAAAAGTAGAGGCAGTATCACTTTGCAGGCTGAGCTGTGTAAAGACTTTAGGAAACCATTCAAGGAGGGAAGATGAGAAGAAGAGCCCTTAGAACAGTGCAGCTGGAGGTGCAATTTTTATCTCTATCACTGAAGGAAGAATTAAATTCTGCGTATGACTCCCTAACCATCATCAGACAACCTGTCAATTGGAGTGGAAGATCTTCCCGCGGTTTAGCAAAAATTTTAGATGATTGTTTGCTAGACATGAGAAACCAGGCTCAGGACTTGGCACTGTGGCATTCTTTGTAAGTCTAGGTCTAAGAAAGAAAATGCACAAATACTCAAATGATTAGTGCCTGAAGATAAAAGGATACCATATATACCTTTTTGAAACCAAATATGGTTCTGGAGTAAGTTTCTTGCTTTATGTTTGTTTTTCTACTATTTAAGAGAAATAATAGAAAAAAAATTGGTATAGAACACCTCAAAACATTTTTTTTGTTTTTTTGTTTTGTTTTGTTTTTTGAGACGGAGTCTTGCTCTGTCACCCAGGCTGGAGTGCAATGGCACAATCTTGGCTCACTGCAACCTCCACCTCCTGGGTTCGGCGATTCTCTTGCCTCAGCCTCCCGAGTAGCTGGGATTACAGGTTCCCGCCACCATGCCTGGCTGATTTTTGTATTTTTAGTAGAGACAGGGTTTCACCGAGTTGGCCAGGCTGGTCTCGAACTGCTGACCTCGTGATCTGCCTGCCTTGGCCTCCCAAACTTCTAGGATTACAGGTGTGAGCCACCGCGCCTGGCCTCAAAACATTTTGTAACACAGAAAATGTGACTTAAAGACTCAGAGGAAAGGTCAGGTGTGATGGCTCACACCAGTAATCCCAGCACTTTGAGAGACCAAGGTGGGTGGATCATAAGGTCAAGAGATCGAGACCATTTTGGCCAACATGGTGAAACCCCGTCTCTACTAAAAATACAGAAATTAGCCAGGTGTGGTGGTGGGCGCCTGTAATCCCAGCTACTTCGGAGGCTGAGGCAGGAGAATCATTCAACCCGAGAGGCGGAGATTGCAGTGAGCCAAGATCACACCACTGCACTCCAGCCTGGCAACAGAGCCAGACTCCATCTCAAAAAAACAACAAACAAACAAACAAACAAAAAAGACTCAGAGGAAAAATACGCACATAAACATGCTTTCGCAGAGGAAATAGAAAAAATTTCAAAGCCTTAGCTTGATGACTTAATAAGAATTGATCCATTAGGTGCACAGAGTGGTTAGGAGAACAAAGGATGAGCTGAAAGTTGAGATGAAAAGAGAGATGGCTGAGAGCAGGCAGAATTGCAAAGAAAGCAATAAAGTTCATGTTGGATGTTGCAAAGAACAGAGTTACAGTGCAGAAAGTAAACCCCATAATATTTCCATTTTAAGAATGTCGAGGAAAGAAACTCAGAGAGATGAACATAATGAGAAAAAAAGATGAAGGAAAGGGAAAGGAGATTCATCCTAAAGATGACAAGTTTTCTGAAGAAGAATCAAGAAAGAATTTAAAAAAGTAATCATCAGACCCAATAAGAAAAAAAAAAAGTTTTAACAGCCAAAAGGCTTTCCAGAGCTGAAACAGGACTGGGTCCACAGACAGATGTACTTAGTTACATTCCAGGTAAAATTAATGCAAAAAGACCCATGTTTAGACATATTGTAATGAATTTTTACACTTCAAAGATAAAGAGAAAAACTCTACAAGCATCCAATCAGAAAAATGTGATTTACCTACAATGGAGTAAGAGTCAAGGTAGCCCTTTTTTCTACCACTAAATTTCACGACAGGTGCCATGGTAAGTACCAAGATGTGAATGATTCTTTAAAGTCTAGCCAAGTTGTCATATATATAATATGAGGGCTCAGTAAGGTTATTTCTCGAATACTCTTCTTGAATTTTTTGAATATAAAATATGTACTATATACATATGTATTATGAATATGCACTACAGCTGAAAGCCAAATATTCAAGAATAAGAAATTTGCAGTATAAGATACTGATAGTAATTCAAAAGCAATTAAAAGTATACAGATTGAAACGGTGTGCTGGTAAATGTTTCAAAACCAGCTCTGGGGTGGGGAAGAAAGCCTTCATTTTTAGTGTTTGCTGATATACATGGTGTAAGTGCTGCCCCCACGGCCAATTCAAGCTACCATTGTGATGTTAGTGTGGAGTTGGGGAGTGATAAAAGGTAAATTGAGGTACACTCAAATTTTAAAGAGTTTAGCAAACAGTGGTTCTTGTTTCACAAAGCACCAAACCAAAGGCAGTTTCAGGCTCTGCAGAGGGAATGCAAGAAGGCTTTTTATGGGGTGAATGCTGAAATAAAGCAAGAAAACATTTGGTTGGTAACAGTTGTAGAGTTGCCTTATTTGGTCTGTCCTGTGGAAAAGTGTTTAGTTACATAACCATAAGTTTGTTAGTTGGTGGCTTCTGATAAATTGAGCTTAAAAAGTTTCATTTTTCTTTAACATAGCTGTTTACAAGAAATATTAATAGTGCAAGTTTTGTTTCACTTGTGTTTGCAAATCAAGCAAGGTTAAGGCCACTTATGAGCTCTGATTGGCTTTGTCTACTCAGGAATTCCTCAGCCCTGGTCTCCATTTTAATTTACTTTAATAGGAGAAATGTGAGCAATTGGTCCTCACATGCCTACTAGGATCCAGCTACTAGCAGGAACCAGATCCTAATAATTAGGATCTGGACCTATTAGTTCACTCTTTGAGCACAAAGTAACTTAAATCTTCATCTGAGGCCATATATCAAAATTAACTGTATAATCATTTTATTAGTTTCTTAGGGCTGCTACCACAAATTACCACAAACCACAAAAACAACAGAAATTTGTTTTCTCAGAATTTTGGAGGCTAGAATTTTGAAATCAAGGTGTCAGCAAGGTCAGGCTCTCTGTGAAGTTCCCAGGGCTCTAGAGGAGGATCCTTCCTTACATCAGCCTAGCTTCTGGTGGTGTCTAACAATCTGTAGCTTTCCTGGCTGACAGACTCAGCACTCCATCTCTGCCTCTGTCCTCACACAGCATTCTTCCTATGTATGATCTATGTCGCTGTTTTTTCTTTTTATAAGGCTGCCAGTCATTGGATCAGGGCTCACCCTAATGTGCTGTGGCCTCATTTTAACTATTACATCTACAAAGATCCTGTTTCTAAATAAAGTCACATTCTGAAGTTCTGAGTGGATGTGAACTTTCTGGGGATCAGTACAAGGATTTGACCCGAGAGAAGGATTCCCACATTAAATGTAAGAAACAGACTACAAAAATTAAAAGCATTAGTGTGAATACTTATTTGTCTTGAAGATAGAGTACTTTCTGCTGACAGAAATCAAAGAAAAATGATTTATATACTTAACTCCCAAAATTTAAAATTTGTTCTTGTCAAAAACAGAAACAAAATCTAAAAACCAACAATTATTTGGGAAAAAACTGCATCAGAGATACCAACATAAAGTATAAATAGGCCAGGCATGGTGGCTCATGCTTATAATCCCAGCACTTTGAGAGGCCGAGGTGGGCGAAACCCTGTCTCTACTAAAAAATAGAAAAATGAGCCAGGCCTGGTGGTGTGCATCTGTAATCCCAGCTACTCAGGAGGCTGAGGCAGGATAATCGCTTGAACCCAGGAGGAGGAAGTTGCAGTGACCAGAGATTGTGCCATTGCACTCTAGCCTGGGCACAGAGTAAGACTCCATCTAAAAGAAAAGTATAAATATATTTTTATGTATTTATAAAGATGAT
Organism: Pongo pygmaeus; assembly: GCF_028885625.2. NCBI lineage: Eukaryota > Metazoa > Chordata > Mammalia > Primates > Hominidae > Pongo > Pongo pygmaeus. The sequence goes on along the minus strand of NC_072383.2, from coordinate 23,250,838 downwards.
ATGTAAACAGGTATGAAAAATATTGTAGTCTCAGGAGATAATTGGATGTAGAGGTGAAAAAGTCACAAAGGAGTAAATACAGATGGCTTGTGAAATAAGTGTTCAGTCATATTAATAAACATACTCACATTAGAGCTGGAAGCAAATTATGTATTTTTAACTACCAAAGTAGCAAAAATAAAGAGAGATGATAACAATGCTGTATATTCTCATGCACTGCTAGTGGGAGTATAAATTAGTACAACCTTTCTTTTAGGAAAACAAAAGAATTGACATGTATCAAGAATCTTGAAAATGTTCCTACCTTTTGAATTCATCATAACCCTTCTAAAAAAGTCAGAAAGTAATAATCTAGTAATGTATAAAGGATAAAGATGTAGAAAGCAAAAGAAGATATAACAGAATTAAGTATTATTTTGCACAATTAGAAACATTCTATTGTTAAGGATATTGCAGGGAATATAATTCATTCTAACTAGCCTAAGCATAAATGGGTTTATTTAAAGGGATTTCACAGCTGTCGAGAGGGTGAAGAAATAGATTCTTGATTAAGGAAATGGAAAACAGCTCCAAAAGCCAAATGACAGACGTCTCCAGCAATCAATAGACTGCAGAATCAGTCAGAATCAGAATCCCTGCCACGTTGAGAAGCCACAACTTCAGCTGCTCACTCCAGACTCATGCTGCTTGAATCAGAATCTGGCTTGAAAAATGGGCCCCTGTCTCATTTAACCCAGTTCAGAAGTCAGTACTCACACAGGTACATCACATTGGCTGCGCCAGCATCACAGCTGGAATCCCGGCTATAAAGAAGTCTGAGAAAGGCAGTTCTTAGCTTTTCCACTTTGGACTACAGGAAGATACAGAAGGAGGTTGAAATGATTATTTTGTGATCCAGTCCATATATGCACCATACTCTAAACATTCAAATTATAAGAAATGTATTCAATGGCTTTAAATGACTCTGAAATAATTTTGATTAAACATTTTTTAAAAAGCATGAAATAGAAGCATATATAATGCATGATCTCATCTATGTAAAATATAGAGGACAAAACATCTGAGAAATATGTCAGTGCGTTAAACACTTGCATGAAACTGTAGGAGTTGTTCTTTTTCTTAATCATACCTTTTCTGTTTCCTAAAATGAACATAAATTAATTTTATAATTCTCATTTCCCATCAAAACAAGCAAACATATGTTTGTTAAATAAATGAAGGAAGTATTGAGGACATGAATGAAAAGAAAATAAATATATCCATGGCTGTTTCTTTCGCTGTTTTAGGGTTTGAAGAGATCCTAAAAAGGCTTGTTAATTTCCCTCTAAATTTGGCTTTTTCACATCAGGCATGAGTTGTAGCTGCTGATGAAATACTAGAGGTAGCACAGGCTGGTCATTTAGACTTGAATTTAGGGGTATTTGTGTATTTATGTGTTTCTCTTGGGTAATATAGAAATATATGTGTGTACATATAATATTTGGGTTAAAGCATATGACTATTTAGAAACTTACTTAATATTAAAATGTAAAGAAACTAATTTTATTTATCAATCATAAATAAATCAATGAGTACAGTGATTGCTTCCGAAGAAAACAAAAACCTAGAGATACAGTGTATATAGGTGTATGTATATATGTATATGTATATATACATATGGTCTTTTTCTAGTTAACTGTCAATAAGATTACTTACCCTTCTTTCACATAGAGTGCTACTTTTAATTAAAATATTATTGGTATTTTGAATGAATACTTTTTACTGCTTGTTAACTGTGATAAAAATAATTTCTTCAACGTCTTTTCTCTCACTTCTTTAAGTATTAGAGATTTTCTTTTTGGAAAATTAGAGATTTTCTAACGTAAATCCATTATCAAAATAAAAATACTCCAGTAGAGCAAAAAGTCACTGTCTACAGTTTTTCCCTCGTGAGGCAGCTTCTCTTGCTGAACATGTTTGGACCAAGCTTTCCAACTTAGCATATGATCTAGCACAACAATTCCCTTGGAGATTCTGAGGGATGAGTTAACTGCCCTACCTCATTACAAGAAATTCCTTCAGTGTGATGTTAAAAGATGTGGACTAATGTGTTAAAATTAACCCAATAATAAAACAAGTTAAATAAGTTTGTTTACTTAAGTTTGTTAAATGTTAATAAACTTTTTTTGAAATTTATTCTTAATATAAATATATTTGGTTTCTTATCCTAATACATTGCAATTATAAGACGTACTATTAAGAAGATTCCAAAGTTCACTGTATTGTGCAGTTTTTTTAACTTTCTTTTCCATTTTTGAAAATGGGTGAAGAATGGTGGTATTAGCCATATTTTAGAGAGATAGGAGAATGACTGCTGTATATACATGTAACATATGCAATTCGTTATTCAAAATACTTTTTAGGCTGGGCAGATAAGTAACTGAGGACACGTAGAAATGGAAGAAATTACTATTTGCCCTACATCTAATATAGGTATAAGCAAGGAAAAGGTTTATTTTAAAAGCTAATCCACTAACACTTGAATCACAACGTGAAATGAAAATAGATGTTCTGTTTTCAACAACTGTAATATAATTAACTCTTAGGCTCTGTTTTTACTTAGCCACTGAATCAACTGTTTTGCAGTCTACCGTGGTTTGTTTGGGGCTGTTTGCAGCACATGATTTAAAGAATTGGAGGTGAAATGAAATGAGTGTATAATTTAGTCCTTGAAATTGAAGAGAGCAAGTGAGACATTTCTTCTCACCTCCTCTTCTTTGTTATTTTCTACACTTTGCTATTTCTCTCTTTGTCTTTATTCATTGTGGCAGATAAATAATGGGATGAGTGATAGGAAAAAAAATGATTTTTTTCTTTTTCTCTTTTTGCATCTCAACCTCTTTAATCATACAAGTTTTCGATTGCCTATTTTATCTTTGCTATTGTTTTTGGTAATACCTTTTTATTTACCTCCTCTTCCTCTTGTCCTTTTCCTTCCCATTCTTCTGTTCTTTTTCCCTTTCTTCTCCATCTGTCTTCACTCATCATTTTTTTTCCTTTCCAGGTGATGATGTAAATTGGAAAGTTAGGGTAGTGGTATTGTTGGTGGGCAGGGTGGGTGTCTGAAATAACTGCATGCTTCTCCAAGGAGACTGGCGGCCTAGGAGGGAGCCATCTTGGTGCTAGGAGAAAATGAAAAATGGCTGAAGGGAATGCCCAGGGATGGACTTGAGATGCTACCTCCAGTTCTGCATAGCCCGCGTGTGATATTTTGGGAATCATGACATTTCCACACTTCCAATATGTAGAAAAGCACTAAAAGTACTGATGGAGCAAAAAGGGCCGAAGGCAGAGAAAAGGCAGGCACGGATTACTGGGACAACAGAGAAGGTTACAGACTTGAGTTCTGGTTGTCAGCTTGGTGTCCAGAAAAACCAGACGTACCAGCCATGCAGACACCACCAGCGCCAGGTCCCAAGGACAAGCTCGGATCAACTTCACCGCATTGGAGACAGCATAAGGATCTACTATTTCCGTGAGGACCCTGGGAGGGAAAAATTAGCTCTGAAGGAGTTTTGCTTTTTAAATGAATGAACTATTTACCCCCAATACTATTTTTACTTTGAAAAACACTTAATTGCTTTTAATTGGCAAATTTAAGGGTTTTTCTTCCGCCATCAGTGAGGATGGGAACATCAGAATAAGATGAAGGCAATTTCAGGGGGAAAAATGTTAGACTTTTGCACATGTGAGTTGCGTATAAATTTTCAATTCTGCTGTTAGGGGTGTGTATACGAAAGACAAAAATCAGTATGTTAACTAAGGCTAGCATTGTTAGGTGGTTATTGTTTTCCTTCTCTCTCTCTCTCTCTCATTCAATATACATTTATTAAACACTGTTCCTCTGCCAAACATACTCCTTTGTGCTTATCTTTATTTCTAAATTTCTCTACAAATAAAATATTTCTGTTTTACTTTTGTGAAGAGGAAGACATAATTCACTGTTATTTAAAAATAAATCTATCCTATTCACTCACTGTAGTATTTGAGTGCTCATGTCTCACCATGTGAGCTGAAAACAAGGCCTTGGAGTTGACTGTTCTGTTCCTCAGTATATGTTTTTGAGGTTAGTTAAATATAAGTTCCAAGGTTTGCAGGAATCATTTTGCTGGGCTTATATAGAACTTAATTCCCATGCAAACCTTTTCATTCACTATTTTAGGCTATGTTGTGGTTACATACAAACTAGAACTCTGTTTTATCTTCAGAAGTTGAGGAAGTTTGTAGAGTGTTATGATACTCTGGTACTCAAGTGATCTTACGGAAAACGGATTAAAAAGGTTCATGTGAAAGTTAAATCTGGTAGTTGGTTCTTTTTTAAATATAATGATTTCTCTATGTGGGTCAAGTTTTTATCACACCATATACTATGGAAATTCATTGCAGATGGGTCATGGACACCCTGGCATGATGTCTTATAGCAGCCTCCTAATGTAGTCATTGCAAGGTGTAGACGGCAGGCACATACCAGTGAGAAATTTCCATTTGCTTTCCCAGAACTAGCAAATACACTCTCTAGCAGCTTTAAAGATCCTGTAAATGATTTGTTCATGATAATTTCATTTTAAAAAATCCTCCATAACAAGGTTCCCCAAATTAATTATCTTGTGGCTTGCAGTAGACAACAATCAACCTGCCAGGTGAATCAACTGAAGGCAAGGTGAGTGGAATATTAAGTCCTCTCTTGCTTCTTCAGATGTAGTCTGAGGCCTGGGAAATGGTTTCAAGTGCCCTCACCTCCACCCTATCCTGGCTCTGAAGTGCAGCTGATGCTCCCTTCCACTGCTGCATCCCAAGAGAAGGATCCCTGTCTTCACACCCTTCCCAGATTTTCAGTTTGAGTTTATGACACAAAGGGAAATTCCAGATTACTTCTTAACTTTTAAATTGAAGGATAATCAAAGAGATTATACAGATATCCTGTCCACATAACTATAGAAATATAATAAAATTAAAACACAGTATAATTTACATTTGTGGTATGTTATTGGCAAGAACTTTTAATAAAATAATAATTGAATAATGAAATTCATCATTAATTAAATAAATGTGATACCTATAATAAATGTGTAATATATTAAAGCTTTCAATGCTAATGCAAATAATTCTATCATTTGTTTCAAATTAGAGTATAGAGAGGGCATAGCTAAGTTCTTTGTCATAAAATAAAGATGATACATTTTATAATATTTTGGTGGGATTCCATTCTCTTATAAAACTTTGCTTACATTTAGCTTGTTTCTTTTGGATTATAGAAAAGAGATTCTTTGATATTCCCTTTCTGCTCTGACAAAGAACATGAAATTCACCATTTTCACTGATCCCTGCACTTATTATTCCTTGTTATTTCTTTTTTATTTTATTTTATTTATTTATTTTTTTGAGACCAAGTCTCACTCTGTTGCCCAGGCTAGAGTGCAGTGGCTCAATCTCAGCTCACTGCAACCTCCGCCTCCCAGGTTCAAGTGATTCTCCTGCCTTGGCCTCCTGAGTAGCTGGGATTACAGGCGCCTGCCACCAGGCCTGGCTACTTTTTGTATTTATTTATTTATTTATTTATTTTGAGACGAAGTCTCACTCTGTCACCCAGACTGGAGTGCAGTGGCATGATCTCGGCCCACTGCAACCTCTGCCTCCCAGGTTCAAGCGATTCTTGTGTCTCAGCCTCCCGAGTAGCTGGGATTATGGGCACCTGCCACCACGCCTGGCTAATTTTTGTATTTTTTGTAGTGATGGGGTTTTGCCATGTTGGTCAGGCTGGTCCGGAACTCCTGACCTCAAGTGATCCTCCCATCTTGGCCTCCCAAAGTGCTGGGTTTACAGGCATGAGCCACTGTGCCTGGTCTATTTTATTTTTTTGAGAGAGTCTCGCTCTGTCGCCCAGACTGGAGTGCTATGGCATAATCTTGGCCCACTGCAACCTCTGCCTCCCAGGTTCAAGCAATTCTTGTGTCTCAGCCTCCCGAGTAGCTGGGATTACGGGTACCCACCACCACACCTGGCTAATTTTTGTATTTTTTATAGAGACGGGGTTTTGCCATGTTGGCCAGGCTGGTCTCGAACTCCTGGCCTTAAGTGATCTGCCCGCCTCAGACTCCCAAAATCCTGGGATTACAGGCATGAATCGCCAGGCCTATTTCTTGTTATTTCTAAGTGTTCACTGACAGTTTGGAATGTCAGTCACATGTTTAAATTTTATTTCACAAAACAATGAGAAATGAGAAATGAACAGTTATTTACATTCGTCTCACTATTCTGATAATGCCTGTATAAACAAATGCACAGCCATACCAAGGCTAGGAAGTGGTTTCATATTAATTTATAACTTGTATCCTTGGAGATAATGCTTCTTTCTTTGGAAGAGTTCTTTTAAGATTCAAATTTTCATCACTTGCTTTTGCAAAGAGGAGAGTAATGATGATGATGATAATGATGACGTGATGATGATGATGAAAGCTAGTAGTCCTAAGACTTATTATGTGCCAGGCACTATTCTAAGTGTGTTATACATATGAACTCATCTAGTCCTCACAACAGCCCTATGAACTACATGCTATTATTATTTTTTTCAACTGAGAAAATTGAGGCATAAAGAAATGAAGTAACCAGCTTAAGGTTGTGCAGTTTGCCTGTGGAAAAGGTGGAACATACAGGCTTCTCAAAATACCTTCCGTAAAATTTCAAACCACATTTGAGACCATCATCTATATTAGACACAGATATGAACATGTCAAAAATCAATGGGTTTTCCAAGATACAGTCTATTTTTAAAATATAAGGTGTTGCTTTATGCCATCATCTCCATTTTTTTACTTAAATGGTGATAGTCTATAGATTAGAATATACTTCACTTAATATTATGTCTCAAAATAAATTAATATCTGTTTTTAAAGTTTAGTATGGCCTTAATTTCATATAAAGAAACTTAAACGAATAAATTGCTATTCTGAGAACTTCAAAAGGGAGAGACCATAAGAGATGAACACCTATTGTCAAAACAACAGCAAGTACAATTTTATTTGTCCTGGAAAAAAATGAGATTTTTCTAAAAGATTCCTGATATTAAAGATGGTTGTGTGATTTGTGGAAAGTTTGATGTTTCTCAGAAATTACCATATTCTATTTACAAGAAAATGAACTAGTGCCTAATGAGAGATTTGTATTTAAGGGTGCTATTCAGTTCCTAATTACCCATTTTCTGGCTTCGGGCAGGAAAACAGCTTGCATAAAAGCCAGTGACAGAAAATGTTTCATGACAAATGTGAAGGCAATCAAAGTATCTCTTATGTTATCTCGGTATTCCTTAAAAAAGAAATAGCATATTTTGCTTTTCATATAGCATATTTTGGTAAGAATTAAATGCACTTTGTGACAAAGATACAAAAATGCTTAGAAATTCACTCATTTCATTATGCATTTATTTGTTCAACAAATATTTATTAGATACTGCATTATGTCAGGCATAGCATTAGCCTTAGGGAACAGCAAGATAAAGGACATTAGTCTTTTCTGAAGGAATTCAGTAAAGGAGATCTAAAAATTAAGATATAAAGACATGGCAAGGTGACAAGTACCTTGATAAAAATAAAGTGATAAGAGAACACAAAGTTAGATACCTAATCCAGGCTCAGGGTCATGGAAAACTTTTTATAATAGATACCATGAGTTGTGAGTCCTGAAAGATTAGTAGGAATTAGCAGGGCAAAGGGGGCATTCACTTTAGACAGAACAAGTAGCATGTGCAACAGCTTAGAGGCTTCAGCGAGCATGACCCTTTTGATGAACACCAAGTAATTGGGCAGGGCAAGGGTAGGGAGTGCTGACGAGCAGTGGCAAGAAAAGAGGCTGAAGGTGTAGGCAGGGATTATATCATGCTTAGACTTTATCTGAAGATGAGGAGAAGCCCTTGAAGAATGCCCCCTTGACAGGAAGTGACATGGTCAAATTGGACTTGGGACAATTACTTGGGGAAGATTGAGAATTATGCATTAGAGACTGAGCTGTTAAAATAATAAGAAGGAGGCTTGAAGGTAACCTGAAATTAAACTGTGGTACTGAGGATATGCATTAGTTAGGGTTGGCCAACTCCCATGATAAACTACCCCAAACCTCCATGACGTAATACAGCAAAGCGTTCTTTCTCATCCAGATACAATTTGAGGGTGCACAGAAAAGGGGAATGGTTCTATTCTACACTGTCATTTATGGACCCCAAATTATTCCATCTCTGGTTCCACCATTCCCTTAGGGCTATAGAGTCCTTGAATAGATCCTGTTGTTGCTGAAAGGATTCTGTCGTTGCTGAGAGAGGAAACAACTGTCTTTGACCTGCATAATGGCCATTTTATGTGGCTCAGCCTGTAACACTGTAATAGTAGAGAGATGGAAAGGTAAACTTAAGAGATGCTATGAAAATGGAACTTAGTGACCAACTGGATGTAGAAGTTGCAGAAAAGGGAAGAATATATGTTTTTAGTTTGGTTGAGTCACCGGTGGATGGTTGTGCAATCTTTTCATGCAAGGAATATGGTTGTCGCAATAGATATTGGAGGAAAGATGTGAGTTTGAGATGCTTCCCACAGATCTCCACAGGGCTGACTCCCTAACTTTCTTTGAACCTGTGTTAAAATGTCACCCTAAACAAAACAGCAACACTCTCACTCTCTCTTTTCTTATTATCCCACTTTATTCTCTTCATAGCTCTTCCCACATATTGTTCATTTTTTGGTTTACTGGTTGTCTCTTCTTATTTGAATGAAAGCTCCATGACAGCAGAGACTTTGTCAGTATTGCTCATTGCTACGTCCCTCAGTGCATAGAACAGCACCCGGTACATGATAGGTACTCAATAAATAATTGCTAGGAGTGTGAATGAATCCAAATGGAAATGGTCAGTGGAATGAGGCTTTCCAGAGAGTATGGGTAACACGAGAGAAGAAATCAGTCATTGAGAGACGGAAAGAGATTGGGAAGTAACTAGAGAAAGATGCACTTTTGAGCAAATTTTTGTTTGTTATGTTGGTTTTCAGCTGGGGGAGACTTGGGAAAGAGCCTATATGGAGGAAGGGGCCAATGACATGGAGTAGGCAAAGAGAATGATGTGGACCAGGTCCTGCAGAAGGTGAGAAGGAACCCAGACTACCGGGTAATGAATTCACAGGACAGGAGGGATATGTCTTCTACTTAGGGAAAAGCTACACAGTATAATTCAGAGCATAGAATCAAGTGTCAGGCTGATCTGAGTTGGAAGCCAGAGTCTACTACATTCTTGCTATGAAATTTTGCTAGAATACTTAACTGCCCTGATCCTTAATTTTCTCAACAGCAGAAAAGGGATAATGCCTTCCTCATAGAGTTACTGAAAGGCTTAAATGACATGACATGCGTTAAGCAAGAATCTTGTGATGGAATTTGTTGATTATTTCTGTAATTTAATTATAGATCTTTTGATTTTTATCTCAAATTATTGCTAGTGTCATAAATAAACAAGAGGCCCTGTCTATTATATGTTTTTTTTTGTTTCATTTGCTCCAAAAGGATTTGGGATTTCATGTCCTTTGGAATTTTGAATAAGTGTTGAGGGTTAACATCAAACTTGTTGCCAACAGGCCAAATCTGGCCTGCAGAGTTATTTCACTTGGCTGTAACTTTTTTTTTTTCTTTTTAACTTGAAATCCTTAAATGGGACATGCAACAATCCATTTCCAGGTCTACTCCCTCTTGTCTTTTGCCTGGGCTCTTCATATATTTTCCTAATTTACTTGGCCTTTGTAGACAACCCATGATCTAGACTGATTTCTACTATGAAATCAATTTCATAGTAATTTCTACTATTGATTTCTACTATAAAATACCTCATACCTTTAATGACTCTCATATTGTAAAATCCCCACAGACCACTTTCTGTCTTTATTTTATTGATCTCTCCTCAGCATTTGCCACTGTTGATAAACTTTTGAAACTCTTTTTTCCTCTATTTTCTGTCACCTTCCTTTTTCGTCTACTCTTTGCTGCAGCTGTCTGCTTTGCCCACCATTTAAGTGTGATAATTTGTCACTGTTTTTATTTTAGCTCACTGTTCTTCTTGTTGGCTCATGTCTGTGGCTTAACATGTCCAAATTTGGATAATAGCCTTTCTCTTCCAACCATTTTCTCCTATTGTGTTACATATCACAATGAAAGCAGTCACCGGAAATCCAAGCCATTCAATCCCCCAAACTGAAACCACTTTCACATCTAGAAATAATAAATATTCAACAACCGGCACAGTGTAGACGTTAAATAAGACTGGACAGTGCCCTGTACACCTCACTGTTGCTTCCCAGCTAAAGATCAGCCCTCCACACTCAGTTACCAAAGCCAGCTCCTACTGCCTCTGTGGTGACATCATTTTACCATGGACTATTCACATGCTAATGTGTTTTCATTTTCCTTGTAGGTAAAATCTCAACCTTGAGTGGAATAGATCCTTCCTTTTTTCTGTCCTGTGCATCAAGCTAGCTACACCTCTAGCTGCTCCCAAGGCTCTAAACTTTACCATATTAAATTGTTTGCATTTCCCCAGGCACTACCTGCTCTTACCACATGCCCTTGCCCATGCTGGTCTTTCAGCAAAGAGTGCTCTTCTCCTTCAACTCCGTTTGCATAGCTACTTTTTACTCATTCTTCAAAATTCATTTCAGATATATGCATATCTGAAAGGCCTGCCCTAACTTTCTTCTCTCTTGGCAACATCCCCAGTCTAGGTTTGGAACCCCCATGCTGCAAGTATTTTAAAAGCTTGTATTTGTAATTCATATTTTATTATTGTTATAGCCCAACAAATTCTTCTTGCCTGCTGCACAGAAAAAGCAAATACATGGAAACATCAGGTATTATAGTAGAGAAAGAATTTAATCATTGTGGGGTGTGAAGCAAGTAGGATGGGAGATATTTCTCAAATTCACTTCCTTGAGAACTCAGAGGCTGGGGTTTTTAAGGATAATTTGGTGGGCAGGGGGCCAGGGAATGGGTGCAGCTGATTGGTTGGGAATGAAATCATAGGGATGTTGAAACTATCTTCATGTCCCTAGTCAGTTTCTGGCTGGCAGGGGTGGGTAACAGGACCTGTGGACCTGTCGAGTCAGTTCTTTGGTATGGGTCATGGATTCAGGTGGCATAAGTTGGTCTGCCTGAATGCAAAAGTCTGAAAGTGATCTCAAAGACCAGTGTTAGGTTTTACAATAGTGATGAATATACAGGAGCAATTGGGAAAGTTACAAATCTTATGACTTCTGGCTATATGATTCCTGAGCAGTGAGCAGTTATAGAAAAGCAATCTAGGGGACAATGGCTGGTTATTGTTTAACTATGCCTACCTCTTAGCAGAACTGAGGCCCCACTATAGTCTTACAAAGATGGTGTCAGTCCCCAGGGATCAGTTTGGGAAAGGGACTATTATCATCCTTGCTTCAAAGTTAAACTGTAAGCTAAATTCTTCCTATAGTTAGCTTAACCTGTGCTCAGGCATGAGCAAGGGCAGTTAGCTTGTGAGGTGAAGAGCAAGATGCAGTAAGTTTATGTTAGATTTCTCTCACTGTTACAATTTTTTTTTAAGGCAGTTCATGTCTTATCTACCAATGGAATAGCTTGACACAGAATGTTCATTGCAATCTGGTAAAGTACTTTCCTGTGGAAGAAACACACCCATAAACTGAGAAAGTACGGAGGAGGAAAGTATTGTAAATCAACATAAAATTAACATTCATTGACAGAAGGAAAGGAAGTAACAGCTGGGTAAACAAACAGCTGCTCAAAGAGACAGAAAAATGACAGTAAGCAGCCATGAACATGGAAAATGGTCCCCAAATATTAGAAAAGCAAGTAAATAATATGAGGAAATGAATTAACCCATTGGAAAATTGCTGAAGCATTTGAAGAAGAAGTGAATAAAGGAAGTGTTCAAATTAAAGTTATTATACAGAGAAAAAGTAGAATAAATATTGTGTGTAAAAGAAGTGGACTTTTAAAACGCAATATGCTTAGGAGATAAATTAACTTGAAAATTTATATGACTTACTTTTTATAAATGTGTTTTATACTGCACAGACAACATTATAATAATATTAAAAAAATCAAAAGAATAAAAGTATGCCATAAGCCTCACTTATCATTGTGTTGAAAATAGTAAGTTAGGGCCAGGCGCGGTGGCTCATGCCTGTAATCCCAGCACTTTGGGAGGCCAAGGTGCGTGGATCACCTGCGGTCAGGAGTTTGAGATCAGCCTGGCCAACTTGGCGAAACCCTGTCTCTACTAAAAATACAAAATTAGCTGGGCATGGTGGCAGGCACCTGAAGTCCCAGCTACTCGGGAGGCTGATGCAGGAGAATCACTTGAACCCGGGAGGTGGAGGTTGCAGTGAACCGAGATCGCACCACTGCACTCCAGTCTGGGCGACAGAGCGAGTGAGACGCCATCTCAAAAAATAGAAAAAAGAAAATAGTAAATTAGAAAATCACAACTGGTTTACTTTGCATTTATAGGATTACTAAAGAGCCTAACCTTTTAAAAGGACATATTTAATAACACAAGTAACATACATATATTCACCTTCTAAAAAATTAAAAGCATTGCAGATAAGGCTTTGACCCTGTGAAATACATATTTGATCTTCAACCTATTTCGTTACATACAACCCCTAAAATCCTTAGAATCTCCACAAGGTGATGTATTTTGTATGCTAATGATTAGCCAATCATGGTTGACAGCCCCTAGGTAGCTTCAGGCTGGGAGCTGATCACAGGAAAGACCAAGGCATGATTAGAGGATTGAGACTTTTAGCCCCACCCCCCAGTCTCCAGGGAGGAGAGAGGGGCTGAAGGTTGAGGTGATCACCAGTGGCCAGCAGTTCAATCAATCATGGCTATGTAATGAAGCTTCCATAAAAACCTAACAGGACAGGGTTTGGAGAGCTTCTGGATAGCTGAACATGTGAAAGTTCCTGGAGGGTTGCACACTCCTTCCTCCATACATTGCCCTATGCATCTCTCCCTCTGTATCCTTTGTAATATTAAAAGGAAAACTTTAGACAAATTAAATTTAACAGAGTTTAATTGAGCAAAGACTCATGAATCAGGCAGCCCCTAGAATCAGAAGTGGTTCAGAGAAACTCCATGCTGCTGTGTTTTCTGAGAGAATTTATGGACAGAAAAAAGAAAGTGACATGCAGAAATTGGAACTGAGGTACAGAAACAGCACAATTGGTTACAGCTTGGTGTTTGTCTTACTTGAACACAGCTGGAACGGTTGGCCACCTTTGGCTGAAACTTGGTGATTGGTACAAGAGAAGGTTATGGTCTGTTTACACATCCTGTTAAGTTACAGTTCACTGTGTATAGAGAAATCTTTAGGCTGAATCTAAAATATGTAAAGAGGCAGCTTTAGACTAAACTTAATTTAACAGTAATATTCTTTATAATAAACCTTAATTTAACAGTAGTATTCTTTATAATAAACAAGTAAATGTGAACGTTTGCCTGAGATTTGTGAGTTACTGTAGCAAATTAATCCAACATGAAGAAGGGATTGCAGGAACCTCAGCGTGAAGCCTGCTGGTCAGAAGTTCTGGAAGCCCAGACTTGCAACTGATGTCTAAGGGGTTGAGGAGTGTCTTGTGGGATCTGATGCTATCTCTAGGTAGATAGTGTTGGAATTGAAGTGGAGGACCCCCAGCTGGTGTCTGCTGTAAAACTGATTGCTTGTTTGATGTGTGGGGGAAAAAACCCACATATAGGTCACAGAAGTTTTCTGTGTTGATTAGTGTTGAGTGAGAGAACAGAAAAATCACTTTGAATTTGTTTTTTCTACACAGAGACCCTTACCGCTACCTCCATACCACTGCTATCCCTGGAGGTAACCATTTTTTTTCAGCTTTATGTGTACCCTTTCAACATTTTCCCATGCACTTACATTTGTATATGTAACTATAGAAAATTTCTATCTTTATCTTTTATGATATGTATGTATGATAATCCACTATACAAATTGCAGTCATAATTCTGCAACTTCTTCATGTTTCTATATAACATTTGTCTTGGAAATATTTCCATTTCAATGTAAATTAGAGTTATGTCATTTAAAAAAATTGCCATGTATCATAATATGGATATAACGTAATTTATTTGGCATTCTGTTAGTGATGGCATTTAGGTGGTTTCTAATCTCCTGCATCCTCCAGCAGACATTCGTGGATATTTACTTAGTGCCACGTGCCAGGCACCCTTCCTGGTTTGGAGGATTTAATAGTAAACAAAATAATACTTCTTATGGACATGTAAGAGGAGACAAATATAAATGAAGACATGTATATGTAATAAAATATTATGTTGTATGATAGAAGAAATACAACAGAGACAGTAAAGGTGTATATTAAAATGCATCTAAGAAAGAAAATATAAAAAGAATACAACAAAGATGTTGTAAAAAACATACAGAAAGAAAACAAAGATGAGAGAGTAGGTGGCAGCAAAGGCTTCTATGAGGAGCTTTCATTTGAGCCAAGAACTAAAAGAAGTGATGGATGGTGCCCTGCAAATATCAAAGGCACCAGCTGAGAACTGGAAATGCAGGGTCAATAGGTGTGCATATTTGAAATGCAAAATCACTTTCCAAGCTGTCAGTGGCAATTCATACTCCCATTAGAAGCATAAAAGTGTACTGTTTCTCCCAGGTTTCTTTGTTATTATCAATTTCCTTAATTTGCACCAGTCAGATGTGTGGAAAACTGTTAGTTTGCTATAGTTTTGTTATAACTTGAATGCGAGTGAGGTTATGCTTATTTTAATATGCATATTGGCCCTTTGAATTTCCTCATCTTGGACTTGGCAGTTCTACATCGTTGTTCATTTACCCATTGTGATATTTGCATGTTTGTTATAAATTTTTACTGTTTGTGTTCTGGATACTACTGTCTTGTTATGTTGTGCTATTTGCTGTATTTTTTATTGATTTTTATCATTTGTATCCTTGATACTAATCCCTTGTCATGTATGTTGTAAATATTTTCATCCCAATCTGCTGCTTGTCTCTTTAAAAATATGTTTGTAGAAGACTTTCATTTTAAAGCAGTCATGTTTAACAATTTTTTATGGATTTTGCTAAGGAATTGCCTCATGTTTACATTGTCTTTTGTGTCCTAAAGGTCTTAAAGATATTTTCTTTTAATTTTATGGTATATGATTATTCCATCTGGAGCTTAATTTTTGGGACAATGTGAGGTAGGAATTTATCTTATTTTCTATTACTGGCTAGCCAGTAGACCCAGTACAATGTATGGAATAGTAGATTTTTATGAATTGGTTTGAAATGTTACTTTTAGCATAAAGGAAATCTCCAAAAATGCTTAGGTACATTTTTAGACTCATTCTCCTGTTTCATCATACATGGTTTATTCGTGCGTGAGTTCCATAGTGTTTTTATTATTATAGTTTTATAATCAGTTTTGACATTGGTAAGTTAAGTTTTCTCTGCTATTCTTTTGTCCAAAATTATTGTCAGTATACATACTAATTTATACCTCCCATATGACGTTTAGAATTATCTTATCAAATTTTACTTTAAAATAATGTTGGGATTTTTGTTGAGATAGCATTTGAACCTACAAATTTATTTGGGGAGACATCTTTCAATATTCATTATTGTCCACATAAAAATGTTGTATTTATTTTTAGGCTATTTCAAAGTGTTTGGGGGCTTTGTTGCTATTAACAATGAAATTTTTGTTTTATTGTATTATTTTAATATATGATTCCTGCTGTATAGGGAAGCTGAGACTCTATTGGTTCCAATAAATATTTTTTTCAGTTGATTGTTTTGTATATTCTAGATAGGTAATTATAACATCTTCAAATATTGACAGATTTCCCCTTATATACATAATTGAAATATGTTTAAAAAATTTTTCTAGTGCAGTGTGTATGTATTTTTATGTTGTTGACTTCTCATTTTTTTACATTTTCGATCAAACAGTGTGACCCATATGATGATAATTGTTTTATTATTGGTTTTGCTTTTGTAACATAATGTGTGGCCATTTTTAGAAATTTGCTTTTTTTTTTTTTTTTTTTTTGTGAGACAGAGCTTTGCACTGTTGCCCAGGCTGGAGTGCAGTGGCATGATTTTGGCTCACTGCAACCTCCACCTCCTGGGTTCAAGCGATTCTTCTGCCTCAGCCTCCCGAGCTGGGATTACAGGCACCTGCCACCATGCCCAGCTAATTTTTGTATTTTTAGTAGAGATGGGGTTTCACTGTATTGGCCAGGCTGGTCTTGAACTCCTGACCTCGTGATCTGTTCACACTGGCCTCCGAAAGTGCTGGGATTACAGGCGTGAGCCACTGCACCTGGCTAGAAATTTTCTATTTTATGTGTTTTAAATAATATATTTTAAAATTGAAAACTCACTATGATTGTGGACTTGTGAATTTCTATCTGTAGTTTTTATTGGTTTATGCTATATATTTTTTAAAAGCTATCATTTTAGGTATTTAAACTTTCTTGACTATTATTATTTTGGTAGTCTTGTGAACTTGGTCAATATAAATTGTTTTATCTTTTTTATAATTTTAAACATTAAATTTGTGTTTTTACCAAAATAATACACATAAATGGAAAAATTAACTCGTATGACAAAGCTCAAAATGAAAAGCAGCAATCACCTGTCTCAGACCCCTCCCCCACTCCCCCAAGTTATGTTCCAAGAAATCTATACCTTTCAACTTCCTCAGCTGATCTTTTTCTTGTCACATGTGAAAACAACATGCTTAATTACAATTCTAAAATTTCAACTTGTCTATGGATTTCTTGTGGAAAAATAGACTGAGTTCTCTTCATGTGCTCCTCACAGCACGGCTGTCTACCCTATACACATATACTTTCTTGACCTCTCAGTCCAGACATATCACAATCATATCAATAGTCAGTGTCTACCTAAGTGTAGTTCACATATGAGATAAAAAGTTTATTACAGGAATTGATAGCCTGTCCACATTTAAATTTTCTCCCAGAGTGCATAAAGCCCTTCCATGCAGCAGTCGTGAATCCATCTCTGGAATCCTTTGAAAGTGCAGCTCTTCCATCCCTGCTGCACATTGGTCTGTCTGGGGCACTGTTGGTTTCTGTTGAGACATTCATCTGGAGCTGTATTTTTCTCTTACTTGAACCTGATTGATGACTTTCTAGGCCTACTGTATCGCTATTTTACTGGAGCTTTCCTTTACCCAAATCCAACATTTGTTATATTTTTTAAATTGCCAGCAGCACTTTCTTATTACCTAAATGCTTTTTCTTTTTATATCATCCTAGCCCAGATGTGGTAGCCATGAACATGAGTAAAACAAACTAATTATAGATGTTTAAGAGTTTTCTTCTGCCCCTTGAATGATGTTGGTTTCCTCTGAGTCCCTCTGCTCTGACTCTTGTGTTGGACGCCATCCATCAGTGTCTTCTGTGCTTGGCTGTGTGTTCTTGTTTGGTGACTGGAAGCTCTGTGCAGAGACAGCACCTGTCAACAGGTGGGTTTTACTCTGGGCTGAGAAGGTGGCAACATTGCTTTCTCTTGGGCAGTTCCCAAATGTTACTGCTTGTAGGTCTTCTTCTTGGGCTGCTCAGTGTCAGTATTCCACTTGGGAACTACAAGCCTGACTGCTGATATTGTATGAGTTGAGAATTCCATTTCCCTGGGCTGAGCCAGCTTTCTGGACACATACCCACTCTTCCTACCTGGAAACTGACGCATCCTTACACATATACGGTGATAATTGATCGGTGCAGGATTTTAGGGTTCAGCCTGCCTGGGTGTCTCTGCTACCCCATAATCTGAACAATAACCTTGCTGATTGCTGTTAGACACCACTTTCCCTAGTATCTCCTGCCTCCAGGCATAGGGCACTGCTACTGCTGCGTTTTAGAGGAATGCTCAACAAGTTCCTTCATGCTCTGGTTTCCTTTGGTAAACTGTCTGTTTTTTTGAGGTAACGTAGATTCAGGATCCACCGAGGTTTGCTTTCTTTTTTATTTTCGGAATGGAGATAGATTTTTAAAAACTTATTTTCTCCTATTTCCAGAGATTTGTCATAGGAGGTGAGAGCTTTATTCATCCTTTATTGTGTTCCTTTCTATTCTATTAATATTCCTTTTTGTATTCAGTTTGCGTCTTGTAACTGTAACCGAATGCTTTAACATTTTTAATTGAAATTCCTTCAAGATAAATTGTCCATTTTCATGTCAATGTATCAATATATTCAGACTCTACAATGTATCGATACCAATTTATGTTTGTCATATTTGCTGTAAATGTTTCTTGGAGTAATTCCCTTTTTACTTTAGTTATCTTATTCTTCATGGTAATGAAATTTTACATCATGGCATAATCAATTTTGTTAATATTTTCCTTTGTTGAAATATATTTTGCAAATGTCTGATAAGTTCATGATTTTTTTTTAGTTTTTGTAACATAGATTTTATTTATTTATTTATTGAGATGGTTGCCCAGGCTGGTCTCAAACTCCTGGCCTCAAGTGATCCTCCCACCTCAGCTGCCTAAAGTACTACGATTGTAGACTTGAGTCACTGTGCCGGCTAGATTTTAAATATCTATCTTACTTATCTTAAAATTATTTAGTAATTGTCTCGTGAAGTATGAATCTGTTCCCTCTCAGATTTCCAAATTGTTAGCTAACTTTCTCAATATTGTTTATTAAGTAATTTTAAAAATCTTATTGGTTTTGTCCCCATTATCACATATTCAATTCCTTTATAAAATGTACTATACTTTTGTCCTTTCCACTCTGTTTTTGTTTTTCCTTTTATGCTCATATTGATTATAAATTAATCATTTCTATTTTAATAATTCATGGGCTGATCTTCATTTTTATTTTTAATTCATAGGCTGGTCTGATTTCTTTTTTTTATTTTTAAAAATTATTGGTTAGTAGTTTTCTATTCATGTAGTACACAAATATTCTGAGCTAGGTTATAAAAATTAAAGGATGAATAGGACTTGTCCTTTGTTTTCAAGGAGTACATAGTCTTAGAGAGTATGAGCAATTATTATTCAGGAATTCAAAGAAGACTTTTGAAAGCTTAAGTTGGAAGGAAGGAATAAGCCTAATAAAGGAAAGCTTAAGTTGGGTCTTGATTTATAGGCACAACTTCACCAGGGCAATGACTAGATAAGCAAAAATGATCTATATATGCAATAAAAATTGTGGACAGGTACACACACAGGGATGGCTGGAGCATAGGGTGAGGACATGAGGAGTAGCTGAGTATGAGGCTGGAGAGTCAAACTGGAGCACCCCTCTTTTCTAATTCCAGCTTAATTTTGTAATAATGTAATAAAATTCAATACCAACCCCATTAAACTCTTGATCAGGATAATATTAAACATATTCAGTATACCATAACAATTATTGAATTGAATCGAATTCTTAAATAATAATGTCATTTGTCGCAGAATGGGAGAGGTAAAAATAATAACAGTGTCAATAAAATTAGGACTATAGTAAATTCAAGCTGTGTGTTCCTTTTCAAAGTGAAAACACAGAAAGGGAAAACTACTCCCTTCAAGACTCATCAGTTGGCTTTAAGACAGGAAACACAAAATCAATCATCTTGACTTTATTGAAGCAGTGTGTAATTCTCCGCTAGTATGTAGTCCACAGAGACAGGGATCAGTTCCATCAGCCAGCAGGGCCCTGTGAAATGGGAGCCATTCTGTACAGGAATAAGGAGGAATGGAAGCAAGCAAGGAAAGCAATAGAGGTATCCTAACTGCTCTAGAAGGTTGATGGTGAAATGACAGAATGAGAATGTAGCACTGGGAACAGTGTGAGCATATTAAGAAGAGTTTTTTAAAGTTCTAACCTGCTTGTTGTAATCATTTCACAATGTGTGTGCATATCAAAACACCACATTACACACCTTAAATATACACGAGTTTTATTTGTAAAATATACCTTAGTAGAGTTGAAGGGAAAGGTTCTAACCATATTTAGAAGACAGAGGAAATAATTCAGTTGAGTTGGAGAGGTTGAATTTTTTTTTTTAAAGAGGAGAGACCCACTTTGGAACATGAGTTCTTTAGGATATGTGAAACAGCTTGTCTCAAGATACAGAGGGGAAGATGGAGCACTTCTTAGAATGGCAGCAAGGATGTCATTAGAAGATGTAAAGAAAAAGGTGGTGAGGGATGGATGCAGAAAGCCAGACAGCTTACACTGATGCTTTGATCTTCTAAATAAGTATGTCCCACCTGTGTCAGATTACCCAGGAGTACCGGGTGAAAATTCAGCCCCTGGATCACTCTCATCAGAACCCAGGAAGCTGTGATATTGGTGAACTCTCTGGGTTATTCTAACTAAAGTGTGAGAACCAATGGCTCAAATGGAGTAGCAGGTTATCTGCACAGTGTGTCTATATGATTGAGAAAGCATTAGTGTTTTAGGAAGAGGGTGGAAGATATGGGTGGGCAATGGAAGAAAGGAATTGCTAAGCAGAGCCCATTTGGAAGTTGGGAAGCAGGAATTTGTATTGGAGAGGCTGGCCCAGCTCCAGATATGGTTGAATGTGCTTCCATGGCTTCTTCTAAGTTAAAGTGAATCTACCTAAAGACCCTGTTATTACTTCTGTATCAGGGCCCAGGGAAAAATTGATAAAGCAGGCTACTGGATCAAGAAAGCAGGCTACTGGATCAAGGACATGAAGACAACTTGAGAGATTTCCCTTCCTTCTGGCCTTGAGAAACATATCTTTATCGGCAGGCAGAGTCAATAACACTGATTGCTACGTACAATCCTGTGGATTCGTGTATTCAGAACTTTAATTTCACATAATTATGATGAGCCTGCCAACATGTCAGGCCAGACTTTCCTCTGCTAGTTTTGGCTCAGTTTATTCTTTGATGCTGCTGCTCCACCTGCACATAACCCAAGATGGGCAGCTCCCATGGTGAAAGGAATTAAAAGTTGCAAGGCCCTAATCTAGTTCGTTGCTTTTCTCTCTCTCTACCCTTCTCTCTCCCTCTCTTTTTTTTAACTTGAGTGTATTAGCAGCCTCTTACCTGGTCTCCAGGCTACCAGCCTCTTCCTTCCAGGGTAATCTTCTATTCTATTAGAGTACCTTTTTTTTTTTACACAGACTGACAGTCGCCATAAGTGCTGTAAGCAGTCACTGCTGTGAAGATTTCCTGTCACCACAGAGTGACGTTCTAACAAACAAAACAGATATAAGACGTTTTTCGAAGACTGCCTTGTCTTCAGCCACTGCCGCCACCATTAGCACCTCCTACATTCTAGGGACAGGGAATCCTTGTCATTGCCTCAGTATATTGCATACTCTTGCCTATAACCAAAGTGTCCCTTTGAGTTTAGTTGCTCTTCTTTCTTTCTGTTGTTTCCCTATAAGAAGTGTATTTAAATGTTATTCCCGCTCTGTAGCTTTCTTGGACCACACTCCCTCTTTCCAGGCAGAATTATTTTTTTCATCTGTATTCCATAGTACTTTACACAAATATCAATATTGTATTTAGAACATTCTATTGTACTTATTTGTATCTTTGTTTCTACAACTACACTAGAATTTCATGTAATCCAAAATGAAAGAACATAGGAAAGTAGAGTTCTTTGGAGCAAGCAATATGGGCAACTCCCTGCATCATTTTGTAATAGTAACAAGCTTTTCTTTTTCCATGTAATATTATAGCTGTAGCATTGATGAATCTGAATATTTATAGAATCATAGAATTTCAGTGGGGAGAGGTATCTTAGAAGTGATTCCTTTGATTTGCAGATGAAGAAACCAGTCTGGTGGTTATGTTAGACCACCTAAGTACCTTTCATCAAAATCCCAGCCAACAACCTTTAGGAATTTATGAGAATTAAACCATTTTCCATTTCAGGCAAAAACATTCTGGAAGAGAACAAATGTATAATGCATTTTAGTTCAGAGGGAGCCCCATTAACAAATGTTAACTGCGTTTTAAGAAGTTAGGGTCAGGGAAAAAGTCAGGCTATTTGATGAGAGATAATTGATAAGTTCAAGGAGGATTTTAAATACAAATGAAGTGTTTTTCATGGTTTCATTGAGATGATTTGAGGTATCAGGGCCACCAGAAGACAACGGAGTGGGTTTTAGTGAGTTTCTTTTTCTCTAGGTTTAATTGAACCGTTTTTTTTTTTTCTTTAATAGGTTTCAGAACCTTCTGTGGTCCAGAAAGACATTTGTGGACAACATGAAAATCTATAACCACAGTTACATCTACATGCCTGCCTTTTCTATGAAGACAGGAACAGAGCCATCTTTGAGGGTTTATTATACACTGTCAGATGTTGGTGCCAATCAGACAGTGCTGTTTGCCAACCCCAACTTTCTGCGTAGCATTGGAAAGTTCTGGAAAAGTAGAGGAATCCATGCCAAGCGCCTGTCCACAGGACTTTTTCTGGTGAGCGCAGCTCTGGGTCTCTGTGAAGAGGTGGCCATCTATGGCTTCTGGCCCTTCTCTGTGAATATGCATGAGCAGCCCATCAGCCACCACTACTATGACAACGTCTTACCCTTTTCTGGCTTCCATGCCATGCCCGAGGAATTTCTCCAACTCTGGTATCTTCATAAAATCGGTGCACTGAGAATGCAGCTGGACCCATGTGAAGATACCTCACTCCAGCCCACTTCCTAGGGACAATGGAAGAAGAAAGGACTGAACCAGGGTATTTTTGTTAGGTTTTCTATGTGACTCCAAGAGGGAATGGTCAAGTTGTTTCATGAGTTTGCATGGGCCCTTGGAAAAACAGGAAAGGAGCAATGAAGATCCAAGCAAAACTTTACTTTCAGTGTTGGCTTGGAGGACAAATAAGAAATGAAACATCCTATGAAATACTTTATAGCACATGGCAGATTTGCAACTAGTAAAATGCTGGTAAAATGCTGTTGGTAAAGCACATGGTTCAAATCTAGAAGATGCAGTTCAAAAACAAGACAGACTCGAGTTGTTAGGGCTGAGGAACCAATCAAGGTAGAATAAAGAAAATGTTGGGGTAAAAGTGTTGCTGATTGTCAACACAAACTGGCTTAATAATATTAATAAGAACCTGTCTTATTAAGACTGGCTTTAGAACCGTAGGTTTTTAAACAAATTATTATTTATTTTTGCCCTCTTTGGGGAAGTGGGTGGGTAGATTTAAAAAATCCCTTCCTGAGTAATAAAGATACAAAATGTTACTGCTGATAATTGTGATTTGTTGAGCCACGTCTATATTAACTATAGCTCCCCTCTATTTTTAAAATTTTACATAAGAATTGCTTCTTCCTCTTTTGTCAAGTCTACAGAGACAATGTGAAGCATTATTGCATTTAGACTGTGTTGATTCATAGTCTGGATAACAGGAGCCACTTTCCTTCCTCAGAATTTAGGACATAAACCCAATTTTAGGTCTGCATTATGTAAGCCTGTTTGCATTGTCATTTTTATTTTAGTGCAAAAGACTACCAATATGAGTGCATTATTTATTTGTAAATTGGCATAATTGTCTTCATAATTTAATGTTCAGAAATGCAGTAAAGCACATTGATGAAAAGCTTAGTCTCTGTGGAAGACAGACCAGAAGACAAATCCCTTTTCTATCTACTGTGGCATATTCACTGCAAGGTAAAGGACATGTATGCATACATGCAAGAATGAATTGAGCGAAACTTTGAATAAATTTCCTCTTTTGAGCTACTGTTATTTAGTAGTTACCTAAAAAAGAATACATTTTTACTAGTATACTGTTAAAAATGTAAAAGGCTTAACATGTATGCATGTATGCATACATGTAGACACACATATACACACAAAGTTAAACAAAGTTCATTACTGTGCAACTATGAAAGCTGAACTCATATGACCTGGTATGGCAAAAATTTGTAACCAGTGTTGGAGAATCACAAATGTGTTACGCACTGTCCATTACATGTTGATATAAGACAACCGAGCTCACTGGTTGCTGCACATAATACCCATAGCAGCACAAGATGCAAGTCTTACCCCCAAATGCTTACCCGGCATGTGCAGAATTGTCTTACTCATCCTGATTTTACCCAAAATCTCATGAATGGGCTTGCTGTTGAGCGTGGTCACAAAAGGTATAGTTTGTACAAGTAAAGAGATGTGAATTAGTAGCTATTTATTTCCTTAGTAGCAGGTAGGACTACTTAGCTTGTTACACCAGCTTTGATACACAGTAAGAAAACTCTACTGACAGATTACAAGCAGCCAAATGTGTTTACATTTCAGAGAAGGGTAAAGGAAGCCTCTCGTTGTCTTCGTACTTTGGAATGTCTTAAGCTAAAATGAGACACTACAGTTCAATTTCTTTTTTATTTTAAATGTCACTAAATTGTAGGTAAACTGTACCAAAAAGTTCTAGTTTAATTTTAACAGTAAAAACTTAGCATACCGTGTTACCATGTAAACAATAATGGCTGGTATTTTTTGTGGGTTAATTTAACATGACATAAACATAAAAAAGACCTTGGCAAAATTCTACATCATTGAAGTAGACCATTTCTAAATGCAATTAAATAGTGAGGTTATTATAAAAATTAGAATTTAAAATATGACTTGTTGATAGTGCAGATTATACTGTTACTTAGAAAGTTAAGAATTCGAGAGTAATGATTCTATTGGAGAACTGGTTTGCTATACAGCAGCAAAAACATAATGAGAATGTACCATGAAGAAACTGTGTTAAATATTCACTTTGAGTGAAACTTTAAATATGTTTCCTCTTTTGAGCTATTGTTATTTAGCAGTTACCTAAAAAAGAATACATTTTTACTAGTATACCATTAAAAATATAAAAGGCTTAACAAAAACGCATATGAAAGTTAATAAAATATGTGACTCAGATTAGTACTTTAATTGTTAAAATGTAATTAATGAGCTCCATAGAGCCCATACATCACAGTTCCATTGAAAATATTATCTGGACTAGACTCTCTTAAACCCAGGAAGTGGAGGTTGCAGTGAGCCAAGATGGTGCCACTGCACTCCAGCCTGAGTGACAGGGCAAGACCTTGTCTCAAAAAAAAAAAAAAAGAAAAAGAAAGAAAATATTATGTGGAAATTTTTCATCTTTTTATGATGCCTGGGATAGATTTATGCAGCAGATTTATATGTAATGTTTAGTTTACAAACTTGTGAAACTATTTCATGTGGGTTCTGAAAGGCAAAACAGAAATGGCCAGTGCTGGTGATGTTTGATTAGACCAGTTCTTCTCAGCTGGGGTGATTCATTATCCCTCCCTGGTGACATTTGGCAATGTCTGGAGACCAGAGACATTTTTTATTTTCATGACTCAAGGGTGCTAATAGCATGTAATTAGTAGAGGTTAGGGATCCCGCTAAAGTCAGCCTCTGACAGCAAAATAATTATCCAGGCTGAGATGTCAGTAGTATCAAGGTTGAGACACCCTGGATTAGACCAAAATGAAATTTTGATTGTTCCACCTTGTCTTCGCTTAAAGATAGATATATATGCTCACAGCATTCAAAATATGACTTCAATTTAATGAAAATATTTTCTTATGGTAGATTACAACTCACTAGATACACCATACATATGCCTTTTGGACATAATTGGTTAGATAGGAGGGTGTGTGTGTGTGTGTGTGTGTGTGTGTGTAGCATGAAGTTAGGCATCTCTATCCTTAACTGTGCTATGTGTTCCTAAGTAAGGACCTCACTAGAATCATCCTGTAGAGTGCTCTGGAATACTCTATTATTAAGATCTTCAATTCTAAGCTCCCATTATCTTTCTTTGTTTATCTGAAATTAAGACCTTCAGAATTAGGCCTGGTACTTTTCCAGATTTGATCAGTTACATTTTGATATAACTGACTCTTAAAATTCAGCTTAGAAGACATTCAAAAAGAAAATCTTTAATCACTTTTGATGATGCACCTGCCAAGAGAGGGGCATCACTTTGTACCATCAGACTAATTAAAAAAATTGTTGTGTAGTCATAAAAATTAGGCTGCTCCATAAGGGCAAAAGGAAGGGTGAAGAGACTAAAAACTAGTACCCTGATAGAATTTTAGTTTTTATTAGCCTCGATTTGAGAACTGCATTGATTCCAAAGATCATGACTAAGGATGCCCTCTGTTTAATTTTGATCACACTTCAGTAAAATTAAGGTAGGTGAAGGATTAAGTCATTCCATAATTAAGAAAAGTAATGTTTATATGAAAGATTTTTATATGGACAATGACTCACAGACACATATGTTTTGTATAGAGGATTTTGCCAAAAGTTTATACAAAATTGCACATCTAAACTGCATAATTCTCATACAAGAAGTTAAGGAAGTGCTCACTGGATTTTGCTTCTGTACAGTTCACTTTTATCTGTCTTCACAAGGGTAGGAAGTAAATGATCTCAAATGCACATGTTCAGACAATACTGTGTTTGGCTTTGTGATGTCTCATGTCTTTCTCTTGGCTAAAAAAATTGTTTAGGCTATATATAACTTGTACCTGAAGCAATCTGGACAACATGGCTTAAAATGGAAAATAACTGAAAAAATCCTGGGATTTTAAATTTGCCAAAAATACCCTTGGATTAGTCAAAGGCTTTACAAGAGTGTTATAGATGATCCAAAATGGAAACAATATTGATAACATTTCTTTTCGTCAGCAGCTATATATTCCAGTTTTATAACTTTATTATATACATTTTTTATTTCTTTATTAATAGAAAGTCAGCCATCCAGACTTTTAACTTCTATGTTTGAAATATTGACTTTGTGAAATTTTTCACTGACAAATCCTTGTTAGGAGGGACCTAAGGGGGAGGGGAATGTTACCAGTCCACTGAAAACTTTAGGAAATATTCATTGTGTTGTGTAAATACTTTCCCACCAGCACCAGGTAATATATTCTCTATGTTTGTAGAATTCCAAAGATCAAAAGCTGTAAGGACGTTTATGTGAACTTGAGGGCAAGCTTGCGGAGGAATAAGGACTGAGAGTAATATTGTGCTTTTTCTTTCTTTATCTTCCCGTCGTATAGGTCAACTCTCAGGTTATATGACTTTTGTTGGGCACACATCAGGGGTGGAAGTGGTAGAAGTGGGTTAACAATTTCAAGGTCTGGCAAACTAGGTCAAAGCCTCTAATAAAGTCAGCAGTAAATATAACTAGGAACTTCATTCCACTATGTGCTAGGAGGAGGGTGAGGCAAGTTGAAAGGAGATGACGCTATCCCCACACTCTCAGGATGTAAAAGGGCAGAGTGCTCTCTACCCTTAACCTTGGCTTTTTAGCACCATCAGTCTCTGTCCTCTCCCAGGAGAGCTGCCTTAGCTCCAGAGTTGAGCTAGTAGCATTGGGACTAGAGAGGTAGTGCGGAAATTCGCTGAGGACCTCAAAATTTTACACTGCCTTAAACTGTTTTGTTTTTGCTTAAACTCGTGCTGTCTAAATTTGGGTGTTTTGTGGCAGAGTCTGATCACCCCGACCTAGTTATAGCCCTGCCAGTGATTCTAAAGTGGAACTTTTCCCCCTCATTCATATGGATAGTCTGAGTCCTTGAAGCTAGGGAGATATCAAATATTCTACCAGTTCCTACATAGCTTCTTTAAAAGTCCTAGAGACTAACTCACAGGAAGTCTGAAGCCCAGAGCGTCTGTTTATAAACTCCTAAATATGAGGCCACAATATTTAGGTTGAGCACTAGAAAATTTCTATTTTGCAAGTGGAAGGAGACTTGAATCTATAATTGCTGTAGCTTTTTTTCCCTTCTATCATAAGAAAATGGATACCATCTGCTTTACCCTCAGCCCAGACTTGTCTTTTGAATTTTTTACATACATCTTAGGGGTGAGAGATGGAAACAAGTGCATGAATGAAAAGCTTATTGAAACATAACACAGCCCCTGCTCACCATTTCAATAAGGGAAAATACATGTTTCTGTTTCCCTCTAATTTGTTTTCTCTGGTGCCAACATTTCTGATTTCTTCCGTCTCTAATACATAAGGAATAAATACCATATTATAAATTGACTTACATGCTTGCGAGCATTTGCCAGATAGTCAAAGCCTATGACTCTAACTTTTTAAAGCACAGAAGAGGAATTATATTTTATAGTCACTCTTCTGTGTTTCTATTGATCTCTATATTGTGCTAAAATTCTTTCAGATAATTTTTTTCTTGTTGAAGCTGTGGGATATAATCAATGATGCCAAGCTGTCTGAGAATTTTATAGAATAATATCCAAATAAATTGATCCTGCCTCTTTCTGCTTCTATGTAATTAAACTTTCTTTTGATGCTTGTTTTTAAAATGTATGCTTCACACAATACCAATAAACATCTAAGAGATGTGATTTAATCCAACGCAGAGAAAAGTAAGAATCAGTTAATGTCTATTTTATCTGCACAGTATTACAAACAAAATTGTAATAAAAAAAGGTTTAACCAAACTGAAAAAAAGAGAGACAAAATCTTGGTTTTAATTTGAAAGGATGATTGGGAGTGATCTCAGAAGAGAGTTCAGCAGGAAGCAAGAAAGAGGCTGTTGACCTTGAGTGGAGCCTCAAGAATGGAGCCTTTTTGAAATATTTTAAAGGAGGTATCTTGTCATCCAAGATAACCATTGTTATGGTTAATAATGAACAGTTTTCTCTGGGTGAGGCTTATCCATTGCACACCTGATGTGCTGACCCCTGCGATTTCCCCAAATGTTGGAATGTTGCCTGCATAATTTGTGGTAATGGGGACTGTGTTCCTGCTTTTCCCTGGTTACAAAAAACAAAACAAAACAAACAAACAAACAAAAAAACAGAAAAAAAAAGAGAGAGAGAGAAAAGATGCTAGAGGAAGCAGTGTGACAGCCAGATCATGAGATGCTGACGGAGAGAACAGAGTGGTACCTGTTTACCCACTTGGACCATGACAGTCTCAAGGCTCCACCCCTTGCTGTCCCTTCCCGAGAGGTGCTCTCCTGGGAGTTTGATCACAGTGAAACAACACTCCCGTTTTCTTTTTTCTTTCTTTCTTTCTTCTTTTTTTTTTTTTGTTGTTGAGACAGAGTTTTTTGCTCTTGTGGTCCAGGCTGGAGTGCAATGGCATGATCTCGGCTCACCGCAACCTCCGCCTCCCAGGTTCAAGTGATTCTCCTGCCTCAGCCTCTGGAGTAGCTGGGATTACAGGCATGCGCCACCACGCCCGGCTAATTTTGTATTTTTAGTAGAGATAGGGTTTCTCCATATGGTCAGGCTGGTCCCAAACTCCTGACCTCAGGTGATCTGCCCGCCTCAGCCTCCCAAAGTGCTGGGATTACAGGCATAAGCCACCGAGCCCAGCCCCACACTCCTGTTTTCATAGCCCTTTTTTGTCTGTACTTTGGTACATATTCCCCAAATGAGATTATTATTTAGATCTGTCATGATCAGGCAGTAATAGCAGGAGGTGTCACTTTGACCCTCACCCTTGGAAAGTGGGCTATGCATAGCTAGAGTTAGAACAGGAGGTTCTAACCCTGCTTCCACAATTACTTCAGTAACAGGCTTTTGTATTCATGATTACTTAAGCTGACTTAGATGCATTTTCTACCCTGTATTCTAGTGTACGCAACACACACACACATAAGCCCTTTACCCGTGGAGAAGAGGGAGATGGTTGATTCAGTGGGAGTGAGGAGTGGCAGAGGGTGCCTTAACTTTTTCTGGCTTGACCCCTACTTCCTTATGTGTCTCCTTCATATACCTCTGTGACTTTAGAGATGTAACCATGTCTGTTCCAAGTTGTATCGTTACTATCAAGAAGTCCTATAAATGTAGCAAATGTGACTATTTTATAGAAATGCACAATAGTTTATAGGCCTTGGAGAAGTCTGATAATAGTATGTAAATATCCTTCATTGAAGTCGTAGAAACTTCTAGTAGGAAGCTTCTTAGGTGATAACTGCAAGAGGATTAATGTTTGTTTCTCCAGTAAACACCAGAAACAAGGAATCAATCTGTCACTGTTTTCCATTCAGTCATAAGCACTGTTGGGCGTTGATAGGTTACTATAGACACTCCCCTTATAATTAATATACAGGATTCACAATTTAGGTTGTCTGATGGCCACTAGGGTACATCATAGAGACACTAGAGAGAAGAGAACAAATATAGCTCCATCAAAAAGCCTGCTTAATCTTTAACAAGTCTGAAATATTACTAGAATTCCAGTTACCATGCAGCATAGTCACTCTAAAAAGCACTGGGGAAAAAAGTGTCTTTTTGGTCTCTTTAATTCTATTATGGCACATTTTAATATTATTCCACATGTGTGCAAACTGTTTCTCAAGAGCAAAT
This sequence comes from Pongo pygmaeus, assembly GCF_028885625.2. NCBI lineage: Eukaryota > Metazoa > Chordata > Mammalia > Primates > Hominidae > Pongo > Pongo pygmaeus. The sequence goes on along the minus strand of NC_072383.2, from coordinate 23,220,429 downwards.
TTTGAGGCTGGCGATAAGAAAATAGAAAAATTAAAACATTATTTTTTCTCGTATAATATAATCTGACTACTAGTTCACGGATATAATAATTCTGGGAAAAATTTTTAGATTAAACTATAAAATTGAAATCACCTTTGAAGAGTATATGGAATTGCTTCTTTCTATTAAAGCCAACCTCCATTGGCAGAAAGTGTGGAGAAAATCAGTGTGCTCAATTCTTTTTGTAGAGTTTCATATAAAATGTTGCAGGTAAAAAAGAAAACTTTAATTGGTACTTTCTACAGTGTGACTAGAAAAATTAGTATCTGTCTCTGTTGGTTCTGCTGACTTGCTTCTTTCCACCAAATCTAAATGCAATGTCATAGGAGGAGGTTTGCTGTAAAAACATGTCTTTTTCTTTGGTGTATTCATTGTAATTATGGCTGGCAGTGAGAAGGTTCAGTAAGTCTCAATTTCTCTACCTCCCTTACTTGGAGAAAATTTGTAAATGTACCCTGTGAATAAAATGATTTTTTTATAGCTTGTGAAGTCTTTTTATTTTCCAGAATTAAATGGGTGATGCTCTTTCATTTTCTATTCCTGCTTTATTTTGTATCCATATCAGCTACACTGATATTTTTTTTCTTACAGATGAAAAGTCATGAGACTTAGTGAGGAAATCATTTTAGAAATCCTGAATTATAATTGCTAGAATATAAGAACACTATTGGTACTTCTTACGTGGATGAAAGGACTATCTACAGGGCAAACTAGAAAGAAAACTGAGCATTTATTTAATATGATTAATGTAGATGACCCTAGTTTTTCCAGTGATAAAACTTCTCTTTTGTCAATATCAGTATGTGTGTCCAAGAGATACTTTAATACATTCCTAACAAGATGCAATACATTTAGATTCCCCTTCTGCACATATGGGTGACTTTCAAAGCCCAAGTGTGCCTTTTTGTCTGAATTATTTAGATAATTGCTTCAAACTCCCATTCCCCTTGGGCGCTGTTGGCCCAGTTCTGCCAAACTCTTCCTCAGAGGGAGTGACATCAGGAAAAGTGACCTTGATTCATCCTTTATTATACATTTCTCCTCAGAAATTGGTCAAGGTACTCTGTACAGATCTTATTATTTCTCTGACTTCATTCTGACACGACATAGCTTTTTGGGCTACTGCTATTTTAAGAAAGGACATTCTATTATCTAATGGAAAATCTACATGGTGTTTAGCTGAATCACTTGAAACAAATGCAAAACTCTAGTATAAATGTGGGTTACCCTAACCTATTCTTAGACCATATGAGGAAAACAGGCTTATTTTCACCAACTGTCATTAAGTCCCCAAATCTAGATTTGACTGAGTCCTGCTCTTCTACTTTGTTTCGATTTGAGCATTCAAAAACAGATATTAAGACTCCAAAGGCATTAATTACTCAAGAATTCCCCCTAAACCTAAAAGGAGGATAATTATAAATCATAGACTATATTTTTGCTTGAAAACTTATTATTTTGGATATACAGTTAGATTCCTGATGATATGAACAATTATAGATGTAAGAGGATTGACTTCATTTATAATTTATATTATTCCGTTTTATGAGCTTTTAGAAGTATAAGAAAACAAGTTCTTTGTTCCATTTATATAGATAGAGTAAAAGTTATTTCTTTCCTTCTCAATAGTCATGAATTCTGGGCCAGAATTTAAAAGTCAGCCTCAATACTTGGGAACTTTTTCATGGTAAACAGTGCAATCAAATGTTAGGTTAAAAGGCAATCAAGAATTTGTGAGTCTCAAGATAGATGCCAATCAAGGAGATTCCAACCTTTGCATATGGAGGCAAGGGAGACAGGAAGAATAAGGTACAAGTGTTCACTGGGTGGGTGGGACCACTGTAATCAATTTCCTACCAGGCAGATTACTGATCTCTACAAAGAGAATGCTTTTCTACTGAGGGTTTAACATTAGCCTTTGCTATTGTTGGTTGGGCACTTGGCAGTGGTGGAAGCCAGATTATCATTAGTCTTTGATATTAATTTCATGCATAACCTCCATACCTGTTACAGAAACCACTTTGTATAGAAGTCCATTGAGAAAGTAGTGGAGTAATTGAGAAAAGAGACCAGCTGCTACCCACTCAACACGTTGTTTAGTCTGGGCCTCTTATAAAGGTTATGACTGCAGTAGTGAGGTTAATTTCTGGAGTGGTTATCAATGTGTTCTATCCTGGAGCACATAACAATTTATTCTAACTGAACTAGACATGTATTCCAGATTTGCCTTTCCTGTCCTCAATGCTTCTGCCAGCATGGCTATCTATGAACTTACAGAGTGACTCATTTACCATATTGACATCATGTACAACATATAATATCCTTCTGACCAAGGGACACACATTTTATGGCTAAAGAAATGTAGCAAGGAACTAATTCTCATGGAACTAGCTTGTATTAGTATTACTCTTTACCATATCATATAGAACATACATTATCAACAGGAGAGATACTTCCCCCTAAAGAGGAAAAAATTGGTTTTAGGGGGTGTGATCTGAGAGACCAAGTTAGACCAAGTTAGGTGCCTTTTTATCAATGAGGACAGGCCTAAAGATTAAGGAAACAAAGTTAACCTGTGGGTGGAGGATTCAGGGTCTGCCTGGCATGACACATTTCTAAATTCCTACAAGAAAAACCACACTCTCACCAACCTCCTTAACAATAAGAGCTTTCAGGCAAGTTATCCTAACTCTGATTTACAACCCAGACCACTGCAACTCTGACTGGACAGGGGATCAGCCTTATAAACGTTCTCTTCTGATAAACTACTGCAGACCTTAAGCCAGTTTCAGCAGCTTATAAAGGCTACACACAAACCCTTTCCATCCTATACTTCAACTTTTGATGTCAAGAGCCAAATTCCACCTCATTTTAATGCTAAAACTCAGCCCAAAAGTGAACATGGCTGTATGTTATGTGGATGTTTGCCCATCGTGCATGCACTCTGCTCTGCTCATAAATAGGTACAGCTTTCCCTTCAAACCTGCTGAATATTTATGACTGTACAAACCTTGCCAGGCATATAACCCCACCTGTCTTTCCCCTCTACAAAGACAGAGCACCTTTGGTCTATGCTGGAGACTTTCTCTTCCTGGCTTGCAAACCAATATTGCTAATAAAACTCTCCTTTCTACTATCTAGCCATCTGGGTATCTTTTGAATGACAGAGGTAAAAAAAAAAAATTAGATACTATAGTGGTTAAGAAAAAATATCTTAAACGTTTATTTAGGGGATAATTTAAAAAAGTTTGAGGAACACTGATCTAGAAGTGTCTGCCTTACACAAAGTTGGCATGGCCTAATAAACACTCATTTTAAGGACCATCTGAGAGGCAATGTTGAGAGTATGGGGTACCATCTTATAGGATGTGGTATATGTTTTGCACAGTGACTAGTTTCTCCCATTACATGTTTGGGCTGTATTAAGAATATCTGGATCTGGGAACCAAGGGATGGAAGTAGAAGTGGCTCCACAAGTTGTGATACATTGTGCTTTTATCAGTTTTTAAATCAGAATATTATCTAATTATCTTGTGATTTTTCTTTAAATCAATTGTCACTTAGTATATTTTAAATTTCTAAATATATGGAAGATTTTCTAGTATCTTTTTGTTATCTCTTTGTCATTTAATTCTGGCATGACCAGAGAATATATTATGTGTGATTTTCTAAAATTTATTAAGAATTATTTTACGGCACGGGTTCCATGAGTACTTTAAAGGAACATGCATTCTGCAGTTGTTGGCAATAGTGTACTGAAAGCTTTTATTAGGTCAAGTAGAGATGATCCTTGAACAATGTAAATGTTAGGGGTGCCGACCCCGATGCATTTGAAAATCTACATGTATCTTTTGATTCCCCCAAAATTTAACTACTGATAGCCTACTCTTGACCAGAGACCTTACCAATAACATAAACAGTTGATTAACAAATATTTTGCATGATATATATATAAATAATATGCTGTATTCTTACAATAAAGTAAGCTAAAGAATAGGAAATGTTATTAAGAAAATTATAAAAAAGAGAAAACATATTTACTATTCATTAAGTGGATCTTCATAAAAGTCTTCCTCCTCATCACCTTAATGTTGGGTAGAATGAGGAGGACAAGGAAGAGGAGGGATTGATCTTGTTGTTTCCGGGTGGCAAAGATGGAAGAAAATCTTCATGTAAGTGGATCTGTGCTGTTCAAACTTATGTTGTTCAAAGGTCAACTGTACACTCTTACAGATATATTTTACCTATTTGTTCTATCAACTATAGAAAAAAAGTATATTAAAGTCTCTAAGTATGATGTGCCAATTTCTCCTTTTAGTTCTATACATTTTAGCTTTATTGAATTTACTTTGAAATTTATTATAAGTTTCATTCATTGAGGAGTCTGACTTCCAGACCAAACTTCTATCTGTAATTCTTCCTGTCTGACCATAGGCAATTATAAGGCTTTGTCTGGCAGGCCTAATGGAGAGAAGCTGCTCTCCTGTATTATTTTCTTCTTGAATCACTATAAAGAAATATCTGAGGCTGGTTCATTTATTAAGGAAAGAAGTTTAATTGGCTCATGGTTCTGCAAACTGTACAAGCAGGGCACCAACATCTGCCTGGCTTCTGGTGAAGGCCTCAGGAAGCTTATAATCATGTTGAAAGGCAAAGCACAAAGCAGGAGCAAGCCCATCACATGGCAAGAGTTGGAGCAGGGTGGGAGGTACCACACACTTTTGAACAACCAGATCTGGTGTGAACTTGGAGTGAGAACGCACTTATTACCAAGGGGACGGTGCTAAATCATTCATGTGAGTTTTGCCCCCATCAAAAAATCACCACCCACCAGGCCTCACCTCCAAAATTGGGAGTCACATTTCAACCTGAGATTTGGAGGTGACAAACATCCAAACCATATCACCTCCTCACACCTTGGTGCATAGCCAATTCATCAGTTTTCTAGAGTGAGTTGCAGTCAAGGACTTAGGACTCTTAGGAGAGCCATGTTCATATGCATATTGGCATTCCTAACCCAACACCTTCATGTAGAGGCCTTTTTATCAGGGGCCTTTGTTGAGACACTTCTCCACTTTGACTCAGTGTCTTTCCACTGCTAGAAGACCTGCCCTCTCTTCTTCCCCCTGGCCCATAGGTCCATGAAAAGAGAAAGAGCCTTTTGTTTAGGATTCCTTGGCATGGAGAAAATTCTCCCATCTACACTGCATTCAGTTAACTCTCGCCCAGTACCATTCCATGGGGAAAAACTACACCCTAGGAAACTGGTGCCTCCTCCTTGCAGTGTCGTAGTAAGTAAATAAAGGCTTGATTGTTGCTTTCAGTTAGCTTATTGTCCTAATTGACCAACACCTGATTGCTTGAAATACACATTGAAGACTGTGATATTTTCTTTATGAATTGACCCTTTTATTCTTAACTTTTATAACAATATAAGTATTACAATATGAATAAGTATCAAAATAATTGCATAAATTTTTCTTTTTTCTTTTTTGGTAATACCCTGTTTTGAAATCTACATCGACATTAATGAAAACTTACAAAATTTTTTACGGTTAATATTTACCTGGTATATCTTTTTCTACCCTTTTACTTTGAGCTTATTGTAGTTATTATATCTTTGCAATGTATCTCTTGTAAACAACATACTTAGGTCTTGTTTTGCTTTTTTATCTATTTCAACAATCTTTGCCCTTTAACTGAGGCATTTATCGCTATTATATTTAATGCAATTGTTAATATCGATGGGTTTAAGTCTATGATCTTATTACAGTCATGTGTCACTTAATGGCGGGATATATTCTGAGAAATGGGTTATGTGATTTCATCATTGTGCAAACTTCATAGTGTGTACTTATGCAAACCTAGATGCTATAGCCGACTACACACCTGTGCTATAATGGTATAGCCAATTGCTCCTTGGCTACAAACCTGCACAGAATGATACTGTATTAAATACTGTAGGCAATGGGAAGATAATGGTATTTGTGTATCTACACATAGAAAAGATACAGTAAATATATGGTATAAAAGATTAAAAAATGGTATATCTATATAGGGCATTTACCATGTGAAACTTACAGGACCGGAAGTTGCTCTGGGTGCATCAATAAGTGAATGTGCATCAATAAGTCCACTGCTGTAGACTTTACAAACAATGTACACTTAGGTTGTACTAAATTTACAATTTTATGGGACCAATGTCATATATGTAGTTCATCATTGATAGAAATATTGTTGTATGGTGCAGAACTTTGTGTTTTATTGGTTTTCTCTGTTCTTTTTGCCTTTCATGCTGCTTTCTTGTCTTTTTTAGATTAATCATTTTTTACTATACTTTTATCTGTTGCTCTAGGGATTATAATATGCATCTTTAATCACAGTATAACTTGAATTAATATTATACTACTTCACAAATAAGAAGGTTATATTATTATGTCATATTACTCTGTCTCCCGATCCTTTTTCCTATTGCCATGTGTATTACTACTGTAATTTGATTAATTCCATAATACAACATTGTTGTTTTTTGTTTTAAAAACATAGATGCCTTTCAAAGAAATTAGAATATGAAAATACACTTTTGTCTATATACCCCTTTATGTACAGATCTATTGCTTTTAATCCTTTCTGTAGAAATGATACCACTTCTCAACAGCCTAAGAATTTCCTTTAGCTTTTCTGGTAGTGCTGGTAACAAGTTCTCTCTGCTTTCTTCCTTTTCTTTTCTTTTCTTTTTTTTGAGACAGGGTCTCCCTATGTTGTCTAGGCTGGTCTCAAACTCCTGGGTGCAAGTGATCCTCCCATCTTAGCCTCCCATAGTGCAAGGATTACAGGCATGAGCTCCCACACCTGGCCTCTCTCAGCTTTTATTTACCTGAAAATGTCTACAGTTCACTTTCACTTTTGAAGTATATTTTTATTGGCTATAGAATTCTAGCTTGACAGGTTTTCTTTCAGCTTTTTAAATATATCATCCCATTGTTTTCCAGTTTACCATGTTTCTGAAGATTTTGCTAGAATTATCACCATTGTATTACAGGTGATGTTTGCTTTTCCTTTCACCCTCTAACTTATTTTAAGGTTTTTTTTCCCCCCAGCAGACTAGAGCCCCTGCTTTATTGAAGTAAATACAAAATAGTTAAAGCATGGTATTTTTCAGATGAACTCACTGCAGCCACCAATAATGTCATTTTGTTTCTTTCTCTTTTCTTTTGGTAGAAGGGAAAGGTTCTGAAATGCTCAATGAGCCAACTAATGCTGCTGATGTATTCAATTAGATTTGAAGTAAGGACAAAACACCAGAAACATAAAATCTATGATTCTTTGCAAATTCATAGAGATTCAAAGGACAAGAAACACTACGATTTGCTTTTGAACAAAACCAAAGGTTATTTCAGAGATGATCTGATCAAAATATTCTACATTACAGATGAGTCAATTTCAAATCACAGAGGCACAAGTGACTTCTGAAGTACAGTCGCCAGATTCATATTTTAAAAAGAAAACATTTAGTTTTGCAGATGAAAAATGTGTGCATAGATAATTTAATAAAAGAAAATTTATAAATCATTACAGGAAATTGCTTTACTATTATTATTCCTAGTTTATTAATAATTTTTTTGTAGTACTGAACTATACAGACTGGGGCCTTGTATTTTAGGGTGCTTTCTTTCATTTAGGTTTCAGCAGTTTGATAGAGATTTAACAGTACCATCCACAGTTCCAGGTATCACTAGAATGTGCAAAACCATGTAATTCCTTTGTGTGTGTGGGTGGGTGGGGGGAGGTGATACCCTATTTTTTAGAGCCATTTTAGGTTCACAAAAAAATTGAGGAGAAAGTACAGAGATTTCCCAAATACCGTCTGTCCCCACACATGCAGACCTTCCCCCGTTATCAACATCTCCCACCAGAGTTGTACATTTGTTACAAGTAGTGAGCCTACATTGACTAAGTTATCACCCAACATCCATAGTTTACCTTATGGTTCACTCTTAGTGTTGTAAAATTCTTTGGGTTTGGACAAATGTATAAGGACATGTTTCCACCATTGTCATTACCCTTTATCATATATTACTCTGGATCATAAAGAGTAGGTTCACTGCCCTGTATGATTTTTGTGTTCTGTCTGTTCTTTCCTCCCTCCCGCCTACTCTCTGGCAACCACTGATCTTTTTACTATCTCAGTAGTTTTGACTTCTCCAGAATGTCATATAGTGAATCATAGTGTATACCCTTTGCACACTGACTTTTGTCACTCAGCAATATGCATTTAAGGTTTCCTCCATGTCTTTTAATGGCTTGATCACTCATTTCTTTTTAGTACTTAATAGTATTCTATTGTCTGAATATACCACAGTTTATTAATTAATTTACCTACTGAAAGACATCTTTGTTGCTTCTAAGTTTTGGTAATGAGTTAATAATAAACATTTAAATATAAATAAAGCTGGTATAAACATCTGAGTTCAGGTTTTTGTGTAGACATAAGTTTTCAACTATTTTGGATAAATATCAAGGAGCACAATTACTGTATTGTATGGTAAGAGTATATTTAATTTTGTAAGAAAGTGGCAAATTGTATTCCAAAGTGGCCGTACTATTTTATAGTCATTTCTACCAGCACTGAATGAAAGCTCCTGTTGCCCCACATCCTCACCAGCATTAATATTAGTGCTTTAGATTCTGGCCATTCTATAAGTGTGTAGTGATATCTTGTTATTTTAATTGGCACTTCTCTGATGAAAAATGATGTGGAGCATCTTTTCATATGCTGCTTGTCATGTGTATATTCTATTTGGTGAGAGGTCTGTTAAGGTCTTTGGTCCATTTTTTAACTGGGTTATTGGTGTTATTGTTGAGTTTTAAGATTTTGTACATTTTGAATAACATTCCTTTATTGAGTATGTCTTTTTGCAATTATTTTCTCTCAAGCTCTTTCTAGTTTCCTATGGGGGAAGCTTAACTCACTGATTTTAGATCTTTCTTCTTTCCTTTTCCTTTCCTTTTTTTTTTTTTTTTTTTTTTTGAGACAGGATTTCCCTTTGTCACCCCATTTGGAGGACAGTGGCACAGTCTTGGCTCACTGCAACCTCCGCCTCCCAAGCTCAAGTGATCCTCCCACCTCAGCCTCCCAAGCAGCTGGGAGTACAGGTTTGCGCCACTATGCCGGGCTAATTTTTGTATTTTTTGTAGAGATGGAGTTTCGCCATGTTGCTCAGGATGGTGTCGAACTCCCGAGCTCAAGCAATCTGCTCACCTTGGTCTCCCAAAGTGCTAGGATTACAGGTGTGAGCCACTGCACCTGGCCCTTCTCTTCTAATGTATGCATTCAATGCTATAAATATCCTTCTAAGCGCTACTTTTACTTCATCCCATAAATTTTGATACATTGTGTTTTCATTTTCATTTAGCTTAAAATATTTTTGAATTTCCCCTTGCAATTTCTTCTTTGACCCATGTGTTATTTAAAAGCATGCACCTAACAATATAGCATCAAAATAAGTGAGGCAAAAACTAATAGAGCAGTCCAGACATTTTAATCTGCAAGTATTTGGGGGATTTCTCAGCTAGCTTTCTATTATTGATTTCTAGTTTAATTCCATTGTGGTCTCAGAGAAGACATTGTATAATTTCTGTGCTTTTAAAATTTGTTAAGGTATGATTTATGGCCCAAAATGTGGTATATCTTGGTGAATCTTCCACAGGAACTTGAGAGAATGTGTATTCTGCTGTTGTTAGATGAAGCAATCTATAAATACGTATATATCCAGGTGATTGATTGTGTTGAGTTCAACTGTGTCCTTACTTGCTTTCTGCCTGCTAGATCTGCCATTCCGATACAGGAATATTGAAATCTTCAACTATAATAATAGATTCATCTATTTTTCCTTGCTGTTTGATTAGCTTTTAAAAAATTATTTATTTATCTCTTTAGAGACAGGGTCTTGCTCTGGCACCCAGGCTGGAGTGCAGTGGTACAATCATAGTTCACTGCAGCCTCTATCTCTTGGGCTCCAGTGATCCTCCTGCCTCAACCTCCTGAGTAGCTGGTACTACAGGTACACACTCCCATGCCCAACTAATTAAAAAAATTTTTTTGTATAGATGGCATCTTATTATGTTTGCCCAGCCTGGTCTCAAACTCCTGACCTCAAGTGACCCTCCTGCCTTGGTCTCCCAAAGTGCTAGGATTAGAGGCATAAGCCACCATATCTGGACTGCTCTATTAATTTTTGCCTCACTTATTTTGATGCCATATTGTTAGGTGCATACACATTAAAGATTACCATGTCTTGTTGAATAATTGACCTATTTTTTCATTATGTAATGCCCTTCTTTATCCATGATAACTTTCCTTGCACTGAACTCTGCCTTGTCTGAAATTAATATAGTTATTCCTGCTTTCTTTTGATTAGTGTTAGGACAATAAATCTTTCTCCACCCATTTACTTTTGTCTATATGTCTTTAAAGTAAATTTCTTATAGACAACATACAATTGGGTTTTATTTCTGATCCTTTCTTACATTCTCTGTATTTTAATTGGTGTATCGACATTCAAAGAGATTACTGATACAGGTCAGATTAATATCTACCACATTTTTTAGTGTTTTCCATTGTTGTCCCTGTTCTTTGTTCCTATTTTTGTCTTCCATTATTTTTCTGCATTTTGTGGCTTTGATTGAACATTTTACATTATTCCATTTTCTCTTTTCTTCTTAGTATATCAGTTATATTTTTTAATTTTTTTAATAGTTGCTCTAGAGTTTGCAATATACAGTTACAACTAATTCAACTCCACTTTCAAATGAAACTATACTTACTTCACAAATAGTGCCTTATAATAAAATATTCCTAATTCCTTCCTCACATCACTTGTATTATTTCTGCCATTTATTTCACATATACATAGTGTATATATGTAAATAATAAAATACATTGTTGCTATCATAATTTTGAACAAAGTTTTCTTTATTAGGTCAATTAAGAATAAGAAACAAAATAATTTTTATTTTGCTTTCGTCTATTTCTTCTTTGATGTTTTTCCTTTCTTTATGTAGGTCTGAGTTTCTGACAGATATGGTTTGGCTGCATACCCACCCAAATCTCGTCTTGAATTGTAGTTCCCATAATCCCCACATACCATGGGAGGGACCTGGAGGGAGGTAATTGAATCATGAGGGCAGGTACCTCCATGCTGTTCTCGTGATCATGAGTTCTCATGAGATCTGATGGTTTTATAAAGGGCTTTTCCCTCTTTACTGGGCACTTCTTCCCGCCTCAATGTGAAGAAGGTGCCTCCTTCTCCTTGCCTTCTTCCATGATTGTAAGTTTCCTGAGGCCTCCCCAACCCTGAGGAACCATGGGTCAATTAAACCTCTTTGCTTTATAGAGGCCAGTCTTGGGTATTTCTTCATAGCAGAGTGCGAATGGACTAACACACTGACCTATATAACCCTTATCTCTAAATAGCTTATTTTAATTTTTATTACAAAATAGGTCTACTAGCAACGAATACCCTCAATTTTTATTTGTCTGGGAAAGTCTTTATTTCTTCTCAACTTTTGAGGAATGATTTTACAGAAAACAGAATTCCAGGTTGGTGGGTTGTTTTCTTCTTGACATTTCAAATATTTCATTTCACTTTCCTTGCTTGCATAGTTTATGAGAAAACAGTTGTAATTGCTTCTCTATAGATAAGGATTTTTTTCTCTCCGGCTTTTTTCACGTTTTTTTATCTTTGATTTTCTGCAGTTTGAATATTATATGTCTAGATATAGTTTTTTTCTGGCATTTATTCTGCTTATTGGTTTATGAGTTTCCTGAGTCTGTAGTTCGTTATTAGACATTCCTTTGGGGGAAATTTTCAGTCATTATTGTTTTAAATATTTCTCTGTCCCTTTCTCTCCTTTCTACTTCTGATATTTCCATTATGTATTATATATATGTTACAGCTTTTGTAGTCATCCCACAGTTCTTGGATATTCTATTCTGTTTTTTTCCCCCAGTCTCTTTTCTGTTTGCTTTTTCAGTTTTGGAGGTTTCCACTGACATGTCCTCAAGCTCAGAGATTCTTTCCTCAGCCGTGTCCTGTGTACTTATAAGTACATCAAAGACATTCTGCATTTCCATTGCAGTGTTTTGATATCTAGCACTTCTTTTTGATTCTTTCTTAGTATTTTCATATCTGTGCCTTCATGGCCCATTTATTATTGTACACTGTCTGCTTTATCCATTATTCGTGTCTACTTTAGCATATTAGTTATTGTTGTTTTAAATTCCTGGTCTGATAATCTCAACATCTCTGCCATATCTGAATCTGGTTCTGAGGCTTGTTGTGTCTCCTCAATATGTGTTTTTTGCCTCTAGTACATCTTGTAATTTTTTTCTTAATAGCCAGACTGAGCAAATTATTTTATTCAGTCTAATGTAAATTAGTATATTATTTTCTTGATAATGTACTGAGTAAAAGGAACTTCTGTAAATAATCCTTTATTCATGTGGTTGTAAGGTGGTAGGGGAGGGGAATGTCTTATAGTTCTATGATTAGGTCTCAGTCCTCAGCAAGCCTGTGCTTCTGGACTGTCACAAATACTTCTCATTTTTTCTCCCTAAAAACAACAACAACAACAACAACAACAAAACAACTGGAACAGAATTGGTTAAGTGGGTTGGAGTTAGGCATTTCTCTTCTCCCATGTGGAAGACTACAGCTGCCTAGAGTTAAGATTTCTCTTCCCCCAGGTCATTAAGGCTCAGATAAAACCCCAGTAGGTTAGGCTCTGCTTAGTTTCTCCTGAGGGCAGACCTTGTTAAGAAGAATGAAGTGCTCTGGCCTATTTCAAAATAGTTCCTTTTTCCCTTTCTTTGACAGAAGCACATGGGGCTTTTTCTCTGATAGTCACTGTGAGGACCCAGTTGATTTCCTGGAGGTAAAACTCACGAAAGTGTTGGGGGCTTTCCTATGACTGGGTCTCCCTGAAATTTTTAACTCTCAGAATTCTCCACATTGAGCTCCCTGCAATTCATTCATTACCATTTAAAGAGTTGTTGAATGTTCACTTTGTTTAGATTTTTATGTGTTGTTAGAAGAGAGTGGTGATTTCCAAGTTTCCTACGAGCCAGACTAAAAACCATTCTTCTCTGTGTTTTTCAGGTCTAAGTTAACCAACCTTTTCATATCAAAATGGTTGGTGGTGTTGGTTTGGTAGAGAAGGAGATGTCAGGTCAAGGCAATCATTGTTGCCTCTGAGATTTTCCCAGACTCCAGTCAGCCCTTTCTGCTCCAAGTACCAATAGCTTGATTGGCTTATGATTGTTATTATTATTATGTAACAGACAAGCTACCCAAGATCTGTGTGAAAGATTAATATTATATTTTACTTAAAACTAAATTGGGTTTCTAATAAATTTTTTACAACTTTATTTAGGGATAGTTTATATACCATACAATTTACATTATAAATGTACAGTTTGATTACTTTTAGTAAAGTTTATAGTTGTTCAACCATTACTAGAGTTCAGTTTTATAACACTTCTGCCACCCCCAAAAGTTTTCTAGTTACAGTTTGGAGTCAATCCCTGCTCCCAGCTCTGACCCCAGACAACCATGGATCTTCTTTTGGTCTCTATATCTTTGTCTTTTCTGAAACTTCATATACATGGAATAAGACGATATGCATTATGTATGTAGTCATCTGTGTCTGGCTTTTTCACTTAGCATAAAGTTTTCAAGGTTCATCTATGTTGCATATGTCAGTAGTTTGTTCCTTCTGATTGCAGAATAATATTCCATTGTATGCATTTACCACATTTTGTTCATCCACTCATTGGTTGATATACATTTGGATTTGTTTTTAGTCCCTGACTGTTTTGAATAATGCTGCTGCAAATGTTTTTGTACAGACTGCTGGTTCTCATGGTAAAATTTTCATTTTAAGAAACTTCTAAACTGTTTTCCAAAGTAGTTGTACCATTTTACACCAGCCACCATCAATCTATGATTGTTTTGGTTTCCTCACATACTCAAGAACACTTGTTATTGGTGGTCTTTTTAAAAATAACCACTCTTGGAGATTGTGTGATGATGTCATTTGTAGTTTTAACTTTCATTTCCCTAAGGATGACTAATGATGTTGAGCAAGTATTTATAAAAACAAACAAATGAAAACAAAGAAAAAACCTCTAATAAAGCTATTCGTATATCTGCTTTGTTGAAGTATGTATTAAAATCTTTTATATTGAACATTTGGGGGAAATGGTTGTAAGATTATAAAAAATATAATCTGTATACAAGTCCTTTTTCAGATATAACATTTGCATTTTTTTCTTGTCTATAAATTGTTTATTCATTTTCTTAATTGTGTCTCTTAAGATCAGAGGTGTTTCTTTTTTAAAAATGTTGTTTTTAATTTTTGTGGGTACATAGGTGTATATATTTATGGGATACATGAGATGCTTTGATACAGGCATGTAATACAAAGTAATCACATCATGGGTAAATGGGGTATACATCCCCTCAAGCATTTATCCCTTGAGTTACAAACAATCCAATTACACTCTTAGTTATTTTAAAATGTTGTTGTTGACTATAGTCACACTGTTGTGCTATCAAATAGTAGGTCTTATTCATTTTTTCTAACCATTTTTTTTGTGCCCATTAATCATGCCATCCTTCTTCCCAGGGATTTTCGTTTTGATGAAGACCATTTTGTATTTTTGCATAAAGAGAGTGCCTTTGGTGTCTTCTGGAAATAAAGACACATTTCTTTCTTTTCAATATGCATGCATTAAGCTTTTTATTCTTGTTTTAATAAACTAGCTAAAAGTCCAAACACAATGTTGAATACAAATACTGAAAATGGAAATCTTTGCCTCACTCTTGATATTAGGTGAAGTTTCATCTTTCAAGATTAATAGGATACTAACTGAAGATTTTAAAGAGATGCCCTTTATCAGAATGAGGAAATTGATTTCTCTTCCTATTTTCTTGAGAGTTATTATTATGAATGATTCTTTACTACTTACAAATGTATTTTTGTATATCTATTGAGATGATTGTTCTTGTTTTCTTTATTCTATCACTGTGGTGTATTAAATTAATCAGTTAATATGTTAAACCAATCTTGCATTTCTGTGATAAACCCCACATTCTCATGGTGTATAAAGATTTTGTGTGTTTTAGGATTTGGTTTGCTAATATTTTAATAAGGATTTTGTGTGCTTATGAGATGTATTGGTCTATATTTTTCTTCTCTTGTGATGTCTTTGGCTTTGGCATCAGGTTAAAACTGACTCTAGAAAATAAATTGGGAAGTGTTTCTCTTCTTTCTGAAAGTTTGCATGGGATTTGTATTATTTCTTTATTAAATTGTTGATAGAATCATAGTAAAACCAGCTAGGGAATGGCTTTCCTTTATGGGAAGAATTTTAATTGCTAATTCAAATATCTTCCCTGTATATAGATCTATTTTGAATTCCCATAAGTCAGTATTATTAATTTGTGTAGTTTGTCTATTTCTTGGCATATAATTATTAATAATATTGTTATTTTGTTTGTTTTTTAAGATGGAGTCTTGTTCTGTCGTTAGGCTGGAGTGCAGTGGTGTGTTCTTGGCCTTCCAAGTTCAAGCGATTCTCATACCTCAGCCTCCCAAGTAGCTGGAACCACAGGCATGCGTCACCATATTGGCTAATTTTTACTTTTTAAAATTTTTTTAGTAGAGATAGGGTTTCACCATGTTGGCCAGGCTGCTCTCGAACTCCTGCCCTCAAGTGATCCACTTGCTTCAACCTCCCAAAGTGCTGGGATTACCGGTATGAGTCACTGTGCCTGGCCATTATTATTTTAATTTCTCTAAGATCTGCAATGATGTCTCCTATTTTATTTCTGAATTGTAGTTTGTGTCTTTCTATTTTATTCACAGTAATTCTCACTAAAGATTTATCAGTTGTTTTGCTTTTGCAGAAAAAAAAAACAAACACCAACTTTTGGTGTCGTCATACATTTTCTTTTTTGTTTTTCATGTCATTGATTTCTGCTATGAGCTTTATTATTTCCTTTCTTCTACTTCCTTTCAGTTTGCTTTGCTCCTGGAGAGGTAACGATAATGTATTATAGGAGTTTAAAGAATGATTACATTCTTCTAAATTTCAGAACAGAGCCGTCAGAAATAATGCCACATATCTACAAGTATCTGATCTTTGACAAACCTGACAAAAACAAGAAATGGGGAAAGGATTCCCTATTTAATAAATGGTGCTGGGAAAACTGGCTAGCCATATGTAGAAAGCTGAAACTGGATCCCTTCCTTACACCTTATACAAAAATCAATTCAAGATGGATTAAAGACTTAAATGTTAGACCTAAAACCATAAAAACCCTAGAAGAAAACCTAGGCATTACCATTCAGGACATAGGCATGGGCAAGGACTTCATGTCTAAAACACCAAAAGCAATGGCAACAAAAGCCAAAATTGACAAATGGGATCTAATTAAACTAAAGAGCTTCTGCACAGCAAAAGAAACTACCATCAGAGTGAACAGGCAACCTACAAAATGGGAGAAAATTTTTGCAACCTACTCATCTGACAAAGGGCTAATATCCAGAATCTACAATGAACTCCAACAAATTTACAAGAAAAAAACAAACAACCCCATCAAAAAGTGGGCGAAGGACATGAACAGACACTTCTCAAAAGAAGACATTTATGCAGCCAAAAAACACATGAAAAAATGCTCACCATCACTGGCCATCAGAGAAATGCAAATCAAAACCACAATGAGATACCATCTCACACCAGTTAGAATGGCAATCATTAAAAAGTCAGGAAACAACAGGTGCTGGAGAGGATGTGGAGAAATAGGAACACTTTTACACTGTTGGTGGGACTGTAAACTAGTTCAACCCTTGTGGAAGTCAGTGTGGCGATTCCTCAGGGATCTAGAACTACAAATTCCATTCGACCCAGCCATCCCATTACTGGGTATATACCCAAAGGACTATAAATCATGCTGCTATAAAGACACATGCACACGTATGTTTATTGCGGCATTATTCACAATAGCAAAGACTTGGAACCAACCCAAATGTCCAACAATGATAGACTGGATTAAGAAAATGTGGCACATATACACCATGGAATACTATGCAGCCATAAAAAATGATGAGTTCACGTCCTTTGTAGGGACATGGATGAAATTGGAAATCATCATTCTCAGTAAACTATCGCAAGAACAAAAAACCAAACACCGCATATCCTCACTCATAGGTGGGAATTAAACAATGAGAACACATGGACACAGGAAGGGGAACATCACACTCTGGGGACTGTTGTGGGGTGGGGGGAGGGAGGAGGGATAGCATTGGGAGATATACCTAATGCTAGATGACGAGTTGGTGGGTGCAGCGCACCAGCATGGTACATGTATACATGTGTAACTTACCTGCACATTGCGCACATGTACCATAAAACCTAAAGTATAATAATAATAATAATAAAAGAAAAAAAAAAGAAAAAAAAAAAAATAAAAAATAAAAATAAATAAAAAAATAAAAAAAATAAAAAAAAAAAAAAAGAATGATTACTTCCCATTCTTGAATCAGGGAATTCTTTGAGGAGAATGAGCCTTGAGGAGTAGATTATGATGGAGTGAGAAAGATAAGAGGTAGTGGGGAAGACATTCCCAGAAGAGGGAATAAGACAAGCAAAGGCAGACTAGTACAGAGTGTATGGGAAACAACGAATAGTTAACTTTGTTAACTAGAGACCAAATACATCAGCAAGCACAATTAATTTAAATATACTCAAGACTCCAATTGAAAGACAAATGTTCCACCTTTATGATGGATTTGTCAAATTGGAGTCTTGTCTAATTTTGTTCAATATATTTTAAAGCTATGCTATTAGGTACAGTTTTAAAACTGCTTCATCTTTCTGGTTATTGAATAGGTTAGATTTATCTCAGAATAGAAGGAGGCTTCAACATTAGAGAACATATTAACATAGTTAATCACATTAACCAGGTTAAAAAAAATCTTAGGTTCATATCAGTAGATAAGGAAGGTCATGAGAAAAAAATGAAGTTATTTTCGATTTAGAAAAATCTTAGATAACTTTCCTAACTTTATAATAATATGTACCTGAAAAATGTATAGTAAACATCATTCTTAGCAGTGAAACATTAGAACATACCTTTAAAAATAAAGGATAAGAGGGCCGGTAGCAGTGGCTCATGCCTGTAATCCCAGCACTTTGGGAGGCCAAGGCAGGTGGATCTCGAGGTCAGGAGATCAAGACCATCCTGGTTAACACGGTGAAACCCAGTCTCTACTAAATATACAAAAAATTAGCCGGGCGTGGCGGCGGGAGCCTGTAGTCCCAGCTACTTGGGAGGCCGAGGCAGGAGAATGGTGTGATCCCAGAAGGCGGAGCTTGCAGTGAGCCAAGATCGTGCCACTGCACTCCAGCTTGTGCGAGAGAGCAAAACTCTGTCAAGAAAGAGAGAGAGAGGAAGGAAGGAAGGAAGGAAGGAAGGGAGGGAGGGAGGGAGGGAAGAAGGGAGGAAAGAAGGGAGGAAGGGAAGGAGTAGAATATCTTATCATTCAACATTTTCTCTGGGTACCTGGATGACACACACGCAAAAATAGAAAGAAACAAAAACATAAAGATTTGAAAGAAAAAACACAACTCTACTTTTTAAAAGATAGAAAAACCAAAATTATCTATCATTTCACCTACCAAAATTTGAAAAGTTTGTAATATTAATGCACAAATTTGATAAGGTTACCAAATACAAGATCAGCATATAAAAGTAAATTTCATTTTTACAGCGCTAGTAATAAACAGCTAGAAAATGCAATTTGAATAATGAAACTATTTACTATGGCAGCAATAATAATGAAATGCTAAGACCTAATGAACACAACAAAAAATGTACATGTCTCTTAGGGAATAATTATAAAATTTATTGAAAGACGATGAAAAAGACCTGAATTAATTGAGAAATGTACTATATTCACAGACAGAAAGACTCAATATTTTAAAGATGTCTTTGCTGCTAAAATTGATCTAGACCCATAGAATTTGTTGTAAAACTTAATTTATAATTTATATAGAAAAGCAAAGGATTTATAATTGCCAAGACACTCCACATTGATATAGTATTTGGTAAGCATTTTATTGAACTGTTAAGATACACGGGACATGAAATGAATTGAAAATCAAACTTTTGTATGTGTTGCATGAAGCTCTTAGATATCAATTCCAAATGACTTTCAGCCAGTCTATCATTAGTTCATCCATCCAATTATTTTGAAATAGGCATTGGCATATTTGGAGCTCTCATTCTTAGATTTCATGCTATGCCTTAAAATTAAATATGTGGAAATAATTTTTGATCTTTAGTAATTATGCATATTATCAGCGATATACTGATTTTTATAGCTTGTGGTCACGATCTTGGTCTCCTTAATAACTTTAACACTGTCCATATGACTTTGAGGAATGTTTCCACCTTAGGATTTCATTAGGATGTCTGATTTACCATTTTCATGTTTTCCCTGAATGAATCACGTATCACTAAAGTAATCAGCTTCTATTCGAAATTATCAGGCAGATGCTGACAAATTGACATTTTATTGATAGTCTTGCATAACGAATGAATAGTTCACATCAGTATCTCATTCTTTTGAAGTTTAATCTATTCGGAGGTACCATTGCAAATTTTTCTGCCTTTAGTTGGATTGCATGGCACACAATAAGCAATATTTTTGCATGAATCTCAGCAATAGAATATAATCCAGCTTTATTCATTTCTGAGTATCTTTCCTTCTTAGGTCTTATAGAAAGCTTGGTTGTTGTGTTGCAGCATAATCTGGAAATGTAGTCATTCTTCCAAAAAATAATCAACTTATAGTAGTCAATTTACATCTCACTACATAATTTTCCTGCCATTTTACACATACTATAGCTTTGTGTCTTAATGCCCAATTACAACTCACTCTATAGACTACATGTATATGTATATGTAATTGTTGGTTCATCATATCTTTTTAAAGATATTTAAATGGCAGTTAAATTAAATGAAAATGACCCAAACAATGCCCTTTAGTCAACTAATGTGAGATTGAGTAGTGCTATAATAGAGTTTGTATATGTATAGGAAATGACGGTTATGTCATGAGACTGCATACCTAACAGTAATAGTGACAGCATCAATTGTAAGATACAGTTTGATCTCAGAAATGTTAAAATGTGAAAAAAGTGTATCTTAGAATCAACAAATACTTTTATCTTCCATCATTGGGAAGAAAGAAAAGGCATTTTGGAAGGAGGATGAAGCACAAGTCAGTGATGCAGTCATGGAGAATGGAAGTGTTATAACATTCTAAAACTGGTCCTTCCCCTCAGAAGAATAAATCAGGCTGATAAGAAAACAAAGGAATCTTGAATTAAAGGAGTGAATCAGAGATCACTCCCTTGGCAATTTGTTCAAATTCCAGTTAATTCAGGCTCCTCTAGACAGATGTTTCTGTACGCTAGGGGGCTGTAACACACAACAGGTCAAAAAAAAATATTGACAGCTTGTTTTGTTTGTTTTTAAATTTTGTTTCCTCAACAAACATTTATTGAACATGAATTGTTAGGCATTATGCTGAACATTGTAAGGAATATTAAACGACTATATTCTGTACTCAGCCTATAAGAGATTTATAATTTGGTAAGGGAGACAAAGCATGGATAAAAGTTAAAATAAAGGGAGGCATGAGACAAAAGTTAAAATAAAGGGAGGCATAAAACTGGACCAAAGAATTAGAAAAATTCAAAAGAGTAGTGAATCTTTGTCTAGATAAGCTTGTCTGACCCACAGCCCACGGGGTGCAGGCAGCCAAGGATGGCTTTGAATGTGGCCCAACACAAATTCATAAACTTTCTTAAAACATTATGAGATTTATTGTGTGTGTGTGTGTGTTTTGTTGTTGTTTGTTTGTTTGTTTGTTTTTAGCTTATCAGCTATCTCTAGTGTTAGTGTATTTTACTTGTGGCCCAAGACAATTCTTCTTCTTCCAGTGTGGCCCAGGGAAGCCAAAAGATTGGACACCCCTGGCCTAGGTCATCAGTTGAAATTTATTTGAGTTGGAAAAAATTTAACCATATCCTTAATGACTGACCAGACTGTGTATTTCAGGGGATCCTCCTGACCAAAGTTTGTGGGCAGCGTAAGAACAGAAGCAGCTGCCTCTTGCAAATGTCCTTGAGGGGCAGCTGGGTAATACCGGGGCACATGCTTATTCCACACCTTAGTCACTATGTTCCTCCTCTTGTTCTCCTCTCCTTCTTTCCCGTTTTCTGACTTCCTTCCTTTGGCTTCTTCCTTGGGGTACTCCAGACCATAATCACCTGGCAGTGACTCTAAGATATAGTCATAATCTTTCAGGTGGCATTCTGGACTAAAGAAGTTGCTCACCCCAGCTCCCAGGTAAATTCTGGGACATCTTTTTCCCTCAAAAATTACTGTGGCCACAAACACCCTTTGCTGATATAATGGTTTGTGCATTTTCAAATGTTGCCAAGATTGCAAGAGAATGTTTACAGCCCTTTGAATTAGGGATGCAAAGTGGCAGAGCAGGTTCAGGAGCAGAGCTGTGGCCCTCATTCTTTTACCATCACACACACACCCTCTTGCCCACTCTCTAACCGGGCTATACAAGTGAGGTTATAAATCCGTTATGAATTCTTTACAAGAACCAAGGTCTACACTGTTCAGGAGCCCATGGCAAAAAAAAAAAAATACCCTGCTTTCTCACTTTGGCTTTCCGTCTTATGTTTGGTAGTTGAGAAAGATCTATTTAAATATTTGTTTCATTTATTTATTTAAATGTTTAATTTAAAAGAACTATCAGGCTGGGTGTAGAGGCTCACACCTGTAATCCCAGCACTTTGGGAGGCCAAGACGGGAAGATCACTTGAGCGTAGGAGTTGAAGTCCAGCCTGAGCAACAGGGTGAAATCCCATCTCTATGAAAAATACAAAAATTAGCTGGGCATGATGGCACATACCTGTAGTCCTAGCTACCGGCAAGGCTGAGGTGGGAGGAGCCCTTGAACCTGTGAGGCAGAGGTTGCAGTGAGCCGTGATTGTGCCGCTGTATTCCAGTCTGAGTAACAGAGGGAAACTACGTCAAAAAAACAAACAAAAAAAGCCATCAATTTTAAAAGTTGCAAATATAGTACACCCATATAATCTTTACTCATTACAATCATTAATGTTTTTGCCATATTTGCTTTTTAAAATCTGATTATTATTCTTATTTTTGTGGCTGAAAATTAGAAAGTAAGTTGCAGATACCATAATCCTTTACTTCCAAACTATTTCAATGTGTATACGCTAACAAGGACATTTTCCTAGGTAACAAAAGTATAATAATAAGGTAAGAAATTTGATGCTGATATAATATTGTCTAATATACAGCTCCTATTCAGATTTTACCAATTTTCTCATTAATGTCCTTTTTGGTGATTTTTTTTTTCCCATTCCAGGATCGGATCTAGAATCAGGAATTGCATTACTGTCATGTTTCTTTAGTCTCCTTTCATCTGGAACTATTCTTCTATCTTTCATCATCTTTAACATTGATTTTTATTTATTATTATTATTATTATTTGAGACAGAGTCTCGCTCTGTTGCCCAGGCTGGAGTGCAGTGGCGCGATCTCGGCTCACTGCAAGCTCCGCCTCCCGGGTTCACGCCATTCTCCTGCCTCAGCCTCCGGAGCAGCTGGGACTACAGGCGCCCGCCACCACGCCCGGCTAATTTTTTTGTATTTTTAGTAGAGACGGGGTTTCACCGTGTTAGCCAGGGTGGTCTGGATCTCCTGACCTCGTGATCCACCTGCCTTGGCTTCTCAAAGTGCTGGGATTACTGGCATGAGCCACCGCGCCCGGTCCCAGCATTGATTTTTTTAGAAATTCAAGCCAATTAAATGTCTCTGAATTTGGGTTTGTCTGATGTCTTCACCTGATTTCATTCGATTAACACATTTTTGGCAGGAATTTAGCATATTTTGAGACTATCATATTAGGAGGTCTGAGATTCCCGTTGTTAGGGGTTAAACCATTTTTTTAAAATTCCCCAAACAATGTAAGAGTACTGATTTCCCCACAGCCTCACCAACAGAGTGTGTTGTCAAGTTTTGCATTAACTGCCAGTATGATTGATGAATAATATGATATCTTGATGCAGTTTTTAAGAAATAAACTTCATGGAAATAGAAAGCAATAAAATGGATCCATTTTAAGCACACGATGTGATGAATTTCAACAACACTTATAAGACACAGACTATGTTCATCACTTTAAAAAGTTTCTCATTGGCCGGGCGCGGTGGCTCACGCTTGTAATCCCAGCACTTTGCGAGGCCGAGGCGGGCGGATCACGAGGTCAGGAGATCAAGACCATCCTGGCTAACAAGGGGAAACCCCGTCTCTACTAAAAATACAAAAAATTAGCCTGGCAGTGGCGGGCGCCTGTAGTTCCAGCTACTCAGAGAGGCTGAGGGAGGAGAACGGTGTGAACCCGGGAGGTGGAGCTTGCAGTGAGCTGAGATCGCACCACTGCACTCCAGCCTGGGTGACAGAGCGAGACTCCATCTCAAAAAAAAAAAAAAAAAAAAAAAAAAAAATCTCATTCTGTTTCCGTTAAATCCCCCCAAATTCTTGTCCCAGAAAAACACTGATCTGCTTTCTAACACTATTGATTATATTTGTGGAGGCTAGAATTTCATATAAATGGAATCATAAGGTGCTATAGTTTTTCTTTTTCCTATTTTATTTTATTTTATTTATTTATTTATTTGAGATGGAGTCTCGCTCTGTTACCTAGGCTGGAGTGCAGTGCTGTGATCTCGGTTCACTGTAACCTCTGTCTCCCGGGTTCAAGTGATTCTCCCTCCTCAGCCTCCTGAGTAGCTGGGTTTATAGGCGCGTGCCACCATGCCCAGCTAATTTTTGTATTTTTAGTAGAGACAAGATTTCACCATGTTGGCCAGGCTGGTCTTGAACTCCTGACCTCAAGTGATCCACCTGCCTCAGCCTCTCAAAGTGCTGGGATTACAGGTGTGAGCCCTTGTGCCTGGCCAGTGCTATAGTTTAGATGTTTGTCTCCTCAAACGACATGTTAAAGTCTGATTCCAGTGTTGGCAGTGGGGCCTAATATGAGGTGTTAGGTCATGCTCTATGGCTGAACTACTCCGTCCTGTTCATATCCCTCATGAATACACTAATGCCTGCAAGAGTGAGTTCTCACTCTTACTAGTTCCTGAGAGATCTGGTTGTTAAAAAAGAAAAAGCCTGGCACCTGCCTCTCCTCTCTCTTGCTTCCTCTCTCACCATGTGATCCCTAACACACCAGCTCTCCTTCACCTTCTGCCATGTGTGGAAGCAGCCTGAGGCACTCAGACTGCAGAACCACAAGCCCAATAATCCTCCTTTCTTTATAAATTACCCAGCCTCAGCTATTCCTTTATAGCAACACAAACAAGCTAAGACATAAGGCACGTATACATTGTGTCTGCCCTGGCTTCTGTTTCTCCGCATAATACTTTTGCAACCCACCCACGTTGCTGCACATACCAGCAAATTATTTTTCTTATTACTGAGTAGTATCCCATTGTGTGACTATGCCACAATTTATTTATCCATTGTCTTTTTTATGGTGTTTTGTTTCCAATTCATGGCTGTTATAAATAATTTATGAGCATTTATGAACAAGTCTTTGTGTTGACTTATGATTTTATTTCTTTTTGGTTAATACATAGGAATGAGGTTATCCGGTCATATTGTAGGTGTCTATCTAACTTGATAAGAACTTTCCAAACTACTTTCCAAAGAGGTTGTACCATTTTACATTCCCGCCAGCAATGTTTGAGAGTTCCAATTTCTCTGCATTCTCACCAACAGCTGGTATGGTTATTTTTAATTTAGAATTAGTGGGTGTGTAATGGTATCCCATTGTGGTTTAAATTGCATGTTTATGTTGACTAATGATTTTGAGCATCTTTTTATGTGCTATTTGTATATCTTGTATTGTGAAGTCTCTTTTCAAATGTTTTGCCTGTTTATTATTTGGTTGTTTGTCTATTATTGAGTTTAAGAAATACTTAGATGTACAGATTGCAAATATTTTCTCCGTTTGTGCCTGTCTTTTCATTTTCTTAAGTACATTTTGAAGAGAAGTTTTAATTTTGACAAAATGAAACCTATCATTTTTCTTCTTTTATGGTGTGCATTTTGTGTGATATCTAAGAAAACATGCCATAAGCTTGGGTTGATTTTCTCACGTTTTCTTCTAGAATATTTATACTTTTATCAAAATGTAGACATATATCAAAACATCACGTTGTGCCCCATAAACATATATAATTTTTATTTGTCAAAAACGAGAACAAAGAATAATAGAATAAAAATCAAAAAATACATTGAGATAAAAAATGTGTGTATGTTTATATGTATGTATGTGTATATATATGTATAGTTTTAGCTTTACATTTAGGTCTGTGATCTATTTTGAGAATCTCAAATCTTTTGTCACTCTAGCTTCATGAAAATCTCTTTTTTTACCCCCACCACTTTGTTTCTCAACAAAATTTTTCTCTTAGGGGACAAGCCTGATTTTTTCACCCTGGCAGTGCCCAGAATCAGCAAATGCCTTTATGAATAGTTGCAGATCTTCTGCTTCCTTCTGAAGGATTTTCCTTCTTTGAAATTTTTCTCCAAGTCCTTGTTGCTTTCACCCCTTTCTGATGCTCTTAAATATATGACTGATGTAATTTACCTGGATTTTCTGGTTATTTGTTTGGTGTCCCTGGCCTGTTGTGAACTACTTTATCCTGTTAGAAGTTGGTCACCTTTTCTGACTGCTTTTAATATTTTTTAAAAATTTGTCTCTAATTTTTAACAGCGTGCCGATGTGTAGTTTTCTTTGTATTTATCTTGCTTGTCGCTGTAGCCCTTCTTAAATTGGAAGCTTGATGTCATTCATAAACTGTGAAAAATTATTGCCTATTAGCTCTTCAAAATGCTCTGCCCATCTTTTCTAACCTTTTCCCCTGAAATTTGAATTTTACATACTTTAGATCTTTTCACTGTATGGCATATATCTCTTATGTTCTTTCTTGTGTATTTCCATCCTTTTGTTTCTGTGATTTCGTTTGTGTAATTTCTTCTGCCCTTTCTCCCAATTTATTAATTCCTTCTTTAGCTCTGTGTGATTTGACTTTAAATGTATTCACTGAGGTCTGAATTTCATTTAAAAAATTTTAGGCTCTAAAATTTCTTTTTTTTTTTTTTTTTTGACAAAGTTTTGCTTTTGTTGCCCAGGCTGGAGTGCAATGGTGCAATCTCGGCTCACTGCAAACTCCGCCTCCTGGGTTCAAGAAATTCTACCTCATCCTCCCAGGTAGCTGGGATTACAGGTGCACCACCACACCTAATTTTTTGTATTTAGTAGAGATGGGGTTTCTCCATGTTCGTCAGGCTGGTCTCAAAGTCCTGACCTCAGGTGATCCACCTGCCTCAGCCTCCCAAAGTGCTGCGATTACAGGCGTGAGCCACCACACCTGACCTGGTTTTTTATATAAATTATATTCAATTTTTGTTGAAATTCTTCATTCTTTCATTTATTTTCTTGAATATATTGTCATACTTATTTAAATTATGTGTCTGACAACTTTAATGTTTAGGTCACCTATATATCTGATTCTTTTGTCTGCTTTTTCTCTGGCTTTTGACTCAAATTTTTTAATATGTCAATTTTGGATTGAGTGCTGGAAATTGCATATTAAAAAACATCCAGATAACTGGATGCTCTTAATTATTGTATCTTCCTTCCTGAATAATTTATTTTGCTTTGACAGAAAGTTAGGATAGAGGTGGGTCACCTTAAATTTTTTAAAGACTTAGTTGATATAAAGACTTCAGTCTCTGTGAGTATGGTCTACTTCCAGGTCACCCTTATTTCTATGTCAGGGATCTTTACCAAAAGCCCCTCCTCCTTGAAGAGTCCTAACCTGCGATTTTTGTTCTTTAACTCTCCTGAGACTGCAGAAGTTCTGCCTAGTTTTTAGGTTTTCAGCTATGCTTTTTGCTTTTGAAATTGCCAAGTAAATTGAAGTAAAAGTTCAACTCAAATGCTCTGTTCATCTCTTTTTCTCTCCTTCTAGACTTTCACCTTTACAATTTTCACCATTTCTTATGTCTTCAAATGGATTTTTTAAAAATTTGTCTATTTTTTATTATTTTCAATAGGGAAGTTGGTCTAAGGCAACCTAGTCATCAATACTAGGGATGAAAACTATGAGTATCATATTTAATTTCCATGTGTATCATTCAGTACTTCTAATAATCTTCCCACATCGTGCTAAGCCAAAAGAGTAGCTTTTACAGTATTGTAGGGAACTGGGTGGAGAGGCAGGTTGGGTGGATGAGAATTTTCCCCAAGCTCTCCACTATCACATCTGTGGCCTCAGAACAATCATCTGTAGTGGTAATTGCAAAGTGTATTGCAGGGCATACACGCGGCTGGTGAGGGAAAATTGGACTGCCCATGAGATGATGTATCTGGTAGACAGTGGATGGTAGGTGAGCTGAATTAGTCATGACTGCTTGGGATCATGCCATGGAAACCCTCAGAAACTATCAAAAGGAGGATACTTTTGGTATTCTGATGGGATATTAGACAAAGGAAATAAGATTTACTATTTTTAGTATGACCCTGTTTGTATCCACAGGTTAGATGGCCTGAATATACAGACTATATTTAAAATGGAATTCCTCTAATTTAAATAAAATACAGTCTTCATTCTGAATTTTCTTATTCATCTTGTTACTGTGTCAATTCACTAAGCCTTCAAAGGATGGCAGAAGTATAATATCTGTGGAAATCTCAAGAGGTCATTTTTATGAGTTCTAACTTTATTATCAAATAAGGTTTTATAAACCTTCTGTGATAGGATTTTGTGTCTTCCAAAGACATTATTCTCCATTGTAGAGAAATCTTTTTCATTTAGAAAACTGTATCCTGGGATCAGTGGTTAGCTCTTAAGAAGAAAGGAACTGAGCTAAAAGTTTAATTCTACCCCTGTAAATTGTTCCCTGGAACCTTTCCAATTCATTCGGAACAATCAAGTATTGTAAGGGTTATGGGTGGAGGGAAGAGGAAAGAAATTGCTCTTATTGATTAAATTTTCTTTTCTTTCGGAGTTCTTGGTTGGTCATATTCCTCTGAGTTCTTGTTTGCACCAACCTTTCAGTTCTTGTTTGCACCAACGATTTTATCCGATAGTTGATCCCAAACCATCTTAACTTTTCATAGGTCACTCTTCCAAGGTTCATGAGAAAAAAGTGAAAGTTTGCATCTTTGGTACTTCAATTAACACTGACTTCACTTGGTATTAGCGCTACTTTTACCAACTATATTAGTGTATCCTCACACTGCTTATAAAGAAATACTCAAGACTGGGTAATTTATAAAGGGATGAGGTGTAATTGACTCACAGTTCAGCATGGCTAAGGAGGCCTCAGGAAACTTACAATCATGGCGGAAGGGGAAGCAAACACATTCTTTTTTACATGGCGGCAGCAAGGAGAAGTGCCGGGTAAAAGGGAGAAAAGCGCCTTATGAAACCATCAGATCTCCTGAGAACTCACTTATTATCACCAGAACAGCAGCAGGGGAATAACCACCCCCATGATTCTATTATCTTCCACCAGGCCTCTCCCACGACATGTAGGAATAATGGGAATAACAATTCAAGATGATATTTGGGTGGGGACAGAGCCAAACCATATCATTTCATCCCTGTCCCCTCCCAAATCGCATGTGCTCACATTTCAAAACACAATGATGCCTTTCCAGCAGTCCCCCAAGGTCTTAACTCATTACAGCATTAACCTGAAAGTCCAAGTCCAAAGTATCATAAATTGACACTCAGTATTAACCATTGGCCAGGTGTGGTGGGTCACACCTATAATCCCAGCACTTTGGGAGGCCGAGGCAGGAGGATCACTTGAGGTCAGGAATTCGAGACCAGCCTGGCCAATATGGCAAAACCCCAGCTCTACTAAAAATACAAAAATTAGCCAGGTGTGGTGGTGGGCACCTGTAATCCTGGCTACTTGGGAGGCTAAGACAGGAGAATCGCTTTAACCTGGGAGAGAGAGGCTGCAGTGAGCTGAGATCACACCACTGCACTCTGGCCTGGGTGGCAGAGTGAGACTTTGTCTCAAAAAAAAAAAAAAATAACCATCACAGCAACCTTTGAGAATTCACATGTACCTGTGAGCATGGTGTATAAATTGAGCTGAATCAATAAACAAGACCTACTTGATGGAAAAACCCTAATAACTCCTCCCATAACAATCTCTACAGTACACCTATTTATTCATCGCTAAGCTCCTTGGTAACTATGGACCAAAACCTGTGTGAAACTTAAAAGAAAAAAAGCAATTAATCTTCTGAACTACAGAAAAACACCCACAATCCAGGTATAAGATAGTTTCCCAAACTGAGCCTCATCGGCATAAAGTGTGTCAGAATCAGCAGCTAAATGAGGAAGTAAAGCCCTGATATTTAAAGTCGGTAATGCTTTGGTTCATTTGCCTTTTGATGTAGTATATTTTTATGGCTGAGAGGAAGTAACACACTGAAAAGGACACAGGAGAGAAGGAGGAAGTGGCAGGCAATGAGGGTGGAGAAAATAAGGCAGAGCCACTGAGAAGAAAAGCATTAAAAAGCAATAACTCTAGAAAGAAAGACACCAAAATGATTACATCATATCCCCAATAGATTTTACATTAATAAAAAAACTACTGATCACATTTCTAATGAAAAAGACTTCGAACAGTTGATAAAAAATGATTTATCAGATAATTTCAGTAATAATTTTCAAGACCCAATTTGTAGTGAACACATGACACACACATCACATGGAGTGTTACGGTCATCTTCTGATTGTTGGGCTTTAATTATGTAAATATTTTCTTCAATCATTTTAATTGCTTCATTCAGGTATAATTAGTATGCAACAAACTACATATTTAAAGTGTGCAACTGACATATGTACACACTTGTGAAGCCATCACCACAATCAACATATTGAGCAGATCAATCACACCCAAAAGATTTCTCATGCCTCATGCCCCTTTGTGTCCCTGCCTCCTGCCTCTGCCCACTTCCTTCCTACACTGAGGAACCAGTGATCTGCATTCTTTTATTACAGACAAGTTTGCAGTTTTCGGATTTTTTTTTTTTTTGACAGTGTCTCGCTCTGTCACCCAGGCTGGAGTGCAGCGGCATGATCTTGGCTTACTGCAGCCTTCACCTCCTGGGTTCAAGCGATTTTCCTGCCTCAGCCTCCTGAGTAGCTGGGATTACAGGCACCTACCACCATACCTAGCTAACTTTTGTATTTTTAATAGAGACGGGGTTACGCCATCTTGGCCAGGCTGGTCTCACACTCCTGACCTCAAGTGATCTGCTTGCCTCAGCCTCCCAAAGTGCTGGGATTACAGGCATGAGCCACCATGCCTGGCAGTTTTCAGATTTTTATATCAATAAAATCATGCTACATGTACCCTTTGTCTGGCCTTTCTTAACCCAGCAAAATTATTTTGAGATGCATCCATGTAGGGCATATATCAACTGTTTCTTTCTTGTTATTGGTGAATATGATATATATCATACATTGTTTTTTCATTCACTTGCTGATGGACCTTTTTGTTTGTTTGTTGCTATTGCAAATCAAATTGCTGTGAGCATTCATGTGCAGGTCTTTGTGTGGAGGTTTGTTCTTATTTCTGTTAGGTAAATACCTTAGAGTAGAATGGCTAAATCATACAGCAGAAATATGTTTAACTTCTCAAGAAATTCTCAAACTGTTTTACAAAGTAGGGAGTTTTAGTTCTTCCATATTCTCACCAAAACTTGGTGTGGTCAGTCTTTCTAATTTTAGCTCTTTTTATTTCATACAACAAGACATACTTAAGATTCTAGAGGATCACCCTTTGAATACAGAAAATAAAGACCAGCCCCTCATCAGAGAAGCTTTCCCTGACCACCCAAATTAAAGTACCCCTCCCCAATTATTCCATACTGTATCACCCTGGTTTTGTTTTTTGTATTGTACTTATTGCTAGTTGATATTTTCTTGTTAATTTGTCAATTAAAAATAATTCTCTATCCTGTGAGCTAAAATTCTCTCCATAAAAACGTATACCTTTCAATCTCATTCAGTATCTATTTCCCTTAGCCACAATAATATCTGGCCCATTTTAAGTGCTGAATAAAATGTTGAAAGAGTATTTTCCAGCTCTGGCCTGACAGCAGCTGTTGCTCCAATGGAAAGAATTTCAAATGAAAAATCAACTTGTTTTAAAAAGTGGAAGACAGTGTGGCGATTCCTCAGGGATCTAGAACTAGAAATACCATTTGACCCAGCCATCCCATTACTGGGTATATACCCAAGGGATTATAAATCATGCTGCTATAAAGACACATGCACACGTATGTTTATTGCGGCACTATTCACAATAGCAAAGACTTGGAACCAACCCGAATGTCCATCAGTGATAGACTGGATTAAGAAAATGTGGCACATATACACCATGGAATACTATGCAGCCATAAAAAAGGATGAGTTCATGTCCTTTGTAAGGACATGGATGAAGCTGGAAACCATCATTCTTAGCAAACTATTGCAAGCACAATAAAAACAAACACCGCATGTTCTCACTCATAGGTGGGAACTGAACAATGAGAACACTGCGGACACAGGAAGGGGAACATCACACACCCGGGCCTGTTGTGGGGTAGGGGGAGTGGGGAGGGATAGCATTAGGAGATATACCTAATGTAAATGACGAGTTAATGGATGCAGCACACCAACATGGCACATGTAAACGTATGTAACAAACCTGCACGTTGTACACATGCACCCTAGAACTTAAAGTATAATAAAAATATATATATATAAAGTAGCACAACAATGAAGCTCCAAGCTCACTGACATCTACACTCCATCTCTACTTATGACTTCATTGTTTGTGTCACCAGTGATTTCATTCTACCAGTTGTGATTCCTGTTGCTTAACATTTCCTGTTCTGGAATCTGTTTTATCCTGACCTCAAAGTCATCATCATACCTATCTCTGGTACCAAAGCAATGGGAGAAAGAAAAATAACTTCCTTCCTGAGTTTATTATTTCTGTAAGCAATCACTCCACTTTATGTTTTTGGTGGTTGTTGTTGTTTGTTTCTTTTTTATACCCTCCATGCTGCTGCCGCATCCCAGACATTCTTTCTTCATAGTCCTAAACCTGAAAACACCTTTCATTTCCTTGGCTACCTAGTCAGTTCAAGCCAAGCTTTCTGCCTATCCTGACTGAGTTGCCTGCTTCCAAGTTCCCCTTTTGCTTTCATTCACTTTACACACAGCATCTAGATAACATTCCCAAAGTAAATTCTCACCTTTTATTCTATCAAAAAAAAAAAAACCTGAATGACTTTCTAGGCAAAGGTTGCAAATGAGCCACCTATGGTTCTAATTTCGATGGAATATATGTTTTGTTGGTTTGGGTTTCTCAGTTTTAAAACAAAATTTTTACCCATTTGTTAAATAGTTAAGGGATTTTATATATAAATCCGATTTCTCATAAACACTAAAAGATCTGCAAACAGTGGGCTAGGCTCTCATGAGACAGTAAACAGCTGAGTATTGGCTGCTCCCTATAAACAAAGTAAATACTCTCCAGTTTGCCAGAGTCCCCAACACTCCCTATTATCTCCCTGCTGGAGCCAAGCATAAGTTGTTATTTATGTTACTCTTGTGCTGTTGTTTTTCTTAGAGTGGAGAAATATTTCTCTAACCTTGTCTGTTTTTCAAACATAAGAAAATGAAAACCTGAGAAGGCTACATATTTGCTTATGGGAATGCAGACCATTTCTAAGTATATAATATGGAAAAACTTGTATATGTCTTCATCATACATTTAGCACTATTTACTCTCTTCCGTTTCCTACCCAGCCTCTGCGGGGAAGAGAATTTGTGACCCCATGTGGTTATACCCCAGAGTGGGAGCAGATCCCTCACTCAGACCTTCAGCCCTTTCCATGGCAGAGGCCCAGGTGGGCTTTTTAACCTCATCTACTGCTGCACCTGTTCTATCTTCAGCCAAGATTGTTGTGGCTGAAACTTCTTATGCACTGTCCTGCAGGCCTAAAATCTTTCTCCCATAGCCACACTCTTTTCAGACTTCACAGCCCATCCACACTTTTTCTGTGAAAAGCCTTTCCATCTTCAAGTTGGCCCTTGTCAAAGGCGACTGTCCCTAGTAATCGTTACTGATCTGTCTACCAGATGTGGCTTCCTTCCTCTCAGCTTCCATAGCTTTGTTCTTCTACTGCACTTATGGGGCCTATATTCTGCTTTAAGTTTTAATATCCCACTAGGTATTATGTCTAGAGTTCTGGAAAGCTCCAAAGACACAAATAATATTTTTAGAACTGGAAGAGAATAAAAAAAGCTTAGGACAATAAACAGCAGATATAAGCATCTGACATTTAAAGATTTATTACTCAGAACATTTTACTTACACATGCATACACACACATTCTTGCACAAACACTTCTAGGAGGAATACCACAGTGATTTGGAGAATGGGTTTTCAGGTTAGTCATATGTACCAATAGCAGTGATATTCTAGCTAAATTTATTCTGGGGTAAAGTACTTAAGCTCATTGAATCTGTTATCACTAAAAAACTACAGGTTTAATATTTCTTTCATAGTGTTGTTAAAAAGATTAAATGAACATAAAACACTTGTCACAATGCTTGGCATGATATAATAAGCACATTATAAATGGCACCTGTTGTGACAATGGTAATAATTTTAAAATAATTAATGTACTTTCCTCTTGTGACTTTTCAGGTGTAAAAACTTTACCCCAGTACTACTAGAGATGGGGAAAGGAAATTAGCAGTGTTACAAAAGAAAAATAATGAAAACATTATTTTTCATATTTGACATTGAAAGTAGAATTTATGCATCAAGACAATAGCCTAGGCCAGGCATGGTGGCTCATGCCTGTAATCTCAGTACTTTCGGAGGCTGAGGCGGGCAGATCACTTGAGGTGAGGAGTTCAAGACCAGCATGGCCAACATGGTGAAACCCTGTCTCTACTAAAAATTCAAAAGTGAGCCATTGTGCATCTATAGTCCCATCTACTCGGGTGGCTGAGGCATGAGAATTGCTTAAACCTGGGAAGCAAAGGTTGCGGTGAGCTGAGATAGCACTGCTGCACTCCAGCCTGGGCAATGAAGTGGGACCCTGTCTCTAGAAAAACAAAACAAAACAAAACAAAAAAACAAAAAACAATAGCCTAGTAAAACAGATTATCATTTTGAGAGAAGATTTTAAAATTTCCTTAATATTCTCCCCAACTCTTATTTTTTAGCATATGAAGATGAGCATATTTAGCCTCATAACCAGATTCTTGAGGTTAGAGTTTTCCATAAGGAGTCCCAGACAGCAAGATTCAAGTAGAGAGCCTGCACTTTTCTGGCCGCCGGGGGTTACAGGGAGGGGAGAGAGGGAGGGAGAGAACCACACAGGTGTTGCTGTTGCTGGTTGTCCACTAGCACCCACCTCTATCACACACACTGATGCTCTTTCTCTCATTCCAACACTGCTATTGGCTCAGTCACCACACCCAGGAGGATACTGAACCCTTTCTCAGAAAAGAAGGAAGCACTCCTGTGAATATGATCCTGGAAGGGGTTTTCCTGCCCATACAATTAGAGCTGTCTCGGCTTTTTTTGCAGGATCACCCAGTGTTGCATCTAAACACATTTCTTGCTTATGATCAACCAGTCATCCCTTCATTCCTCTTCTATATCCAGGCATGTTTGCTCCAAAAGTTTATCTAGCCCTCATCTGTCCTCTTCCTTTTAATTTAAAATGAAAATAATTTCACTTCTTGAGAAGATGGACAATATATGCTCCCTGTAAAAAACTGCAAACAATATATGGAGAAGAAATAAACTGATACTTGAAATCCACTTATCCTGTGATAACCACCATTAATATGCAGTGACTCTCCTTTTATATGTCTCATCATGCAAATAGACAAATATTATGTGTATATATTTTCACATAATTTATATCATATGCTTGCTGTTCTTGTCAGAAACAATCATCTAGTTCTTTAAAAAATTACTTCATTCTTTCTTCATATGCATTTTCATAAAACTATAATATCTACGTATCATAAATTTTCATATCTTTCTACTGCTCACATCATTATATATACACAAATACAAAGGAAGGAAGGAAGATAAGTAGGAAGGAAAGTTACCTGGTAAACACATTCAGATGAGCTCCCAAATGATAGCCAGCATGAACTCTTTGTCATGTAGGTGAGCCATCTGCATGACCAGGTCAGCCTTCAGGTGACTTCAGTCCCAGCTACCATGAAAGACTCCAGATGAGAATTGCCCTGCTGAGCCTACTAACATTATAAAGCCATGAGAGATAATAAACTGTTGTTCTAAGGCACCACATTTGGGGGTGGTTTGTTATATAGCAAATAGATAATGGAACAGAAATTGGTACCTGTATGTGAGGTGTTTTTGCAACAAACACCTAAAACATGTAATACTGACTTTAGGATTGAACGGCTGAGTGGAACCTTAGCAGTTGGGAAAAATGTTGGCAAACTCTTGAAGAACAATAAGGAAGTTATTATTAGTTGCTGGATGGAAAAGGATGAGAGTTATATATAGCAGAACAATTAGCAACACTATCTCTTGAGTTCCTGTGGAATGTAAAAAGGGTACTTAACAAACACTTGGCTTTGCAAAGAAAATATCCAGGCAGAATGTTGAAAGTGATGACTGGCTTCTTCTAGTGTCTATGATGAAATAGAAGAAAGGTTAAAATAAAAACGAAACTGCCCAGTTTTTATTAAAATTTAGTGGAAAATAGGATCCATGCCAGTCTTTCTAGCTAGCAAAACCTTATCAAAGTAAGAAATTGGCTCAGAGCAAATATTATACCCATGGCACTACCAGCGACATGTAATTTCAGGGTACCGATTAAATAAAAAATATGGCCCTCGTAGATATCTCAGAAAAATTAAAAGTCGTGTCCTCATAGACCTCTGAGGCAGACAAGAAAGCATTTAGCAATCTTAAGGGCATATCACTCAGTCCTAATCTGCTAGGCAAAAAGTTTCTGAGAATCTTAGCATCATCTCAAAGCACCTGATGCTCATTCCAAAGGAGAATGTGGCCTATCCTGAAGATATTCGTGTGTGGCTTTTGTCTCATGGAAGGAGCACCAGTAATATTCATTGGGAACCTTAAAGAGCACTGTGTTGGAGAAACATACAAACAAACATACAACCCACATACTTGGACTTAAAGGAACACAGGCAATTCAAAACGAAAAGAGCTCACAGAGGCCCCAGCTGTCTTCGGGCCTGAATAAATCTATGAAATCAGCTCAGCTGTTAATAGTGCTATCTCTTATGGAAAGGAAAACTGTCCTGGAGTGCAGAATCAAGAGCTCAAAAGACAAAGCCTAGAACATCAGAGAATTGGCGTGGTGCAGTGGCTCATGCCTGTAATCCCAGCACTCTGGGAGGCTGAGGCTGGTGGATCTCTTGAGGTCAGAAGTTCGAGACCAGCCTGGCCAACATGGTGAAACCCTGTCTCTACTAAAAATACAAAAAATTAGCTGGGCATGGTGGAGTGTGCCAGAAATCCCAGTTATTTGGGAGGCTGAGACAAGAGAATCACTTGAACCCAGGAGGCAGAGGTTGCAGTGAGCTGAGATCACGCCATTGCACTCCAGCCTGGGTTACAGAGGAAGACTCTGCCTCAAAAAAAAAAAAAAAAAAAAAAAAAAAAAAATTCCCACAGAATTACCTGTAAGGTGGAGGATGGACTCAGCACTATTTCTACAGACCACCGACAGTGATGTACCTCCTGATCTTCCCCCTTTTTAACTGGAAGTGTTTCATACAGTTCTCTCATCCCTGTCTCACCATTGTACTTGGGTGTGTAAGGGCAGATAACTTGTCTCTTGAATTCACAAGTCTTCAGATTGAGAGGGATCATGCTCCAAGAGTGCATTCAAGGTGTTTCAGCAAATAACTGGCCCCAAGGAGCCCCATTCATACCTGGACCTGCTTTAGATGAAATCACAGACTTTCAACCTGACCCTCGTGACTTAATACAGGGAGACTTTTGGGGTTTGAGAAGGCTGTGAGAGAATTTGCTGGTAGAATGAAAATAAATCATTAGAAGTAAGAGGAAGACTTCAAGACCTAGTTTCCCATGATGGCCCCAGTGAACTACACTTCCCTTTATTCATGCCTTTGTGTAGTTCCCGCACACACCGAATCTGGACTAGCCCTGTATAACCAATAAAATGTGACTGATGTGATGCTGTGTGACTCCCTGGGCTAGGTCATAAGAAGCCTTGAAATTTCTGCTTAAGTCTCCTGGCATATTTACTGTTGGAACACTCCCTTTCAAAATCCAGCTGCCATACTGTAAAAAGCCCAAACCACATGGTAAAGCTACATATAAGGACCCAGCTAAACTCACAGTCAGCAGCCATAATCAACTGTAAGCTATATGAGTGAGCCACCTTCTATGTCATGTCCAATCAAATTTTCAGATGAATATGGTACTTACTGCCACCTGCCATCAGCTGCTTGAGAGATCTGAAGCAAGAGCTACTCAGCTAAAGTACCCATAGAACAGTGAAAGATAACACATTGTTGCATTTAAGTCACTAAACTTTATGGTGGTAAGTAGCAATAGAAAAATAGGATACTGCCAAATACTTTTCCAAAATATTGTAGCCAATTTACACTCCTGTCAGTAAAGTATGACAATATCATATGTTGGTAAGGATCTGAATCAACTAGAATTCTTATATTTTGTTGGTGAGAGATTCTGGTGGATGTATAGTGTTAGATGGTTGATTTTTTTTTTAATATGACAGCATTATTTTATATATCACATACTATGCAATTCAATCATTTAAATAGAAAATTCAATGGTTTTTAGCATATATTTAAAGAGTTATGAAAGAATCAGCACAATCAATTTTGGAACATTTAATAACCTTGAACACAAGAAACCCCATACCCATTAGCAGTTACTGTCAATTTTCCTTCAACCTCTCAGACAGTAGGCAACCACTACCCTGCTTTCTGGCTTCATAGATTTGCATATTCTGGACATTTAATATAAATCGAATCTTAAAATATGTGGTTTTTTGTGACTAGCTTCTTTCACTTAGCATAATGTTTTCAGTGTTTGTCCATGTTGAAATATCTACTGGTAATTCATTCCTTTTTATTGCTGAATAAGTTTCCATTTTATGGTGTGGTAGACAGAATAATAGCTCCCCAAAAGATGTCAATATACTAATTCCCAGAACCTGTGAATAGGTTACCTTATATAGCAAAAGAGGCTTTGAAGATCTGATTAAGTTAATAGTCTAGAGATGGGGAGACTATCCTAACCTATCTGGGTGGGCTCAATGTAATCACAGGGGCTTTATAAGAGGGACACAAGACAGTCAAAGTTAAGGAGAAGGTGATGTGACTACAGAAACAGAGAAGAAAAAGAGGCTATGTCTTGCAGAACCATGAAACAATGAATGAGGGAAGGCTTTCGAAGCTGAAGAAGTCAAGAAAATAATTCCCAGAACCTCCAAAAGGAACATAGCCCTGCAAACACTCATTTGAAAATCTCTGACTTCTAGGATTATAATATAGTAAACTAGTATTGCTTTAAGCCACCAAATTGTGGTAATTTGTTACAGAAGCAATAGGAAATTAAGACATATTGATGTGCCACATCATATATGTGTGTGTGTGTATGTATATATGTGTGTATATATACACACACGTGCACCAGTTAATGGATATTTAAGTTGTTTCTACTTTTTTACTATTATGAATAATGCTTCTGTGAACATTTGTGTGTAATTTTTTGTGTAAACCTGTGTTTTCATTTCTCTTGGGCATGTGGCTAGGAGAAAGATCGTTGCATCAGATGGTAACTATGTTTAACCTTTTGTGGAAATACCAGAGTGTTTTCCAAAGCAATTGTGCCATTTTATCTTCCCACCAGCAGTGTCTGAGGGTTCAACTTTCTCCACAACTTGTCATCATTTTTTATCTGTCTTGTTATTACAGCCATCCTAGTGGTGTGACAGGTTCTCTGATTGTGGTTTTGATTTGCATTTCACTGGTGGTTAATGTTGTTGAGCCACTTTTCATGTGCTTATTTGTCATTTGAATATCTTCTTTGGAGAAATATCTGTTCAGATACTTTGAACATTTTTCTAATTCTAAGTGTTTCCTACATATTCTGGGCACAAGTTCCTTATCAGGTATATAATTTGCGAATATTTTCTCCCATTTCACGGGTTGTATTTTCACTCTCTTGTTGGTATCTTGAAGGAGAAAAGTTTTAATTTTAATGAGGTTCAATATATCTTTCTTTCTTTCTTTTTTTTTTGCATGTGCCTTTGGTATCAGATCTGAGACAACGTTGTCTAGTCCAAGGCTGTGAAGATTTCCTTAGATGTTTTCTCAAAAAATTTTACAGTTTTAGCTCTTATATTTAGGACTACAGTGCATTTTAGTTAATTTTTAGATACAGTTTGAGGAAGAGGTCTAACTTTATCCTTTTATATGTGGATACTCACTCATCCCAACAATATTTATAAAAAACACTATTCTTTGGCCCTTGAATAGTCTTGAGATCCTTATAAAGAATCAATTGACCATTAATATGAGGGTTTATTTCTAGATTCTATATGTCTGTCCTCATATCAGTACCATACTGTCTTGATGACTTTGCTTTATTGTATATCTTGAAATCCAGAAGTGTGCGTCCTGCAACTCTTTTCCTTTTCAAGAATCATCTGGCTATTTTAGGTCACTTGTATTTCCATATGAATTACAGGATCAACTTCTCAATTTCTTTACAGAAATCCGCTGGAAATTTAATACAGATTTCATGGAATCTCTGCATCAATTTGGAGAGTACTGCCCTTTAAAAAGATTAGTTCTTCCAAATCATGAACATATGGAATGTGTTCCCACTGTTTTAGATCTTCTTTAGTTTTTTTCAACAATATGTTATAGTATTCAGGATGTAAACTTTGTTACATTTATTCTGAAATAATTTATTCTTTTCATGCTATTATAAGTAGAATTTTCTCAATTTCATTTTTGAGTTATTCTTTGCTAATGTATAGAAACAGAATTGTTTTCATATATTGATCTTTTTCATGCAACTTGCTGGATTAGTTTATTAGTTCTACTACATTTTAGTGGATTCTTCAAGATTTTCTACATACAAGATTGTGTCATCTGTGTATATAAATAGTTTTACTTCTTCCTTTTCGATATAGATAGCTTTTTACCCCCCACTTTCTTACCCAATTACTCTGGCAAGAAACTCAGTACAAAATTGAATAGAAGTGATGACAGCAGATATTCTTGTTTTGTTCCTGTCTTACTGGAAAAGCATTAAGTCTTTTATCATTATCCATGATGTCAGCTATTGGTTTTTTGTAGATGACCTTTATTAGTTCTGTTCTATTCTCGGTTTATTGAATGTTTCTGTCTTGAAGGGCTGTTTAAATTTTCAAATTTATTTCTGTATCCATTGCAATGATTATTTGATTTTTGTCATTACTTTTAAGTAGTGTATTATATTAGTTTATTTTCAGTTAAAATTGTTTTGTCACAGTATATAATCCTTTATATATGTTGCTGGATTTAGTTTTAGCATTCCACTGAACATTTGTGCCAAAGATATTAGTATGTAGTTTTCCTGTAACCTTTGTCTGGCTTTAGTATCACCCTGATACTAAGGCCAGAATAAAATTTTCATTATGTTGAGGAGTGTTCTCCCCTCTTCTATTCTTTAGAAGAGTTTGTGAAGAATTGTTAACTCTTCTTTCAATGTTTGGTAGAGTTTACCACTGAAGCCATTTGGACCTGGACTTTTACTTGTGAAATAATTTTGATTACAAATTTAATCTATTAACTTGTTAAAGTTTGTTCAGTTTTCCTATTACTTCTTAAGTCGGTTTTGATGATTCGTATCTTCCCAGGAGATAGTTCATTTCATCTAAGTTATCTAATTTGATTTAATATAATTGTTCACAGTATTCACCTATAATCTTTTTTATTTCTTTTTTTTATTATTATACTTTAAGTTCTGGGGTACATGTGCAGAATGTGCAGGTTTGTTACATAGGTATACACGTACCATGGTGGTTTGCTGCACTCATCAATCCATCATCAACATTAGGTATTTCTCCTAATCTTATCCTTCCACTAGCCCCTCATCCCCCCAACAGGCCCAGGTATGTGATGTTCCCCTCCCTGTGTCCATGTGTTCTCATTGTTCAACTCCCACTTCGGAGTGAGAACATACAGTGTTTAGTTTTCTGTTCCTGTGTTAGTTTGCTGAGAATGATGGTTTCCAGCTTTATCCATGTCCCTGCAAAGGACAATAACTCATCCTTTTTTATGGCTGCATAGTATTCCATGGTGTATACTGGCCACATTTTCTTTATCCAGTCTAACATTGATGGGCATTTGGGTTGGTTCCAAGTCTTTGCTATTGTGTACAGTGCCACAATAAACAAATGTGTTTATGTGTCTTTATAGTAGAATGATTTATAATCCTTTGGGTATATATCAAGTAATGGGATTGCTGGGTCAAATGGTATTTCTGGTTCGAGATCCTTGAGGAATCGCCACACTATCTTCCACAATGTTTGAACTAATTTACACTCCCACCAACAGTGTAAAAGCATTCCTATTTCTCCACATCCTCTCCAGCACGTGTTGTTTCCTGATTTTTTAATGATCATCATTCTAACTGGTGTGAGATGGTATCTCATTGTGGTTTTGATTTCATTTCTCTAATGACCAGTGATGATGAGCTTTTTTTCACGTTTGTTGGCTGCATAAATGTCTTTTTTAGAGAAGTGTCTGTTGATATCCTTTGCCCACTTTTTGATGGGGTTGTTTTTTTCTTGTAAATTTGTTTAAGTTCTTTGTAGATTCTGGGTATTAGCCCTTTGTCAGATGGATAGATTGCAAAATTTTCTCCCATTCTGTAGGTTGCCTGTTCACTCTGATGATAGTTTCTTTTGCTGTATAGAATTTTTTTAGTTTAATTAGATCCTATTTGTCAATTTTGGCTTTTGTTGCCATTGCTTTTGGTGTTTTAGTCATGAAGTCTTTGTGCATGCCTATGTCCTGAATGGTATTGCCTAGGTTTTCTTCTAGGGTTTTTATGGTTTTAGGTCTTACATTTAAGTCTGTAATTCATCTTGAGTTAATTTTTGTATAAGGTGTAAGGAAGGGGTCCAGTTTCAGTTTTGTGCATATGGCTAGCCAGTTTTCCCAGCATCATTTATTAAATAGGGAATCCTTTCCCCCATTGCTTGTTTTCATCAGGTTTGTCAAAGATCAGATGGTTGTAGATGTGTGGTGTTATTTCTGAGGTCTCTGTTCTCTTCCATTGGTCTGGATACCTGCTTTTGTACCAATATCATGCTGTTTTGATTACTGTGGCTTTGTAGTATAGTTTGAAGTCAAGTAGCATGATGCCTCCTGCTTTGTTCTTTTTGCTTAGGATTGTCTTGGCTGTGTGGGCTCTTTTTTGGTTCCATATAAAATTTAAAGTAGTTTTTTTCTAATTCTGTGGAAGAAAGTCAATGGTAGCTTGATGGGGATAGCATTGAATCTATAAATTACTTTGGGCAGTATGGCCATTTTCATGATATTGATTCTTCCTACCCGCGAGCATGGAATGTTTTTGCATTTGTGTCTTCTCTTATTTCCTTGAGCAGTGGTTTGTAGTTCTCCTTGAAGAGGTCTTTCATACCCTTTGTAAGTTGTATTCCTAGGTATTTAATTATCTTTGTAGTAATTGTGAATGGGAGTTCACTCATGATTTGGCTGTTTGTCTGTTACTGGTGTATAGGAATGCTTGTGATTTTTGCGCATTGATTTTGTATTCTGAGACTTTGCTGAAGTTGCCTATTAGCTTAAGGAGATTTTGGGCTGAGACAATGGGGTTTTCTAAATATACAATCATGTCATCTGCAAACAGGGGCAATTTGAATACCTTTTATTTGAATACCCTTTATTTGTTTCTCTTGCCTGATTGCCCTGGCCAGAACTTCCAATACTATGTTGAATAGGAGTGGTGAGAGAGGGCATCTTGTGCCAGTTTTCAAAAGGAATGCTTCCAGCTTTTGCCCATTCGGTATGATATTGGCTGTGGGTTTGTCATAAATAGCTTTTATTATTTTGAGGTATGTTCCATCAATATCGACTTTATTAAGAGTTTTTAGCATGAATGGGTGTTGAATTTTATCTAAGGCCTTTTCTGCATCTATTGAGATAATCATGTGGTTTTTGTCATTGGTTCTGTTTATGTGATAGATTACATTTTTTAATTTGCATCTGTTGAACCAGCCTTGCATCCCAGGGATGAAGCTGACTTGGTCATGGTGGAGAAACATTTTGATGTGCTGCTGGATTCAGTTTGCCAGTATTTTGTTGAGGATTTTCGCATCGATGTTCGTCAGGGATATTGACCTGAAATTTTCTTTTCTTGTTGTGTCTCTGCCAGGTTTTGATATCAGGGTGATGCTGGCTTCATAAAATGAGTAAGGAAGGAAGGAGTCCCTCTTTTTCTATTGTTTGGAATAGT
The DNA here is from genome assembly GCF_028885625.2 of Pongo pygmaeus. Taxonomy (NCBI): domain Eukaryota; kingdom Metazoa; phylum Chordata; class Mammalia; order Primates; family Hominidae; genus Pongo; species Pongo pygmaeus. The sequence continues at coordinate 23,176,555 of NC_072383.2, read as the reverse complement.
TTCAGAAGAAATGGTACCAGCTCCTTTTTGTACCTCTGAAAGAATTTGGCTGTGAATCTGTCTGGTTCTGGACTTTTTTTGGTTGGTAGGCTATTAATTATTGCCTCAATTTCAGAACTATTTATTGGTCTATTCAGGGATTCAAATTATTCCTTGTTTAGACTTGGGAGGGTGTATGTGTCCAGGAATTTATCCATTTCTTCTAGATTTTCTAGTTCATTTGCATAGAGGTGTTTATAATATTCTCTGATGGTAGTTTGTATTTCTGTGGGATCAGTGATGACATACCCTTTATCATTTTTTATTGTGTCTATTTGATTCTTCTCTCTTTTCTTCTTTATTGGTCTGGCTAGCAGTCTATTTTGTTGACCTTTTCAAAAAAACAGCGGCTGGATTCGTTGGTTTTTTTAAGAGTTTTTCATGTTTCTATCTCCTTCAGTTCTGCTCTGCTCTTAGTTATTTCTTGACTTCTGCTAGCTTTTGAATTTGTTTGCTCTTGCTTCTCTAGTTCTTTTATTTGTGATGCTAGATTGTCGATTTTAGATCTTTCCTACTTTCTCTTCTGGGCATTTAATGCTATATAAATTTCCCTCTACACACTGCTTTAATGTGTACCAGAGATTCTGGTACATTGTGTCTTTGTTCCCCTTGGTTTCAAAGAACTTCTTTTTTTCTGCCTTCATTTCTTTATTTACCCAGTAGTCATTCAGGAGCAGGTTGTTCAGTTTCCATGTAGTCTTTCATTTCGTTATTTACCCAGTAGTCATTCAAGAGCAGGTTGTTCAGTTCCCATGTAGTTGTGCTGTTTCTTAATCCTGAGTTCTAATTTGATTACACTGTGGTAAGAGAGACTGTTTGTTATGATTTCTGTTCTTTTGCATTTGCTGAGAAGTGTTTTACTTCCAATTACGTGCTCAATTTTAGAATAAGCGTGATGTGGTGCTGAGAAGAATGTATAGTCTGTTGATTTGGGGTGGAGAGTTCTGTAGATGTCTATTAGGTCCACTTGGTCCAGAGCTGAGTTCAAGTCCTGAATATCTTTGTTAATATTCTGTCTTGTTGATCTTTCTAATATTGACAGTGGGGTGTTAAAGTCTCCCACTGTTATTGTGTGGGAGTCTAAGTCTCTTTGCAGGTTTCTAAGAACTTGCTTTATGAATCTGGGTGCTCCTGTATTGGGTGCATACATATTTAGGATAGGTAGCTCTTCTTGTTGCATTAATCTCTTTACCTTTATGTAATGCCCTACTTTGTTTCTTTTGATCTTTGTTGGTTTAAAGTCTGTTTTATCAGAAACTAGGATTGCAGCCCCTGCTTTTTTTTTCTTTCCATTTGCTTGGTAGATCTTCCTCCATCCCTTTATTTTGAGCCTATGTGTGTCTTTGCACATGAGATGGGTCTCCTGAATACAGAACACCGACGGGTCTTAAATCTTTATCCAATTTGCCACTCTGTGTCTTTTAATTGGGTCATTTAGCCCATTTACATTTAAGGTTAATATTATTTATGTGTGAATTTGATCCCGTCATTATGATGCTAGCTGTTTATTTTGTCCATTAGTTGATATAGTTTCTTCATAGTGTTGATAGTCTTATAATTTGGTATGTTTTTGCAGTGGCTGGTACCAGTTGTTCCTTTCCATGTTTACTGCTTCCTTCAGGAGTTCTTGTAAGGCAGGTCTGGTGGTGACAAAATCTCTCAGCACTTGCTTGTCTGTAAAGGATTTTATTTCTTGTTCGCTTACGAAGCTTAGTTTGGATGGATATGAAATTCTGTGTTGAAAATTCTTTTCTTTAAGAATGTTGAATATTGGACCCCACTCTCTTCTGGCTTGTAGGGTTTCTGCAGAGAGATATGCTGTTTGTCTGATGGGCTTCCCTTTGTGGGTAACCCGACTTTTCTCTCTGGCTGCCCTTAACATTTTTTCATTCATTTCAACCTTGGTGAATCTGACGAATATGTGTTGTGGGGTTGCTCTTCTCAAGGAGTATCTTTGTGGTTTTCTCTGTATTTTCTGAATTTGCATGCTGGCCTTTCTTGCTAGGTTGGGGAAGTTCTCCTGGATAATATCCTGAAGAGTGTTTTCCAACTTGGTTTCATTCTCCCTGTCACTTTCATGTACACCAGTCAAACGTAGATTTGGTCAATTCACATAGTCCCATATTTCTTGGAGTCTTTGTTCGTTCCTTTTTAATCTTTTTTTCTCTAATCTTGTCTTCACACTTTATTTCATTAAGTTTTTCAATCTCTGATATCCTTTCTTCTGCTTGATCAATTTGGGTATTGATACTTGTGTATGGTTAACGAAGTTCTCATGCTGTGTTTTTCAGCTCCATCAGGTCATTTATGTTCTTCTCTAAACTGGTTATTCTAGTTACCAATTCCTCTGGCCTTTTTTCAAGGTTCTTAGCTTCCTTGCATTGGGTTAGAACAATCTCCTTTAGCTCGGAGGAAGTTGTTATTACCCACCTTCTGAAGGCTATGTCTGTCAATTTGTCAAAACTCATTCTCTGTCCAGTTTTGTTCTCTTGCTAGCGAGGAGTTGTGATCCTTTGGAGGAGAAGAGGCATTCTGGTTTTGGGAATTTTCAGCCTTTTTGCACTAGTTTCTCCCCATCTTCATGGATTTATCTACCTTTGGTTTTTGATGTTGGTGACTTTCAGATGGGGTTTCTGAGTGTACGTCCTTTTTGTTGATGTTGATGTTGATGCTATTCCTTTCTGTTTGTCAGTTTTCCTTCTAACAGTCAAGCCCTTCTGCTGCAGATCTACTGGAGTTTGCTGGAGGTGCACTCCAGACCCTGTTTGCCTGGGTATCACCTGTGGAGGCTAAAAAACAGCAAAGATTGCTACCTGTTCCTTCCTCTGGAAGCTTCGTCCCAGAGGGGCATCCACCAGATGCCAGCCAGAGCTCTCCTGTATGAGGTGTCTGTTGGCCCCTACTGGGAGGCGTCTCCCAGTCTGGAGACATGGGTGTCAGGAACCCGTTTGAGGAGGCAGTCTGACCCTTAGCAGAGCTTGAACACTGTGCTGGGAGATCCGCTGTACAGAGTCAGCAGGCAGGGACTTTTAACTCTGCTGAAGCTGTGCCCACAGCCCCCCCTTCCCTCAGGTGCTCTGTCCCAGGGAGTTGGGAGTTTTATCTATAAGCCCTTGACTGGGGCTGCTGCCTTTTTTTCAGAGATGCCCTGCACAGAGAGGAAGAATCTAGACAGGCAGTCTGGCTACAGTGGCTTTGATGATCTGTGGAGGGCTCCACCCTGTTGGAACTTCCCCAAGGCTTTGTTTACACTGTGAGGGGAAAACCGCCTATTCAAGCCTCAGTAATGGCAGATGCCCCTTCCCCAACCAAGCTCGAGTGTCCCAGGTCGACTTTAGACTGCCGTGCTGGCAGAGAGAATTTCAAGCCAGTGGATCTTAGCTTGCTGGGCTCTGTGGGGGTGGGATCCACCGAGCTAGACCACATGGCTTCCTGGCTTTAGTCCCCTTTCCAGGGGAATGAAGAGTTCTGTCTCACTGGTGTTGCAGGCACCAGTGGGATTTGAAAAAACTCCTGCAGCTAGCTCAGTGTCTGCAGAAATGGCTGCCCAATTTTCTGCTTGAAATCCAGGGCCCTGGTGGCATAGGCACCAGGTCTGTGGGTTGTGAAGACTGTGAGAAGAGCACACTATCTGGGCCAGGATGCACCATTCCTCATGGCACAGTCCCTCACAGCTTCCCTTGACTAGGGGAGGGAGTTCCCTGACCCCTTGCACTTCCTGGGTGAGGCAACGTCCCATCCTGCTTCGGCTTGCCCTCTGTGGGCTGCACCCACTGTCTAACCAGTCCCAATGAGATGAGCTGGGTACCTCAACTGGAAATGCAGTAATCACCCACCTTCTGCGTTGATCTCACTGGGAGGTGCAGACTGGAGCTGTTCCTATTCGGCCACCTTCCTAGGTATCCCTGTTTCTATTTTATATCTTATTGTACTGTCTGTGTCTTGAAGATTTGTTATTATTATTAATTAATTTATTTATTTATTTTGAGATGGAATCTTGCTCTGTCACCCAGGCTGGAGTGGATTGGCACAGTCTTGGCTCACTAAAACTTTGCCTACCCAGTTTAAAGCGACTCTCATGCCTCAGCCTCCCAAGTAGCTGGGACTACAAGCATGTGCCACCATGCCTGGCTAATTTTTGTATTTTTAGTAGAGACAGGGTTTCAACATGTTGGTCAGGCTGGTCTCGAACTCCTGAGCTCAGGTGATCTGCCCGCCTCAGCTTCCCAAAGTGCTGGGATTATAGGCATGAGCTGTTGTGCCTGGCCTTTATTATTTTTGATTAGTTCATCTTTTACTCTTTCTGCTTAAGATATAAGTAGTTTACAAACCACAATTACATGGTAATAATATTCTGTGTTCTCTGTGTACTTACTATTACCAGTGAGTTTTGTACCTTCAGACGATTTCTTATAGCTCATTAATGTCCTTTTCTTTCAGATTGAAGAACTTCCTTTAGCACTTCTTGTAGGACAAGTCTAGTGTTGGTGAAATCCCTCTGCTTTTATTTTTTTTTTAATCTGTGAAAGTCTTTATTTCTCCTGCATGTTTAAAGAAAATTTTTGCCAAATATACTATTCTAGGGTAAAAACATTTTCTTCCTTCAGCACTTTAAATATCATGCTAATCACTCATGGCCTATAAGGTTTCCACTGAAAAGTCTGCTGCCAAATGTATTGGTGCTCCATTGTATGTTATTTGTTTCTTTTCTCTTGCTGCTTTTAGCATCCTTTCTTTTATCCCTGACTTTTCAGAGTTTGATTATTAAATGTCTTGAGGTAGTCTTTGGGTTAAATCTTCTTGGTGTTCTGTAACCTTCTAGTACTTGAATATTGGTATATTTCTCTAGGTTTGGAAAGTTTCCTGTTATTTGCCCTTCGAATAAACGTTCCACTTTTATGTTTCTCTCTACCTCCTCTTTAAGGCCAGTAACTCTTAGATTTGTCCTTTTGAGGCTATTTTTCTAGATCTTCATTGTTTTTTATTTTTTTCTTTTGTCTCTTCTGACTATGTATTTTCAAATTGCCTGTCTTCAAGCTCACTAATTCTTTCTTCTGCTTGATCAACTCTGCTATTAAAAGACTCTGACACATTCTTCAGTATGTCAATTGCATTCTTCAACTCCAGAATTTCTGCTTGATTCTTTTAAGTCATTCTAATGTCTTCTTTAAAGATATCTGATAAATTCTGAATTCTTTCTTTGTGTTATTTGGAATTTCATTGACTTCACTCAAAACAGATATTTGGCTGGCTGCAGTGGCTCACATCTGTAATCCCAGCACTTTGGGAGGCCGAGGCTGGTGGATCACCTGAGGTCAGGAGTTTGAGACCAGCCTGACCAATATGGTGAAACCCTGTCTCTACTAAAAATACAAAAAAATTAGCTGGGTGTGGTGGCAGGCACCCTTAATCCCAGCTACTAGGGAGGCTGAGGCAGGAGAAGAGCTTGAACCTGGGAGGCGGAGGTTGCAGTGAGCCGAGATCATGCCATTGCACTCCAGCTTGAGTGACAGAGTGAGACTCCATCTCAAAAAACAAACAAACAAACAAAAAACCAAAAAAGCCAAAAACACAGCTATTGACTTCTCTGTTTGAAAGGTCACATACCTCTGTCTCTCTAGGATGGGTCTCTGGTGCCTTATTTTGTTCATTTGGTGAGGTCATGTTTTCCTGGATGGTCCTGATGCTTGTGGATGGTTGTCAATGTCTGGGCACTGAAGAGTTAGGTATTTATTATAGTCTTCATAGTCTGGACTTGTGTGTACCAGTCCTTTTGGGGAAGGCTTCCCAGATATTTGAAGGGATTTGGGTGTTGTGATCTGAGTTTTTGGTCACTACAGCCATATCAACATGAGGGAGAACCCCAGCCCCATCATACACTAGTTCTTGTATTCTTGTAGAAGTACCACCTTGTTGGTCTTGGATAAGATTCTGAAGAATTATCCAGATTCCCATGTAGAGACTCTTGTTCTTTTTCCTTACTTTCTCCTAAGCAAAAGGAGTCTCTCTCTGTCTATGCTGAGCTGCCTGGAGCTGGGGGAGGAGTGACACAAACACCCCTGTGGCCACCACCACTGGGACTGCACTGGGTCAGACATGAAGCCAGAACAGCACTTGGTCTTGCCCAAGGTCCGTTGTAACCACTACCTGGCTATTACTTATATTCACTCAAGGCCCTGGGGCTCTACGATCAGCAGCTGGCAAAGTCAGTCAATGTTGTGTCTTTCCTTTCAGGGTGGTGAGTTGCCCCAGGCCCCATGTGGTTCCAGAGATACTGTCCAGGAGCCAGGGCCTAGAATTGGAAACCTTAGAAATCTACCTGGTGCTTCATTCTACTGCAGCTAAGCCAGCATCTAAACCATAAGACAAAGTCCTTCACACTCTTCCCTCCCCTTTCCATAGGCAAAGGAGTCTCTCCCTATGTCCATCACTACCACAGGCCCACAGGGAGTACTGCCAGGTTCCACTGATGTTCACTTAAGTCTTCAGGGCTCTTCAGTCAGCTGGTGGTGAATCCTGACAAGCCTGGAACTCACCCTTCAGGGCAGTGGGCTCCCCTCTGGCCCAGGGTAGGTTCAGCAATGCCATCCAAGGGCTAAGGCCTAGAATCAAGGGCCCTGAAAGCCCACTTGATGGTCTTCCCAACTATGGCTGAGTTACAACATGAAGATGAAGTCCCCTTTATTCTTCCCTCACCTTTTCTCAATCAGAAGGAGTCTCTCCTCATGGCCACCACAGCTGTGAACATGCTTGGTATCACCTGAAGCCAGTACGTCTCACAGTCTCACCCAAGGCCCAGGGCATGTATTACCTGGCTACCAGCAAGCAATGAATCCTGCAAGGACTGGGTTGTTCCCTTCAAGGCAGCAGGTTCCCTTCTGGCCCAGGGTATGTCTAGAAATGTTGTCTGGGAGCTAGGGCTTGGAATGAGGGCCTCATCACTCTGCCGAGTTCTCTGTTCTACAATGGCTGAGCTGGTATTCAAGTTGCAAGACAAAGTCCTCTTTTCTTATCCCTCTCTTCTCCTCAAGCAGAAGGAAGGGGGGCTCTTTTGGAGCTGTGAGCTATGCTGCCTGGGATTGAGGGAGGGGTGGTGCAACACTCCCTTGTCTGCCCTGGCTGGCGTCTCAGTAGATCATGTGCCCACCAAGTCCCCTAGCTCTGAGCCCAGCACAGCAGTAGAACTTGCCTAGGAGTTGCAATTTTTGTAGCCTAGACTGCCTGACAAGGTAATTTAGGACCCCAAAACACTTTAGCCCATGGAGGCAAGGCTTGCTGGAACTGAAATTACAGCCTCTGGGATGAACAATTCCCCTCTGCCTATGGCTGGTCTAAATGCTCCCGCTGCGGGTGTCAGCAGAGTTCTGCCCAGTGTTGACAGCATTGTAGGCCACACAAAGTCCTACAGTGGCTGTACCCTCCCTCCCTCAAGTGCACAGATTCTCTGTGCTACATGACACTGCCAGGGTATGAGGGAGGGGTGGCATCAGCAAGTGAAGACTGTCTTTCTTACCCTCTTCATTGCCTCTTTCAGTGATATAAAGTTAAAACCAGTTATTGTGATTGTTCACCTGATTTTTTGTGATTTTCTTGAAAGGTCCTTTTTGTGTGTGTAGATAGCTGTTAAATTTGGTGTTTCTGCTAGGGGGTGGATGATTGATAGGGGCTTCTATTTGGCCTCTTGTTCCACCTCCTCCAGCTAGTTTTTATTTCATGACAAATAATGTTAAATACCTTTTTGAAGGCTTATTTACGTCTTTTGCTCTTCTTAGTTGTTGAGATTTTTTATTTTTAAATTATTGATTAGTCAGAGTTTATTAAAGAGTCTGGAAATGCATACAGTATTGAATATATTAATATGTATTACCCTATTTTCTTCTAGCCCGTGGCTTATTTTTCACTCTCTAAATGATGACTTTTAATCAACACAGGTTCTCAATTTAATGAAATTTAATTGTAATTTCTTTCCTTAATGCTTAGGGCTTTGGTGTATCCTGTTTAAGCAATCTTTACCTTTCCAAGGATTATAAAAATATTCTCCCATGTTTTCATCTAGAAGCTTTTTATTTTTTAAATTTAATTATCTGATCCATTTTTATTTTTTCTTTGTATATAGTATAAAGTAGAATTCATCTTACTTCGCAGGTGGATCAAAAAAATAAGTGCCACTCATTTTATTTTTTAATTATTTTATTTATTATACTTTAAGTTCTAGGGTACATGTGCACAACGTGCAGGTTTGTTACATATGTATACATGTGCCATGTTGGTGTGCTACACCCATTAACTCATCATTTACATTAGGTATATCTTCTAATGCTATCCCTCCCCACTCCCCCACCCCATGACAGGCCCTGGTGTGTGATGTTCCCCTTGCTGTGTCCAAGTGTTCTCATTGTTCAATTCCCACCTATGAGTGAGAACATGTGGTGTTTGGTTTTTTGTCCTTGCGATAGTTTGCTGAGAATGATGGTTTCCAGCTTCAGCCATGTCCCTACAAAGGACATGAACTCATCCTTTTTTATGGCTGCATAGTATTCCATGGTGTATGTGTAAGTGCCACTCATTTTAAAGACAACTTTCTTCACTAAAGTTTACCTTTGCCATGAGTCAAATGACCATTTATGTGTGTGTCTTTCTCTGAACTCTTTATTCTGTTCCATCGTTCTATATGTGTAGACTTGAGCTCAGGCCATGCTATCTTAACTACATTTGCTTTGCGGTAAATCTTGAAATCTGATAGTATAAGTCATACAGAATTTTTTCTTCTTTCAGATTTTCTTGGCCTTTTCATTTTCATATAAATGATTGCTTGTCAATTTACACACACACACACGCACATGTTGAGATTCTGATCAAGTTAAATTGACTTTTATAAATCAATAAGGTGAATTTTGTCATTTTAATAATATTAACTCATCTGGTACATGGACATAGTACATGTTTCTCTTTATTTATTTCTATTTCTTTATTTAACTAGTCTTAGTAATACTTTGTGGTTTTCTGTGCCTTTCAGTAGCAGATTTATTTTCAGAAAATTGATTTTTTAATATTATTGTAAATAGCATTTTTTTCAAATTTTATTTTTCAGTTGATCGTTGCCAGAACACAGAAATAGAATTTATTTTCATATATTGACTCATAATCTAACAGTCATGTTCAATTCACATGCTCATTCTAATTGAGATTCTTTGGATTTTCTGTATACATGATGATTCTAAACTTTATTTTTGCCACTGGCGTGAATATTTCTCTTCATTTCTCCCACAGTAGACCTTTATATTTTTTTGTGCTCAATTAAAATATTGGTCAGTCCTTTGTTGGTATACAATTATTTTAAGGGTTTCACCAGGAAAGATTCAACTCTGGTTCACTGAAATAATTGGGCACTTTTTTGCCATATCTAACCGAATCCAGAATATCACAATATTAGTGACAAAAGCTGCAAATGACTCAGACAAGGGTTTTTACACATCAGCCTAACAATTTATGTTTACAGGAAAGCTCAAGATATTTATTTTCTGGCTTAGGTGTCCTAATTCCCCTATTGGCTAAATTACTGCTTGTAAGGTTTGTATTTAGTCATAGATTTATTTGCCAATTTCCAGAAAAAATTATATTTATCTTTTCTCATTCTGTGGTTCTCTTTTCATGAAATGCAATACTAGCTACTTCCTCATCTCTGTGTTAATATTAATAAGAAGAAATCTAATTTTTCAAATCATTTACACAGTGACATAATCCATCACAGCCACTAATAGCCTTTCCTTATCTAGGTCAAAGAATATGATTAATTTTGTTCCTTAATATAATGATTACAGTATGATAGTTTGGTAGCTTTTTATGCAAACCATCCTGAGTGTCCAGTTAGAGGAAATATTTTGTAATGTGTATTATCAAAATTCAGATATCATTTTCACAGTAGACCTTGGCTTGGTTATGGTTTAAAAACTACTTGCGAAGAATTGCAAAGGGTTCCCTGGTTTGAATGTTAGCTTAGTTATTCTAAGATTACTTTCACATTGAGCTAGGGTTAAGATTAAAGACCATACTTCCTCTGTGTCTTGTGTAATATCAGTGTTTAGTAGGTACTTTTTGATAGATTTGATGAAAGGTGCCATCCCAGGACCAGTTAAGTATTCTTCGTAACTTCAAGGAGGTCCTCTTTTCCACCATGTCTTCAGAAGAACTTCTAAATTTCCTGTTTTTTTTTTTTGTGCAGAAGAAAATGATGTCTTTCTGGTTTCCTATCCAAACTCTGGTACGTTTGTTTTAACGCATTTAAAAAAATATAGAAATGCTGTTTTGGTTACTGTAGCCTTGTAGTATAGTTTGAAGTCAAGTAGTGTGATGCTTCCAGCTTTGTTCTTTTTGCTTAGAGTTGTCTTGGCTGTGGTGGGCTCTTTTTTGGTTCCATACAAAATTTAAAGTAGTCTTCTTCTAATTCTGTGAAGTAAGTCAATGGTAGCTTGATGGGGATAGCATTGAATCAATAAATTACTTTGGGCAGTATGGCCATTTTCATGATATTGATTCCTCCTATCCATGAGCGTGGAATGTTTTTGCATTTGTTTGTGTCTTCTCTTATTTCCTTGAGCAGTGGTTTGTAGTTCTCCTTGAAGAGGTCTTTCACATCCCTTGTAAGTTGGATTCCTAGGTATTTTATTCTCTTTGTAGCAATTGTGAATGGGAGTTCACTCATGGTTTGTCTCTCTGTTTGTCTATTATTGGTACATAGGAATGCTTGTGATTTTTGCACATTGATTTTGTATCCTGAGACTTTGCTGAAGTTGCTTATCAGCTTAAGGAGATTTTGGGCTGAGATGATGCGATTTTCTAAATATACAATCATGTCATCTGCAAACGGGGACAACTTGACTTCCTCTCTTCCTATTTGAATACGCTTTATTTGTTTCTTGTGCCTGATTGCCCTGGCCAGAACTTCCAATAATATGTTGAATAGGAGTGGTGAGGGAGGGCATCCTTGTCTTGTGCCAGTTTTCAAAGGGAATGCTTCCAGCTTTTGCCCATTCAGTATGACACTGACTGTGGATTTGTCATAAATGCCTCTTATTATTTTGAGATACATCCCATCAATACCAAAACAGATATATAGACCAATGGAACAGAACAGAGGCCTCAGAAATAATGCCACACATCTCAACCACCTGGTCTTTGACAAACCTGACAAAAACAAGAAATGGGGAAAGGATTCCCTATTTAATAAATGGTGTTGGGAAAATTGGCTAGCCATATGCAAAAAACTGAAAGAAAACCCTTCTTTACACCTTGTACAAAAATTAACTCAGATGGATTAAAGACTTAAATGTAAGATCTAGCATCATAAAATCCCTAGAAGAAAACCTAGGCAATACCATTCAGGACACAGGCATGCGCAAAGACTTCATGATTAAAACACCAAAAGCAATGGCAACAAAAGCCAAAATTGACAAATAGGATCTAATTAAACTAAAGAGCTTCTGCACAGCAAAAGAAACTATCATCAGAGTGAACAGGCAACCTACAGAATGGGAGAACATTTTTGCAATCTACCCATCTGACAAAGGGCTAGTATCCAGAATCTACAAAGAACTTAAACAAATTTACAAGAAAAGAAAACAAACAAACCCATTAAAAAGTGGGTGAAGGATATGAACAGACAATCTTCAAAAGAAGACATTTATACATCCAAAAAACCTATGAAAAAAAGCTCATCATCACTGATCATTAGAGAAATGCAAATCAAAACCACAATAAGATACCATCTCATACCAGTTAGAATGGTGATCATTAAAAAGTCAGGAAACAACAGATGCTGGAGAGGATGTGGAGAAATAGGAATGCTTTTACACTGTTGGTGGGAGTGTAAATTAGTTCAACCTTTGTGGAAGACAGTGTGGTGCTTCCTCAAGGATCTCGAACCAGAAATACCATTTGACCCAGCAATCTCATTACTGGATGTATAGCCAAAGGATCATAAATCATCCTACTACAAAGACACATGCACACATGTGTTTATTGCAGCACTATTCACGATAGCAAAGACTTGGAACCAACCCAAATGCCCATCAATGATAGACTGGATAAAGAAAATGTGGCACATATACACCATGGAATACTATGTAGCCATAAAAAAGGATGAGTTCATGTCCTTTGCAGGGGCATGGATGAAGCTGGAAACCATCATTATCAGCAAACTAACACAGGATCAGAAAACCAAACACCACATATTCTCACTCATAAATGGGAGCTGAACAATGAGAACACGTGGACACAGGGAGGGGAACATCATACAGAGGGGCCTGTCAAGGGGTGGGGGGCTAGGGGAGGGAAAGCGTTAGGAGAAATACCTAATGTAGATGACGGGTTGTTGGGTGCAGCAAACCACCATGGCACGTGTATACCTGTGTAACAAACCTGCACGTTCTCCACATGTATCCCAGAACTTAAAGTATAATAATAAAAAAAAAAGAAATGCAATACAAAGAAATATAATAATTTTTATAAAACATTGATTTTAAAAATGTTCCCACTGCTGATTCTAATTTACGACCTTGATATTAGAGAGATAAACAGTGTGCCTTGTTGAAAATTCAACTGGAAAAATTCAAGCTTACTATACTATTGTTTCTATTTTATTCATGAAGACATATAGACAATATATAATAAACATAATAGCTATAATGTTATAGAGTTCTCATCATGCTTTGTACAAGTCATAATGATAACTAAATAGTGTTTGTTCAATTCACACTTATTAATTGATGTATAAATAATTTTTTTCTTCTGGGTGAATACAAACCATATATATTTTCATTGTCAAAGTTTGTTCCTTCATATAGGTATATGCCCATGAAGGGAAAGAATAATTATTTTGAATAATATCATTTTAGAGGAATTAAAATTAGTTCTATGTTACTTTTGTTTTAGAGAAATGACCAAGTTATGTAATATCCAACTTCCTGTTGCTCTTTCCAGAAGAGCAGACATAGGGGATGGGCATGTAACTGCTGGCATAAGTAACTAAGAGCCAAGCTCCCTTTGAGTTGTATGTGCATTATAGTTCCTTTATCTGAAGACCAAGAGAATCTACCTAAGGGAAGATGCAGAGCTCACATTGGGCCAGATCTACCAGATGCTTTTTGAGAATAAATGTAAACTGTATAACTATGTTTGTTGATAAATATGAAAATGTTGTTGCAAATTGATATTAAATGATTGCCCTTAAAATACTTTAAGGCAAAGTTGAAATGTATTAGTGTGCTCTGTGAATAAATATATCTTACTTAAATTGATCTGTTAGTTTAGAAAGTAATTTATGATACTTTAAATGTTCTTAGAGAAGATAGCTAACTTATACCATATAAAAGCAACCAATATAGGTTTTCACTGTATAATTTCACTGCCTATAATTTAACATCTTCTGCCATCTAAAGCATCAAGTACCAGGAGGTCCTCATTAATAGAACAAAGCTATGTATATTCTCTCTCCCTCATCAAAATAAATCAATATGTTTTGTTAGAATAATGCAGCTATCACTACTAGTCACATTTGTATGAATATTACAATTATAAATACTTAAGACTTATTAATATAATTTGAAATAGTCTTAATATTAAAACATAAAATGCAAATGAGGACCTTGTTTAAACTCTAAATATTTTTTTAACTGTAAATTTGTTAATATTGTATCTCATTGAAATTACAATGAGATAAATGAAGGCTAGGCCTGATTTAAAGTCCTTGAGAACATTGCTTTCATATTAGTAAGACATCCGCCCTACTTCCTGCAAACTTCTATTTCCCTGCTCCAATTTACTATTGTCTACCTCACTGGAGCATATCCACCATTTGCTTCGTGTAAATAAAGTTGAATTCCTTCCAGATTCCATGGTAGCAGGCTTGTATGCCAATGATGTTTGAATATAGCATACGTTCTTTGTTCAGATGCTTTTTAGCACAACTACTACGTATTTACACACAAACAAAACCAACATACAATGGCCATCTTCAAGTGGAGAGTGGGAAGATAGACAAGAACTTGAGCTATGCAGCTATCCTCTGGTGTGTGCTCCAGTGGAGAGAGGAGCTGGGTACACTGTGGGAAGACAGAGAGGCATGAGCAACTCTGCCCAGGGGTAGGGACTCAGGAGACAGTTTATACAAGAGGAAGATGCATGAGCTTGCAGGACCAGTAGGAATCCTACATGGAAAGATCTGTGTGAACTTGTGATATGAAGGGCCTAGGGAGGAGTCATAGCATAGAAGAGTATTTCAAGCTGAGGAAACAGCATGCGGTTTTCATACCTTTTCACACTTTTTAGAATGTGATTCTACCTATAAAATGAGTTAGCATCTCAAATGTTTCAGCAGGTTTTGACGGGTTTCGGGAGGTAATAATACCTATTTACAATAAAACTAATGTATGAATCACTTTTATAACATGCTAATTTTCTACATCCATTTCAGGAGTGACATGTCATGAAAATTGTGTTTTATTTTTGCATGAAGGCATTCACTGGGATGCAGACGTCATTGCAAACATTCCCAACACTAGAATTACTCTCATATCTCCTACTGAATTGGGAGACATTTCTAAATTTGAAGAGCTAAAATTGTATTCTAACAGAAGAATAATTCCAATGCCTTTGAGCTATGACATATGCCACCCAGGAATATTAAACAAATGGAATGCAAGGTAAGTTCTGTGGGATAAAGACAGAGGTTTGGAGATCTGACAAAATCGGGCTTGGATGCTTGGTCTGTTATGCAGCTTGAAAGGCAGAGCAAATGCCATTTAAATTTTAATAATTTTATCTATCATCCTTGCATGGGATTATATAGGAAAATAAATAAATAAATTGTAATAAAAATTCAAAGAATAGTTACCTCTAGCCATTTTAAAAATCAACATTATTATTTTTATTTTTATTTTTGAGACAGGATCTCGCTCCTTCACCCAGGCTGGAGTGCAGTGGAACAATCTTGACTCACTGTAACCTCCACCTCCCGGACTCAAGCAATTCTCCCACCGCAGCCTCCCAAGTAGCTGGGACCACAGGTGTGTGCCACCATGCCTGGCTAATATTTTGTAATTTTTTTTGTAGAGATGGGGTTTCACTGTGTTGCCCAGGCTGGTCTCAAAATCTCGGGCTCAAAAGATCCTCTCACCTCAGCCTCTCAAAATGCTGGGATTGCAGGCGTGAGCCACTGCACCCAGCTAAAGTGCACACATTATTATTTTAAAAGTGAATTGTAATTTAAAAGAATGCTTTCTATTTTCAAAACTTTCTTATTCAAATTTAAGTTTTCATGGAGAAATGCCTATGGGTTAAGGTTAAGCAGAAACTATGTTTTTAAATTCATATATATAAAATAATTTCAATTTAGTTAAAATATACACATACATGCATAAAAAAAGAGTAGATATAAATACATCAATGTGCCAAGTGACTTTCTACAGTATGGCATTAGAGTTGAATTTTATTTTCTTTAGAGATATATGTACGAGGAATATTTTAAAATTCTATTTTGATCAGGAAAAAAAAGAATATTTGAAAAGCAAAATCAGGATACATTGCAAGTTCCCAGTAATAAAGCCTCTTCAATGTCAGCCATATTCTAAACATAAAAACAGAAACAATCTACGAGTCATATATGTAACTGATTGTAACTCTGACCACAGTGCCTCTGCCCACACCATCTACTCTTGTGCGCCTAAGAAAGTAAACGCAATCAACCAGAGGCGAAATGTTAGAGAGTTTGCCTTTGTCCCCAGTGAATCTGTCAGAACAGGGAAGATGTATTAACTGAATTACAGTTTCATTGAATAAATCATTTTCGTTTCCAGCAGGTGATTTCTCAGATGGGTGGGAAGGAGGGAGAGACAGAGACAGAGAAGAGAGAGAGATTTGAGGAGAAAAGGAGTCCGGTAAGCTAAGTAACACTTAGGGTAATGCAATAACATTGATAACAAATGACTGCCAGATAGGAAGCTATGTGTTTTGTATACATTACAACAATGACAAGTGTATATATTTCTCCTTTTATGAGTAAAGAAACTGAAGCTCAGAAGGATTGGGGTACTTTTAAACTATCACAGTGAAAGAAGGTACAGCCTTAAGGTACGGTACTTTCAGTGTGTCCCATACTGGGAACTGAGACCTTCCAGTTCTCTCTCCTGAGAAGATAACCTGTCCACTGTTACTGATGGCTTGGTTCCTGAGAGCTCCCAGATTGGACAAGCTTCTTTTGCCCTAAAAGGGCCTGTCAAATAGGAGCTTCCTCCCCCAGTCTTTCTCACCCAGCTCTCAACCTTACTTTGCCTTCTATATTTTCTTCCTAATCCTTGTTTCTCCTTTTTTATGTTTCTAAACTCTCTGATGTGAAAGGTATGCTTCCCAGCACATTTCATAATGTTTTGTTTAATATTTGATCCCCTGTCACTTCCAGAGTCCTGTTCCACCTTCCCTGTATGTCCCCCAGCCTCCTCCAATAATTCTTCCGATTTCATAGAATACAGTCTTTGGCAAAATAGGCATTAATGGGTTGCATTGTCTTTCCCAGAAGATAATACAGACACATAACTTTAGGTGTTCTCCAAAGGCCCTAAAATCTCTCTTCTTTGTCAAAACAAATACATCCAACTAAATGGATGAGGCTTAAAGTTCTGCCATTTTATTCCTTTTTATTAAGAAGTAGATTTTTAAAATTGTGCTCCCTGAGCCTTGGGGTTCTGTGAATCTGCTGAGAAAGTCTAGAGCAGTTAGAGAAAGCATGACATGTTGGCTTACTCCACAATTCCTTCCTGGGATAAAGAGAGGATATTGTGGTATTGGAGATGAGTGAGGGGGTGAGTGACTATTTATTCTTGTATACAGTGGCCTTTATACATCTCTCAATTAAAAATAAGCAGGTGCTATTCATGTGGACTCACACAATACCGGACTATAATTGAAACTACCTTTAGAAAATTATTACAGCAAGACAAATCTGACACAGTTGACTCCATCTTGCTTCTAACCTCTAAGCTGTCTTTGGTCATTTCTGGGTGTAGACCAAGTTGACTTTGGGAGAAATGTAGTTTATACTTTAACCTTAAAGCAAGGATAAAAATAGCCCTTCCCAAAACTAAACCACCTTTGTAAAACTAATGTAACACCATGATATGGTTTGGCTGTGTCCCCACCCAAATCTCATCTTGAATTGTAACTTCCACAATCCCTATGTGCCATGGGAGGAACCTGGTGGGAGGTAACTGAATCACAGGGGCAGATCTTTCTCATGCTGTTCTCGTAATACTTAATAAGTCTCATGAGATCTAATGGTTTTAAAAATGGGAGTTTCCCTGCACAAGTTCTCTGTCTTTGCCTGCTGCCATCCACATAAGATGTCACTTGCTCCTCCTTGCCTTCTGCCATGATTGTGAGGCCTCCCTAGCCATGTGGAACTGCAAGTCCATTAAACCTCTTTCTTTTGTAAATTGCCCAGTCTCTGGTATGTCTTTATCAGCAGCATGAAAATGGACTAATACACACCACAGTGTTAGGATTATGAGAGGGTCCTAAATTCTGATAAGATGTAGGTATAGTTTCTATAATCCCTTACTGCTCAGGAGTCATGTGGCCAAATGTCATAAGATTTGTGTCTTCCCCAATTACTCCTATAAATAACATCACTATTATAGAAACTAAGATTGGATTTTTGAGATATTTTTCAGGCTGACCTCACCCAGACTCTTAACTCATGACTCAACTGATCCCATGGTCCCACCCAGAGGTGGACTTAGTGCACAAGGACTGTTTTCCACACTCCTATGATTCCATCTGTAACCAATCAATATTCCCCATTCCCTAGTCCCCTGCTCACCAAACTTCCTGGAAAACTCCTAGGCTTTGAGCTTTGAGCCTTTGAGATTTGAGGCTGGTCTCACATCAATTAAACTATTTCTCTACTGCAGTGTCATGGTCTCAGTCAGTTGATTTTGCCTGTGCAGCAGGCAGAAAGAACCCACCAGGTGATGATATAAACATGACACAGAAAGAGAGTTATGTATTAAAAGTGACTCAGCAAATGCTTTCTTACCTAAGTAAAATTTGCCTGTTCTGATTGTAAGTTAAAAACCAAGTAAAGCATGCAATGTTGAGCATGATTGAAAGTATTACTATCACATCTAACTTCTAATACTGTGTTTAATCATCAGCTGAAGCTGCCCAAAACAACTGTGACTTGCACAAGTGAATTTAATGCTACTTCCTTATAGAAATGTTTTGTACTGGGGTTATTTCCATCCAAGAATAAATGACTCTAATAGATTTTCTACATCATTAGGAATCCAAAAGACACAGCTCTTTCTTTATGCCACTACTACAGAGATAACCCTAATCTCACCTGCATTAAAATATGGGCTGCAATTTTAGACCTATTCCTAAGAGGAAATAGCAAATATAACAATAATTTTTATTTTTAATTTACAGTGAACTTTCTCACTCAAAATGTAAGCATTTTCCAAAAGTTTAAGTGGATCATAACCATTTTTAGAAATATACTGAATGTATTATTCTTATATTCTTTCTAAACAAATTATTTTTCAGTTTGCTTCTTCACAGTTAATCCATTTTCACACTGCTATATTAATCCATTTTCACACTGCTATAAAGACATAACCAAGACTGGGAAGAAAAATAGGTTTAATGGCTGGGGAGGCCTCACAATAATGGCAGAAGTGAAAGGCACTTCTTACTTGGTGGCAGCAAGAGAGAATAAGAGCCAAGCAAGAGGGTTTTCCCCTTATAAAACCATCAGATTTCATGAGACTTACTCACTATCATGAGAACAGTATAGGGGAAACTGCCCCTATGATTCAAATTATCTCCCACTGGGTCCCTCCCACAACACATGGGAATTATGGGAACTACAATTCAAGATGAGATTTGGGTGAGGACACAGCCAACTCATTATTCCCTGGCCCCTCCCAAATCTCATGTTCTCACATTTCAAAACCAATCATGCCTTCCCAACAGTCCCCTAAAGTCTTAACTTATTTCAGCATTAACTCAAAAGTCCACAATCCAAAGTCTCACCTGAGACAAGGCAAGTCCCTTTCACCTATGAGCCTGTAAAATCAAAAGCAAGTTATTCACTTCCTAGATACAATGGGTATGCAGGCATTGGGTAATACAGCTGTTCTAAGTGGGAGAAACTGGCCAAAACAAAGGGGCTACCAGCCCCATGCAAGTCCAAAATCTAGTGGGGCAGCCAAATCTTAAAGCGCCAAAATAATCTCCTTTGACTCCATGTCTCACATCCAGGTCATGCTGATGCAAGAGGTGGGCTCCCATGGTCTTGGGAAGCTCCACTCCTGTGGCTTTGCAGAGTACAGCTCCCCTCCAGGATGTGTTCACAGGCTGGCATTGAGTATCTATGGATTTTCCAGGTGCATGGTGCAAGCTGTCGGTGGATCTACCATTCTGGGGTCTGGAGGATGGTAGCCCTATTCTCACAGTTCCACTGGGTGGCGCCCCAGTAGGGACTGTGTGTGAGGGCTCCAACCCCACATTTCCCTTCCGCACTTCCCTAGTTCTCCATGAGGGCCCCGCACCTGCAGCAAACTTCTGTCTGGGGTTCTAGGTGTTTCCATACATCCTCTGAAATCTAGGCAGAGGTTCCTAAATCCCAGTTCTTGACTTCTGTGCACTCACAGGCTCAACATCACATGGAAGTTGCCAAGGCTTGGGGCTTGTGCTCTGAAGCCATGGCTTGAGCCCTATGTTGACCCCTTTCAGCCATAGGAGTGTCTGGGAGGCAGGGCAACAAGTCCCTAGGCTGCACACAGCACGGGGACCCTGGGCTCAGCCCACAAGACCATTTCTCCTCCTAAGCCTCCAGGCCTGTGATGGGAGGGGCTTCTGTGAAGACAGCCCAAATGTCAAGTTCCTCATCTCCATCTGAGTCTATCTCAGCCTGCACCTTATTGTCCATATCACTATCAGCATTTTGGACAAAGCCATTCAGTAAGTCTCTAGGAAGTTCCAAACTTTCTGACATTTTTCTGTCTTCTTCTGAACCCTCCATACTGTACCAGCCTCTTCCTGTTACCCATTTCCAAAGTTGCTTCCACATTTTTGGGTGTTTTTCCAGCAGTGCCACACTCTACTGGTATCAGTTTACTGTATTAGTTTCTTTTCATGCTGCTAATAAAGACATATGAGCCAAGTGAGAGGGGTTTCCCCTTACAAAACCGTCAGATCTTATGAGACTTATTCACTACCATGAGAATATTATGGGGGAAATCCACCCCCGTGATTCAATTATCTCCTACCAGGTCCCTCTCACAACACTTGGGAATTATGGGAGCTAAAATTCAAGATGAGATTTGGGTGGGGACACAGCCAAATCTTATCAACAATCTTTCTTATAACCTGTGGATAGCACATATTAGTGATTACTTATTGAGCTAGTGTGTTCAAAACAGAGATTAATTCTGTACAAGCTCCTTTTGTTTTCATATACCACCAGCCTTTTTAGCAAAATAATTATTCACTGATTGAAGTGCATAGACATATAGCTGAAACATGAAGAGGTAGTCTGAAATATGCCTTATATATATACCTGCCTAGAAAACAAAACAGCACAAATAAAAAAATACATACACTCACACAAGTAAGTTCCTCAAACAAACAGTGAGTGAATTGGTTTTATAAAAACTAATGAAGGCCAGGTGCAGTAGCTCACACCTGTAATCTCAACACTTTGGGAGGCCATTGCAGGTGAATCACTTGAGCCCAGGAGTTTGAGGTCAGTTTGGGCAACATGGAGAAAACCTGTCTCTATTATTTAAAAATGTATTTATTTAAAAAAAAACTAATGGAAAGTAATTTATCCTGAAAACATCACAATGAAATGTGATTCGATTAAGCTGTACAGCACACATTGGTCCTGCCACTGTGCACAACCATTGACCCCAACCCTTTCTCCCTGACTCATTGGTGTCTGAAGCACTTAAAAAAAACTATGCTGAATTCCCAAGGCTTTCATTGAACAAAAACAAATATACCAAGATGATACAGAATTTTGAAAACAAATCATTTAGGAATGCTGCACACCCAAAGAATCCTGTCTCTTATTGGACTTAGAGTAGATCTGTTTAATTGTTATATATTGTTATTTTGCTTGAAAATTGTTACATTTTTATATTTTCATTTCAGGGAAGTCACAGCAAGTATAGCTTTAACATAAGGACATTGGTAACTCACCACCAACTAGGTTTGCTATTCCCTATAGAAGAATATGCAATGCTCACACTATTTCAACTCCTGTTTTTCATCATCTATTTTCCTCTTTCACTAATGGCATACACTTAGTGGAATCATAAAGTTTCAGGAAGGACAGGTACCTTAATGTTTATCTGGTCAAAACATCCACCCAATGTTTGAATTACCCTTACAAAGCAACACATTCTATGTGGGAACTGCTGAGATGTTTAAAAAAAGTTATTGGCCAGGCACGGTGCCTCACACCTGTAATCCCAGCATTTTGGGAGGCCGAGGCAGGTGGATCACCTGAGGTCAGGAGTTTGAGACCAGCCTGGCCAATATAGTGAAACCCTGTCTCTACTAAAAATATAAAAATTAGCCAGGCTTGGTGGCATACACCTGAAATCCCAGCTACTCAGGAGGCTGAGGCAGGAGAATCACTTGAACCTGGGAGGTGGAGGTTGCAGTGAGTCGAGATCATGCCACTGCACTCCAGCCTGGGTGACACAGTGAGACTCCATCTCAAAAAAAAAAAAAAAAAAAAAAATCTTAACAATTTACTGTTTGCTAACCATGTGCTACAGACACTTACCTAAGAGCCATGCTAACATTGTCTCATGTCTTCCTTATTAGAACGCCATGAAGTAGATGTCATTATCCTTATTTTACAGAGGAGGAAAATGCAAACCTTGGGAGGCCAAATAACTTGTCCACAGATGTGTAACTAATAAGGAAAACAGTCAAGATATAAATTCAAGTAGCAGCTCGAAAATCTTTGCCCTTACCACAGTGTCATAATTTGTCCTAAAACAAAACAAAACAAAACAAAAAACCAGTCCTCCTCATTATTAATTCCTCCTCCACATGAAAGGCTTCTAAATATTTGAAGATAGTTTGCATGCCTCACTCCACCTCAATTCCATTTTTGGAGTAAGCAGTGCTGAAATACATATATTTAAAAAAAAAAAAAGATTGGGTCTGCTTTTCCTCAAGAAAAGAAATACTGTTTTTGTCTACTGTCGTTACACACTGCAGTTCACCACCTGTCTCTCCTGGCTGCATGAGCTCTGATTTGGCCACATCTCTATTATTGTGCAGTGCTTAGAAGGAAATGCACACTGTAGATATGGTCTGACTAGGGCAGGGTAGAGCAGACCTAGCACTGCTTCTGTTCTAGAGATTATTTTTCTGTGACTGCAGCCACAAAAATGCCAGCCCAGACCAGAACTCAGTGAAGCTCACTGGCCTTCAGGGAACATCTGCCTTTGTTGTCACCACATTAATCAGGACTCATAGCAGAATATCTAGGAGGGGCAGAGTGTGGTTGGAAAAATATTCCACATGGTTCTTTTACACCCTCTTAGGTGTGAAGAGATTTTACTTGTAAGTATTCTACATCAGGATGATCCAGCCTGTGCAAACCCTGTCACCACCAGGGATAGTCACTGAATCACTAGAGCTTTTAAAAGAAATCTGTATGAATGGAAGCAGTAGCTTCACTTTTCTTTGCTTATAATGATATGGGAGGGGGTAGGGAAGTGCTGGGTAGAGAAGGGTGGGATCCATGGTGAGGGCTTCACCCTTGGGCCTGTGCCCACAGACCTAAGTGAGAATGAGCACTCCTGTTTTCACACCTGAGTATTGCATTTTCCAAGACCACTCTGGTCCACCATGCCCCCATCCGGCGCTCATATATTCCTGAGATTTTAGCAGGCACACACACAAGTGGCTGGATGTCGAGACCAGCAGACCAGAGATGGTGGAATGACACACAGCAGAGAAAGAGAGAAGAGGGGGGATATCTGGAAGCTGAGGGGAGTTTGGCGGGGAGTGGTCAGAGAATAATCTGGCTGCTGGGCAGCCCAACTCCAGGGGAATACCACCTTCCCACTCCATCCCCACTTCTAGCTCTCCATCCATCTCAATGAGAGCCACCTCTACCACTCAATAAAACCTTGAACTCATCCTTTGAGCCCATGTGTGATCTGATTCTTCCAGGATACTGAGCAAGAGCTTAGAGTCCAGAAGGCTCTCACACTGGCCCTCTGCCCTTGCAACAAGGAAGAGGGTCGATTGAGCTGATTAACACACAAGCCATCTGCAGGTGGCAAATTTGAAAGACCTTTGTAATACACGCCCACTTGGGCTTTGGGAGTCACGGACACCCACCCCTAGATGCTGCTGTGGGGCCAGAACCCAAAAGTGCACAGCTGGCCTCTGCACCTGCCCATCTGCATGCTCCCCATAGGGGTTTGAGCTTTGGGTCATGTGACCAAGCAGATGAGCCACACCCTGGCACATATCCTGTGAGGGGAACTGGGGAGCTCTCCCATTTCAATAAGATAGGGCTCTTTGTCTTTCTGAGTGTATGCATGTATGGATGTATTATATGTATGTGACTGTGTTTCAGGGATGTTCTTCAATGACTTTCCTTTATTTTTCTTTTGTTTTTGAGACAGGGTTTCCCTCTGTCACCCGGGCTGGAGTGCAGTGGTGCGACTACAGCTCACCACACCCTTAATCTCCTGGCCCCAAGCAATCCTCCCACCTCATCTTCCTGAGTAGCTGGGACTACAGGTGCGCAGCAACATGCCCAGATAATTTTTGTATTTTTTATACAGATGGGATTTCGCCATATGGCTGAGGCTGGTCTTGAACTCCTGAGCTCAAGCGATCCACCTGCCTCAGCCTCTCAAAGTGCTGGGATTATAGGCATGAGCCACTGCACCCGGCCTTCAATAGCTTTTTGAGGGGAGGCTTATTCTCTTGCAAATGAAAACATAATGTAGTAGAAAGAAAAGGCGATGGAAGTAGAAGACTTGGCATCAAGTTCTGACTGTAATTTATTCCCTGTGTGACTTTGGATGAGCAGAGTAACCATTCTGAGTTCTACATTTCTAATATAAAATAAGACTAATAAATCTATTCTGTAGGATTATTTAGAGATTCAAATTAAGGAATGGCTAAAATATGCTATAGAAATCTACTCATTATTGTACTAGACACAGAAGACTTTTAAGTAGTTTTATATCAACATGAAAATATTGCAAGTAGGTATTTTTCTAAATAGATTGTTTTACAACTGAGGTATCATGATATTCTGTATTCATCTTCAAATGTGGTCATAGACATGAGTTATATGACAAGACAGTATAATAAAGAGACAGCAGGTCGGGCATGGTGGCTCACTCCTGTAATCCCAGCACTTTGGGAGGCCGAGGCAAACGAGACACCTGAGGTCAGGAGTTTGAGACCAGCATGGCCAACATGGCAAAATCCCGTCTCTACTAAAAAAAAATACAAAAATTAGCTGGGCATGGTGGCATGTGCCTGTAATCCCAGCTGCTTGGGAGTCTGAGGCAGGAGAATCACTTGAACCCAGGAGGCGGAGGTTGCAGTGAGCTGAGATTGCACCACTGCACTCCAGTCTGGGTGACAGAACAAGGCTCTGTCATAAAAAAAAAAAAAAAAGAGACAGCTACATTTATCTAATCTAGTAATTTACCTTTTAGATAGTATATAAATATGCTTTATTTTTCAAGTTAAACAATAACTGTAAATTGTGTTCTAGTAATATTTTGACAGGTTAGTATTTTGATGAAATTAATATATTAGCATTTTTTTTCTTTTTTTCCTTGTAGCTCTATCTCCAGTCTTACATTATTACTCTATATTTCCTAGGCCACTTCATCCTAGAGAATTTATATTTTCTGTACAATTATTTTATCCTCAAAGTACTTTCTAGAAATTCAAGACTAAGATGCTCATTATAATGAGATATAAGAGTGGGGCAGAAGGTTTGCAGGAAGTGTGGAAGGTTTGAAATAGCTGATGTAAAGAATAGAATGTGTTAATGTAAGACAAGTAGGTTTGGTAGGTGGCCTTGGTGTGAATAGAGTTGTGTAAATTTCTCCGGCAGCACTCTGTAGCAATGGAGAGAAGAAAAGATGGTAAAGTATTTTGATTCAATACTGGGCACATTTTTAGGTGATGAAATAAGCAATTAGGGGCAAGGAAGTTGAAGGTTTTGGCAAGAAAACTGTTGAGAGGATGAACAAGGGAAAGAAAGTGAACATAGAAAGGAACAAAAGTGGTCAGAGTAGGGATTGTAGAAACTATTCATTAAAGTCACTCCAGCTGATGGTGAGACTTGAGATGACACAGAAAATGTTCTAAAGTCAGAATCTTCTGTGAATGTAGGGGAGAGACCAGGAGGTCAACTTATGACTGAAATATTGAAGGAAAGAGTGGCAGATTCCCATGACTCTCAAAGAAGCCTGGTTTCCATAGGAGGAAGGAGTTCTGAAAGTTTCTAGGAAGCAGTGAGATTGTTGACTCACTCTTCAGACCCTAAGACATAGGTTGGGTGAGAGTGAGCAACCTCTATTCAGGGGCACACAGGGGAAGGAGCCATTTGGACCACAGAGAAAGGGCAGTCTAGGCATATGTTAAGGCCAAGAGGTAGTAGGATAATTCTGTAATTAACCAAAGAAAAGTATTTCCTGGAAAAAGATTTCAAATCTCTATTTTGGAAGCTACATTTTCTTTAAAGCCACAGATCTATTAATAACCTGCACAATGAGGATTCTGATTTAAAAATTAACTAAAATGCTTTTTTAAAAATTCTAACTTTTGGCAGGGTGTGGTGGCTCACACCTGTAATCTCAGCATTCGGGAGGCCTAGGCAGGTGGACTGCTTGAGCCCAAGAGTTCGAGACCAGCTTGGCCAACATGGTAAAACCCTGTCTCTACCAAAAATACAAAAATTAGCCAGACGTGGTGGCGTGCACCTGTAGTCTCAGCTACTCAGGAGGCTGAGGCACGAGAATAGCTTGAACCTGGGAGGCGGAGGTTGCAGTGAGCAGAGATTGCACCATTGTACTCCAGTCTGGGTGACAAAATGAGACTCAAAAAAGTTAAAAATTAAAAAAAAAAATTAACTCTTTAAAAAAAGCTTTTAAGTATATTAATACATTCACTTTCCTACAGTAGTAAGGAAGACACAGGCAGCCATTTCTTTACATTCTTTTGGCTGACTTAAGTCTTTTTGGAACAAGGTGGAGTATAAATTAATTAGTAACAGAACAGCTTGTTGTCAAATTGCAATCAGGCTATGCTCCAAAAGTTCTTTTTTAAATCTATTTTGAGGCAAGTTGCAATATATTTTCAACTGAGAAAACATAATGGGCAGAGTCAATTACACCTGACCTTGGAGTGTGACACTGAGTCTCTATCCCTGCACAGCCTCCTGGGCACAAGAGCTTGAGCTTCCCTGACAGCCTCAAGGGCTTCTGCAACCTCAGCAACCCTGGGCAGTGACATCATCCAGGAGGCCTGGGCTGTGGCTGTTGGTGCGAGGTGGGGAGGCAGGTAATATTTTTGAACATTGTTTGGGTGCTAGGGACTAGTTAACTTCCCAAATGTGCATCAGAGATCAGTTTTTCTATCATCCAGTTTTTGTGTCTGGGGAAAGATTGGCTATTCTTAGAGGGCAAACCCCTTATCGCTGACATGGTAATTTGAGCAATTCTAAGATAATGTTTTTTGTAAGTCATTGGAATAGCCTGAGATTGCTAATAACTAAAGACTGTATCAGGACAGCTTTTTCTAAGCACCAATTCTTATTACATATATAACCTTGTGGGTCCCAGGGACAGAAAATGGTACTGATTTTTTAATGACACTACAGTCATCCTGGAAATTCTTGTTCTAAAAATACGTTATGGTTATTTTCTTGCCTTTAATTTCCTCAAGAACTGAAGCCATGAAAAACTGCATTTAGTTTGGAGTTAATTATACTTCAATTTAATCAAAGCTTTAATGTTCAGAATGTCTAGCACAATGTCTGGCAGACACTAATGGCTTTAATAAATGTTTATTCAATGAATCAAAAGTCAGCAGATCTTCAGGAAATCACTAGCAGAGTAGCTCTTTTATGCTTGGGCATTAGCTAGAATTTAAACTTCGGATGATGAGTGCACAGAATGATGGATTATAGTACTTTCAATTACTATGTTTTATGCTTGAGATTTTCATACTATTTGTCTTCTTGTAAGGACAAGAAGTTGCTCACATTTTGTTTTTAATTGTTTTTAATTGAAGAGATTATTTTGCACGATAATATTTTACTTTTAAGCCCTAGACGTTTTTTAAGGCTGTCCTTTACCAACAAGAAAGAGATAAAATCAGCTACAGGTAAATCCCTAGGACTGTGTTTTTCAGACTTGAACTGAGATAAGTGAATAGAATCTTTTATTTGAAGTCTGTGAACTTTTTGTGGTGAGCCTATAATTATGAAAAGCATGCCACTTTCAGAAGGAAAATGATAAATTCTCAATGTTTGTCTATTTCTCTCAAAAACCAAAGCAGTAATCAGAACACAGTTATTAGGAAAAATGTGTAGCTCTGTATTTCTGTTGCCACTTTTGCTTACAATAAGATAATATTAACTAGAAATAGAAAAAACACTAATAGGCTTAATAAAAGATATGGCCATCCAGTTTCATATCACAACATTGTATTTAGTTGAAACAGTAGTGAAATTGAGCTCTTCTAAGGAAAACTCTCTCACTGTGCTGAAGTGGGAAGAACTCAGGGATGCAAACCCATAATGTTTAACATGAACAATTCACTTTTCTTCCAGTTGTATATGGATCCTGGTTTGATCATATTTTAAGCTGGGAATAGTAGTAGAATGATAAAAAAAAATTACATTTTATGAAGAAATGAAAAAAAGTAAGTCCTTCCCAATGTTCCAACAACCAATATTTAAATCAAATTAAGTTAAAACACAAAATTTGTCAATGAATTTAGGTTTCAGGGAATTAATTTGGCATTTTGACATGAGTTGCACTTACTGTTTTAATTCAATTATTGCTCAGGATCTTTCTGAAAGCATAAAGAAAATAACTACTTTCCTCAGTATAAACGTGAAATTAATAAAATTGCTTGGAAAATATCATTCAGTGAAATGAGAAATGATGCAGCCAAAGAAAATGTGATCCAAATCATACCATCTGTGCCTCACATCTAACAGGAACCTGGTATTTAGGAAAGGTAAGCCAGAAAGCCATGTGGTGCTTTGTCTGCAGCCTATATTTGGAAGCAGTTCTGATATGGACAGGAGACAGGGAGCTATTGGGTAGAAGAGGGTGGTTCCCTGGCAAAGGCCCCATCCTCAAGCTTGAAGATCTGCAGCCCTAAGTGAGAACAGGCATTTTTGTTTTCATGCCCAAAAAGTTGCCTTTTGGCCTACCATGCCCCCACTATCCTGTACCCATATAAACCCCAAGGCTCCAGAAGCAGACGAGGAGACAAGGAGACAAGCAGGCAAGCAGATGGATAGCAGAACGGCATGGCAGAGAAAGGGAGAAGAGAAGGAATGTCTGAAGGCAAAGAGGAATTCAGCTGGGGACAGTCAGAGGGGAGTTTGGCAGCTGGATGGCCAAACTCCAGGGGAAGATCATTTTCCCACTCCGTCCCCCTGCCAACTCGCCATCCATCCCACTGAGCAACCTCCACCACTCAATAAAACCTCACATTCATCCTTCAAGCCCGTGTGTTACCTGATTCTTCTGGGATGCTGGGCAAGAGCTCAGGATACAGAAAACTGTCACACTAGCCCCCCACCCTTGTGAAAAGACAGAGGGTCCATTGGGCTGATTAAAACTTAAGCCATCTACGGATGGCAGAGCTAAAAGAGCATTGTAACACTGGGGCGGCAGGCACCCACCCTTAGACACTACCATAGGGCTGGAGCCCACAGCACTTGCCTTGGCTCCTGCACCTGCCTATCTATGTGTTCTCCCTCCTATTGGAGGTTTGAGCAGCAGAGGCGACTAAACAGGCAAGCCACACCCCTGCTGCATGTCCTGCAAAGGGGATAAGGGAACTCTCCCATTTCTGTTCCAGAGTTTTGCCCTTTTTAATTTCTCGTTTCATCGTCATACACCCCATATCTTGTGCAATGGATTCCACATTGTCACCCTTCAGTGAATGTTTATTAAATGAAATTCTTGAGTTGCATTCTTTCCAGAGTTGAGATTTCCATGCCCAGTTAGAAACCAATTGAGAGGGAGGCACAGGAGTCAAAAAGATGGAAATGATAAAGCTATTGAATTCTATGCCTCAAGTCTGCAGCCTAGTGTGTTTGCTTATCGTTTACCCTGAATTTTACAAGCATATCCACTTAGTTACAGTCAATTGAATGCAGGCCTTTCTCCCACTGGGGCCAGTCACCAGACTGTGGTAGGGAGCCCTATAAGACACTTGTTCTTCAGGAGACAGAAGGGAGCTGAGGAGTATGAACGGTACATTTCCCTCAACTCACCAACCTGCAAAATTACCCTCCAGAAATAAGTAGAGGCTGGAGAAAAGCTGGGATTGCTATCCAGGGAAGTTCCTCTGCATGAAAACACAAAGAGAAGGAAATAAATCGTTCTCACTAATTCCTGAGGTTTAACTAATTCCTGAGATTACACTAATTACCACGCCTGTAATCTCAGCACTTTGGGAGGCTAAGGTGGGTGGATCACCTGAGGTCAGGAGTTCAAGACCTGCCTGGCCAACATGGCAAAATCCTGTCTCTACTAAAAATACAGAAAAATTAGCCGGGCATGGTGGCAGATGCTTGTAATCCCAGCTATTTGGGAGGCTGAGGCAGGAGAATGGCTTGAACCAGGGAAGTGGAGATTGCAGTGAGCTGAGATTGCACCACTGCACTCCAGCCTGAGTGACAGAGCAGGACTCCATCTCAAGAAAAACAAAAAAAAGTAAGTTGGATACATCTGAATATAGAATTGTCTTAAAGTCTGTGAATTTTTATCTAGATGTGGGGGCAAATATTTTAATATAATCACAAAGGCAAATTGGGTTTCTTACCAGAAAATACACATTTGTTTCCCTTCTTTGCCCCAACTGGATTGAATTCACTCCAAAGCATATATTTGCCAACTCACGTAGAACAGATATTGTCTTAATTTTGCAAATTATGATTTTCCCTTTTGGTGGCTCATTTTTTATTCCCTTATGGTTGCAAAAGGGCTAGAGGGACTTGAGAGTTCAATTCAACCAATATTTATTAGTGCATGATTACTTCTAGGAACTACCATTCAAAAACTGAACAAAACACAGCCCATTCCTTCAGAGGATCATAATCTACATAGTAATACAAGATGATAACACAAGTAATAAAAGGTGGTATGAGCAAATGTGAATAGGAACATGGGTAAAAGAGAGATCATTTCACCCCAGCAAAGTAGGGTGATGAGATCATATTGGATCTCAAACTGAAAGAATGAGCAGGATTTTACTAGGAAAATGATGGGGAAGAAATACATTCCAGCAAGAGCTAATAGAAAGAAGAAAAGCTCAATGGCGTTTTCTAGAAATAGCAGGTAGTCTCGTGGGCTGGAATGTTATATGATGTGTGAAACAGAATGAGGTAGATAAAGACTGATGCCTGAGAGCTTTGGTGGACAGCATGAGGAGCTCTTTTCTCCCCTTGGTTTGTTGCTAAAAGAAGGGACCTGACATGACCAGACCTACGTGCTAGAAAAGAATAGAGTCAGGGTAGAAAACTGATTAGAAGAGGATGAAAGCAGAAGCAGAACATCCGATTAAGATGTTGTTGTAATAGTTTTGGGTGGTAAACATCAAGGGTCATAATTGGAGCAGTGACAGTGGAATCACTGTTGGGTGGAGCTCAGCTGAAAAGTGAGTTTAGGAGCCATCAGCTTGTCGTGGAATTAGGTAAAATAGTCAAGGCAAGTGGGAAGAGCTAGTGAAGAATGTGATAGAAGATGGAGCGCTGGAGACCCTAACGTCAATGGGAATGAAACAGTCCAAGAAAAGCTTCAAGAAAAAAAGATCAGCCAGAATTAGGAGGAAAACCAGGATCACATATGGCTATTGGTTTATCATTCCTGAATTCTGAGAGCACAGCATCTACAGCAATAGAGATGGAAGCCAGGTCGAAGGGTTTGAAGAGATGAGATGTGAAGAAGGGGAGCAGCAATAAGGACCACTCTTCTAAGTAGTTGTTTCTTTGTTTGTTTTTACGGGATAGTGGAGTTTTATTATTACTCAAATCAGTCTCCCCAAAAATTTGGGAATCAAAGTTCTAAAGATAATCTGGTGGGTTGGGGGAAGGCCAGTGAGTCGAGAGTGCTGAATGGATGCATCTTGCAATATTGCTCTTAACAATGAAAACCTAGAATGCACTTAAATGACCATTAATCAAAAACTGTTAAGACACAGCCATATAGGGACTCAGTATGAAGTCATGAAAATAGGGTCAAAGATGAAATCATAGGGAATTGAAGCTGTCCTCTTGCACTGAGTCAGTTCCTGGGTGGGGGCCACAAGATTAGATGAGTCAGTTATCGATCTGGGTGGTGCCAGCTGACCCATCAATGCAGGGTCTGCATAATATCTCAGGCACTGACCTTAGGAGCAGTTTAGGAAGGGTCAGAATATTGTAGCCTCCAGCTGCATGACCCCTAAAACATAATCTCCAATCTTATAGGTAATTTGTTAGTCCTACAAAGGCAGTCTAGTCTCCAAGCAAGAAGGAGGTCTATTTTGGGAAAGGGCTGTTACTGTCTTTGTTTTAAACCATAAAGTAAGTTATTCCCCAAATTAGTTCAGCCTACACCCAGGAATGAACAAAGACAGCTTGGAGGTTAGAAGCAAGATGGAGTTGGTTAGGTCAGATCTCTTTCACTGTCTCAGTTATAATTTTGCAATAGCACTCTTCCAAGAAGTTTGAGAGTAGTCGATGGGGACAAGACGACGTGGGAACTCGAGAGAGAGAGAGAGAGAGAGAGAGAGAGAGAGAGGCAGGGTCAAGGCAAAGATTAGGAGTGGTTGGGGAGAGAAGATGAAGGGAAGACAGACTTCAGAAAAGAACACATGAAGGAAGGCAAAATAAGCAAAGGGGAGAGAAAGAGATTGGGAGGGACCCTGGTAAAGAGGACAGTGAGAAATGAGGAAGTTCTGATGCTCAGTGGTGTTTGGTGTCACTGTTGACACCAGTTATCACTGCTCTTTGAGATTTGGATGAGCAAAATAATCACGATTCACACATCGTATCCTACAAACTTGGGTAATTTTACTCTAATAAGAAGAGAGTTAATCTCTGGCCTGCCACACTAGTAACCCTGGTAAATATCCTCAGGTGAAATCATGTCGACATGATTGTAGCTAGTGACATTAGTTCTAATGCATTGAAATTCTATCTAATAAGTGTTTTTCTTGTGCTGGATCTAATCACAGAAGGTTACAAGTGGAAACATCCTCACTGACACTCACTGACAGTTATCACCTGAACACGTGTTGCGGAATTAAACACAAGGATGAACCAATAGATCCCATTTGCTTCACTCTTTTCATTGATTAATTGGATGGGGTGGGAGTTAGGGACCTATCATGTGAGAATAATTATTTCAAATAAATTACTGAAGTCATTGATTCAGACTCCTTGGCTCACAGAGTTATTCCACGCTTTACAAAGAATTTATGCTTGTGGTTCTCTTTATTTTTTATTTTTTATTTTTATGGGGGTCTCACTATGTTGCCCAGGCTGGACTTGAACTTCTGGCATCAAGTGATCCTCCTGCCTTGGTCTCCTAAAGTGCTGGGATTACAGGCATTCCTATAGTTCTCTTTACTCTGATGTCACAAATAGAGCTGATATTCAATAAAGTCGGTTGTGAGCAGTGGCTCATGACTGTAATTCTAGCACTTTGGGAGGCTGAGATGGAAGGATTGCTTGAGGTCAGGAATTCAAGACCGGCCTGGGCAACATAGTGAGACCTAATCTCTACAAAAATAAAAAGTAAATAATTAAACACTTTTTTTTAAAAGAAAGCGATTATGGTTGTCATGGAGATAAGATGAGAGGTAAGAACACAAGTGTCACAAGTCTCAGGTCCCATACATATTAAAAATCAGGGGAAGAATTACAGGTGGATGGAAGGACATATGGACTGGATGCATCTTGCAATATTGCTTATAACAATGAAAACCTAGAATGCACTTAAATGACCATTAATCAAAAACTCTTAAGACGCAACCATACAACCATATAGGGACTCAGTATGAAGTCATGAAAAATATAGAAAATTGTATAACTAGCTTTTATTGAGTGATTCTTATGTGCCAGGCACAGTACTTGGTTTATCTTAAACATAGCAGCAGACTTGAGGATGACATTCATGCTATCCACACTTTGCTGAGATGTCAGGCACCTGAATAATTTGTCCAAAGTCACAGAGCTAGTAGAAGGTAGTCAAGCTTTGAATTCAAACAGTCTTATTCGTCTTCTCTTTATTCTTAGTCTAACCAAAGGTTTGTCAATGCTGTCTGCTTTTCAAAAAACAACTCTTGGTTTTGTTGACTATTTTCCTATTGTTTTTCTATTCTCTATGTCATTTATTTCTGCTCTAAGCATTATTATTTTCTTCCTTCAGCTAACTTTGGGCTCAGTTTGTTCTTTTTATAGTTCCTTGAGGTATAAAGGTAGGTTGTTTTTTTTGAGATCATCTTCTTTTTAAATATAAGTGTTTAACCCTATAAACTGCCCTCTTTATACTGCTTTTGCACCAACCTAATACATTCTATAACTTTTTTTCTTTGAGATGGAGTCTCACTCTGTTGTCCAGACTGGAGTGCAGTGCCACGATCTCGGCTCACTGCAACTTCCGTCTCCCAGGTTCAAGTGATTCACTGCCTCAGCCTCTTGAGTAGCTGGGATTACAGGCGCCTGCCACCATGCCCAGCTAATTTTTTGTATTTTTAGTAGAGATGGGGTTTCACCATGTTGGCCAGGCTGGTCTCGAACTCCCGACCTCAAGTGATCCACCCACTTCAGCATCCCAAACTGCTGAGATTACAGGCATGAGTCACTGCGCCCAGCAACATCCTATAATTTTTGATATGTTGTGTTGTCATTTTCACTTCTAATCTTTTGATTTCTTTTTTGACCTACTGGTTACTCATCTTGCTCTACTGAACCATATATGTGTGTGTGTGTGTATATACACATATTAATGTTAACATTGAAGATAATCAAAGTATAATAAGCAAAAAAAGCAGGCTAAAATTGTGTGATTTTTAAATGTAGTTTATATATGTGTGTGTGTGTCTGCAAAGAAAAACATCTGGAAGAATGCATGTTAGCAGGTCTGTAAGCCATGTTAGCTGAGTGTATTTACTCTATTTCATCTTTGGCTTATATAATTTTCCATAACCTACGTATACAACTATGATAATATCTTTTAAAATAGTTTATCTTAAAAAAAGGAAAAAAATGGTAAGGCGAAAGAACAAATTAAAAACAGGGCAAAGAGACAAAAGTCAGGTCAAATGAAGTACGAGTTCAGGTGAATAATATAGAAGCCAGATGGTAGAACCAGAAAGGACCAAAGAATATTGACAATCACAAGCACACCTCATAAATTGCACTTTGCTTTATTTCAGTTTGCAGATATTGGTATTTGTTTTTATTTTATTTTATTTTTTTACAAATTGCAGGTTTGTGGCAACCCTGTGTTAAGCAAGTCTGTGGATGCCATTTTTCAACAGTATGCACTCACTTTGTGTCTCTGTGTCACATTTTGGTAATTCTCCCAATGTTTCAAACACTTTTATTATTATATATGTTAGGATGATGTGTGATCAGTGATCTTTGATGTTACTATTGTAATTGTTATGGGTGCCATGAAATGTGCCCATATAAGTTGGTGAACCTAACTGATAAGTGTTGTAAGTGTTCTGACTGTTCCACCGAACAGCTGTTCCCACATCTGTCTCCCTCTGTTCCAGCCTGCCTATTCACTGAGACACAACACTATTGAAATTAGGGCAGTCAATAAACCTACAACGACTTCTAAGTGCTCAAGTGAAAGGAAGAGTCTCACATCACTCACTTTAAATCAAAAGTTAAAACGATTAAACTTAGTGAAGAAGGCATGTTGAAAGCCTTCAGGCTGAAAACTGGGCCTCTTGCACCAAACGGTTGGCCAAGTTGTGAATGCAAAGGAAAAGTTATTGAAGGCAACTCAAAGTGCTAGTTTAGTATTTATTTACACAAATAATAAGAAAGTGAAACAAATTTCTTGCTGAGATGTAGAAAGTTTGAGTGGTCTGGTGAGAAGATCAAATCAGCCACATTTCCTTAAGTCTACTCCAGAACAAGTCCCTA
Source organism: Pongo pygmaeus (assembly GCF_028885625.2). Taxonomy (NCBI): domain Eukaryota; kingdom Metazoa; phylum Chordata; class Mammalia; order Primates; family Hominidae; genus Pongo; species Pongo pygmaeus. The sequence continues at coordinate 23,141,058 of NC_072383.2, read as the reverse complement.
ACCTTTAATTCTGTGAAGGCTGAAAGAGGTGAGGAAACAATAGAAGAAAAGTTTAACGCAAGCAGAGGTTGGTTTAAGGCAAGCAGAGGTTTAAAAAAAGAAGCCATCTTTAGAACATAAAGACACACAGAGAAGCAGCAAGTGCTGCTTTCTTTATGTTATAAAGCTGTTTTTTATGTTATAACATAAAGATGTCTTTATTTCTCTATTTCGATAGGTTTTTGGGGAATTGGTGGTATTTGGTTATGTGAATAAGTTCTATAGTGGTGATTTCTGAGATTTTGGTGCACTCATCACCTGAGCAGTGCACACTGTACACAATGTGTAGTCTTTTATCCCTCACCACCCCCCACCCTTTCCCCTGAGTCCCCAAAGTCCAATGTATCACTCCTATATATTTGCATCCCCATAGCTTAGCTCCCACATGAGTAAGAACATGTGATGTTTGGTTTTCTATTCCTGAGTTACCTCACTTAGAATAATAGTCTCCAATTTTATCCAGATTGCTACAAATGTAATTATTTCATTCCTTTTTATGGCTGAGTAGTATTTCATGGTATACACACACACACCATATTTTCTTTTTTCACTGGTTGATTGATGGGCATTTGGGCTGGTTTCATATTTTTGCAATTGCAAATTGTGCTGCTATAAACATGCATATGCAATTATCTTTTTTGTATAATGACTTATTTTCCTCGGGTAGATACCTAGTAGTGGGATTACTGGATCAAACAGTAGATCTATTTTTAGTTCTTCAAGGAATCTCCACACTGTTTTCCATAGTGGTTGTGCTAGTTTACATTCCCATGAACAGTGTAAAAAGTTTTCCCTTTTCACCACATCCATGCCAATATCTATTATTTTTTAATTCTTGCAGGAATGAGGTGGTATTGCATTGTGGTTTTGATTTTTATTTCCCTGATGATTAGTGATGTTGAGCATTTTTCCATATGTTTGTTGGCAATTTATAGATGCTCTTTTGAGAATTTTCTATTCATGTCCTTAGCTCACTTTTTTATGGGATTTTTTTTTCTTGCTGATTTGTTTGAGTTCTTTGTAGATTGTGGATATTAGTCCTTTGTCAGATGTATAAATTGTGAAGATTTTCTCACACTCTGTGGGTTGTCTGTTTACTCTGCTTAGTTTCTTTTGCTGTGCAGAAACGTTTTAGTTTAATTAAGCCCCACCTATTTATCATTGTTTTTGTTGTATTTGCTGTTGGGTTTTTGGTCATAAAGTCTTTGCCTAAGCCAATGTCAAGAAGGGTTTTTCCAATGTTATCTTCTAGAATTTTTATGGCTTCACCACTTAGATTTAAGTCTTTGGTCCTTCTTGAGTTGATTTTTGTATAAGGTGAGAGATGAGGATCCAGTTTCATTCTCCTACATGTGGTTTGCCAATTACCCCAGTACCATTTGTTGAACAGTGTCCTTTCCTCACATTGTGTTTTTGTTTGCCTTGTCAAAGATCAGTTTGTTGTAAGTATTTGGCTTTATTTCTGGGTTCTCTATTCTGTTCCATTGGTCTATGTGCCTATTTTTATACCAATACTATGCTGTTTTGGTGACTGTGACCTTATAGCAAACTTTGAAATCAGGTAATGTGATGCCTCCAACTTTGTTCTTTTTGCTTAGTCTTGCTTTGGCTATGTGGGCTCTCTTTTGATTCCATATGAATTTTAGGATTGTTTTTTCTAGTTCTGTTAAGAATGATGGTGGTATTTTGATGGGAATTGTATTGTATTTGTAGATTGCTTTTGGCTGTATGGTCATTTTCACAATGGTGATTCTACCCTTCTATGAGCATGGGATGTGTTTCCATTTGTTTGTGACATCTATGATTCCTTTCAGCAATGTTTGGTAGTTTTCCTTGTAAAGACTTTCACATCCTTGGTTAAGTACATTCCTAAGTATTTTATCTTTTTTTGCAGTTATTGTGAAAGGGGTTGAATTGTTGATTTGATTCTCAGCTTGGTCACTGTTGGTGAATAGCAGAACTACTAATTAGTGTACATTAAGTTTGTATCTTGAAACTTTGCTGAATTCATTTACCAGTTCTAGGAGCTTTTTGGATGAATCTTTAGGGTTTTCTAGGCATATGATTGTATCATCAGCAAACAACAACAGTTTGACTTTCTCTTTATTGATTTGGATGCCCTTTATTTCTTTCTCTTGTCTGATTGCTCTGGCTAGGACTTCCAGTACTATGTTGAATAGAAGTGATGAAAGTGGACATCCTTGTCTTGTTGCAGTTCTCACAGGGAATGCTTTCAACTTTTCCCCATTCAATATAGTGTTGGCTGTTGGTTTGTCATAGATGGCTTTTATCACCTTAAGGTATGTCCCTTCTATGCCAATTTTGCTGAGGGTTTTAATCACAAAGCGATACTGGATTTTGTCAAATGCTTTTTCTGTGTCTATTCAGATAGTCATGATACTTTTTCTCCTTTCTGGTGCCTTGTGAAGAAGGTGCTTTGCTTCCCCTTCACCTTCTGTCCTGGTTGTGGGTTTCCCGAGGCCTCTCCAGTCATGCTGAACTGTGAGTCAACTAAACCTCTTTCCCTTATAAATTACCCAGTCTTGGGAAGTTTTTTATAGCAGTATGAAAAATGGACTAATACAGATGAGGAGTTGCTTCTTATGGATGAGAAAAAACGTGTTTTTTCCTGGTGAAGATGTTGTGAACATTGTTTAAATGACAACCAAGAATTTAGAATATTAAATATACTTAGCTGATAAATCACTAGCAGGGCTTAAGAGAACTGACTCCAGTTTTGAAAGTTCTACTGTGGATAAAATGCTATTGGATAGCATTGCATGCCTCAGAGAAATCTTTACTGAAAGGATGAGTCAATTGATGTGTAAACTCAGTGTTTTATTTTAAGAAAATGCCACTGCTATTTCAACTTCAGCAATTACCACTCTGTTCAGTTAACAGCCATCAACATGGAGTCAAGACCCTCTATCAGCGAAAAGATTACAACTTGCTGAAGGCCCAGATGTTTGTTAGTAATTTTTAGCAATAAAGCATTTTTAGTTAAGGTATGTTCATTTTTTATTATTAGACAAAATGCTATTGCACACTTAATAGACTACAGTATAGTGTAAATATAACTTTTTATGCACTGGGAAACAAAACAATTCAAGTGACTCACTCTATTGTAATATTCACTTTATCGGGGTGGTCTGGGACTGAACCTGCAATATCTCTGAGGTATGCCTTTGACATTAATATTAATCTTCTATGGGCCAGGCACTTTGACCCCATGAAGTTGGCCTTGTTTCCCAGTTCGTGCATTTTAGGAGCAATGTCATTTCCTTACTCTGAGATCTCTCTGGTACTACTTTTTGTCATTTCTCTCTGCTTCTTCTTAAAGTCAGTTTTTTGAATCAGGAATCAACAACATCAAAAATTCCTAGATTTTACCGTATTTTTTTTGCTGTGGGAAATTGTCTGACATTCATTCAAAACACAGGTATTTACTGAGGACCTGCTGGCTGCCGGTCAGCACTGGATGAGAGGTTCTGCGGGATTACACACTAACAGCACATCACAGTTCCTAACATGAATGAATGTATAAGCTATTTGGAAAGAAAAGATGATAGAGAACAATAGAAGATGTTCTGTAATGGATGGATAAAATGTATCACTGGCTCCAGTGCAGGTAGACCCCAGAGATGAAGTTTGAGGCCAGAAGTGGCAAAAGACCATTGCGGCCAAGATCCAGGGTTGGGGTTTGGCATTGTGTGCATAATGGGGGCAACAAAGGCAGTCCTGTGTGGTTGACCCTGTGGCCAAGGCTGAGAGAGGTGATTTGTATGATCAAGAGAGGCTGATGGATTATGTGAAGTGTATATCTTATCTCAATCACCCAACACCTTATATTGAAAGTGAGGATATCACACAAGTAAATTTTCTTTGTGTTTATAGAACTTGGCACTTACGTTTTCAATATCAACTTTGTAAAATAAATGTCTTTAAAATTAGACTAATTACCGCCACCCTCCAGTCGTCAGCACAGCTTCTGCTGTGGAGATGTACAAGTCGGGAAATAAATGAAACATCATGATGTCCATATTGCCTGCTTTATGATTTTATTAAGTTTAGGTGAGAAACTTTGCCTGCTAGAGTAAAACCTATGACATTCATGTATTTTTAATCTGCCTTTATTTTCCAGAAGTAACTTTTTAAACTGCATAATATACAACCATTACAGAAGAAATTAGAAACAACAGATAAGTAAATAAAGAATAATCCCCTATCATCTTGGCACCAAGAGATACAAAATGTTCACATTTTATTTTAAAACTGGCAGATTTCTTTTGTGAATACACTACATTTAAATTCATTCTTGTCTGATACATTTCCAGTCTATCCAGGAGCGGTGGGGGACTGGATAAACTACTTCAGAGCAGAAGAGTATTTAATGAGCTATTCACAGAGAAGATGAAACACAGTGAACTGGTAAGACACTTTGAAGATCACTCTTAATACAAATGGGAAATGAAACCAATTTTTATTTTATGCAATGCAGTGCTTGGGGAAAACATAAATATTTTTCACCATTATAGAATGCAGATTTTTTTTTCAGTGCAAAACAGACACTTTATAAATGTGTCAAAAGTGTCATGTGTGATAGACTATTATCATATTTTGTGATAGCAGAGAATTATTAGTAAGAAAAAAAGTGGTGGTGAGGGGGTTAGCCAAGACGGCTGACTAGAAGCAGCTAGGTTGTGCAGTTGTGCCAATCTAAGAGAAATAGAAGGGGTGAGTAAATACAGCACCTTTAATGGAAGCATCCAGGTACACATATTGGGATTCATCAAGGAAACAATATGACTCATGGAGAACAGAAAAAAGCAAGGCAGGCTAACTGTCCACCCAGGAGTGAACCAGGGGAGCCTCCCTTGCCTAGAGAAGTGTTGACTGAATGAGGAAGTGACTGCAGAGACCTACTGTTCTACAACAGATCTTTGCAACCCTCAGGTCAGGAGATCCTTTCATGGACCCATTCTACCTGAACCTTCAGTTTGACATGCAGAGCTACATAATGTCTCTGCAGAATAGCCACTCAGGCACACGTGGAGCCCTGGGAGGCTTAGATATCCAGCTTCCTGTCAAAAAGTAGCTGCAACTCTTTCAAAGTGAGAGGTTAGACCCTTGTACATACGCATAGGAAAGGGGCTGAATCCAGGGGAGTGAGCAGCGATGGACTGCAGGCCCTGCTTCCATGGCACCTCACAGGATAAGACCCACTGGCTTGGGAATCCAGCCAGTCACCAATAACAACTGTTACACCTCCCTGAGATGAAGCTCCCAGAGGGCGGGGTGGGCCACATCTTTTTTGTTTTACAGCCTTAGCAGTTGTTGCCTTTGGACTCTAGGGAGTCTGAAGTGACTGGAGGCTGGAGCGGATCCCCAGTCCAGCATAGCAGCTCTACAAAGCAGCAGCTGACTGCTTTTCATGTGGATCCCAAATCCCATTTCTCTTCACGGGGTAGAACCTCCTGACCAGGACCTCCTGTCACCCCCACTGGTGTTTTCTGGCTGACAGCAGTTTCAACCCCTCCCTGAGATGTAGCTCCCAGAGGGAGGGGCGGGCCATCATCTTTGCTCTTTAGCAGCCTTAGCCATTGCTGCCTTCAGGCATTAGAGAGCCCAGGGTGACCAGGGGCTGTAGTGGATCCCCAGAAAAGCACAACTATCCTGAGGAAAAGCAGCCAGTCTGCTTTTTTACATGGGTCCCTGATCCTATACCTCCTTACTGGGTAGGATCTCCCGATTGGGGTCTCCAATCACTTCTTGCAGGTGTGTTCAGGTCGGTAACAGGTCCAACCTCCCTGGAATGGAGCTCCCAAAGGGAGATGCAGGCCACCATTTTTGCTGTTTTGCAGCCTTCACTGTTGATACCTTTAGATACCGGAAAATTCAAGGTGACTGGGGACTGGAGTGGACCCCCAGCATACTGCAGCAGCCCTATGGAAAAGTGGCCAGACTGTTATGTGGGTCCCCAATCATGTAGCTCCTCACTGGCCAGGTCCTCTTGGCTTGGGTCTCCAACTACCCTCTGCTGTGGCTATAGAGCCAACAGCAGCTCTGTAACCCCCTGGGGCAGAGCTCCCCCCATGGTAGGGGCAGGTTGCCATCTTGGCTGTCTTGCAGCCCTTGCCCTTGGTGTCTCCAGGCTCTGGAGAGTCTGCGAGGATCAGGGACTGGTCCAGACCCCCAGCACAGAGCACCAACCCCATGGAAAAGTGGTCAGATTATTCCCTATACAGGTCCCGGTCCTCACTTCTCACTGGGCAGGGCTATCCAACCCCCAACACAACCACCCTGCACCTGCCTGATCACTTCAGTCAGAGCCAGCTCAGCACTTCTCCCAGGAGGAAATCCCAGAGCCAACCCACAAACCCTCCTTCGCTGCAGCTGCAGTGGTACAGTTCCAACAGCCCTCGTGCTTGGGAAGGAACAAGGGGCTTAGTCATTATGCTGGCACTTCCAGCACACCACAGCCACGCTATAGAGAGGAGCCCAGCCCCTCTTCCAGGGGAACCCCCACCCCACACTCTTCACCAGGCAGGGCCCCTGGCTCATGACTGCAGAACAGCCACTCCACCCATGGCTGAACACATCCACTGGTAGTGGCCCGCCTTTGTCACTGGTTCTATCCCTGCTGCCTTCAGTCTGAAGAAGAAACAAAGAACCTAAAGGCTACATCTGAGCTTACAGCATGCCACAGTCATATGGAGAGGAAAGCAGTCTCTCCTCCCAGTGAACCGTTGACCCCCTGCTGCCAAACAAGCAGAGCCCCAAGCTTCTGTGCCAGCACTGCAGCTGCCCCTCCCCACTGGCTGAACACTCCCAGTAAGAGGAGCTCTGCTTCACAGAGGTGGAACCCCCAGGGCAACCAAAAACCTCTCTGCCACTGCCTCTGCAGTGGTATTACCCCTGCCACTCTCAGACTAACAAAGGCAGAAGCAGTGGCAGAGAGACTTTTGGTTGCCCCTGGGGGTTCCACCTACAAGAAAGATGGAGTGCAGGAAAGGGAACTCCTGGCTTGGGCCCACAGCACAGACCCATCCTAGGCTGATTGCACTGAGCGATTGCGGACCTGCATTTCTCTGGGGTGGAGCCCCTAGGATACAAATAAAAGACCATCGGCTACAACCACTGCTAAGGTTGCTTCCTCTGCTGCCTCTAAGTTGGGGAGGAAACATAAACCTTGAGTTCACCCCAGAGCTCTGGTGGACAGCCCGGGAGTGCCAAGCCACAATTTACAGCCAGCGCTTAAGTGGAAGAGGGGCCCATGATTTCAGAGCATTGAGAGGGAACACGGCTGCAACTGTGAGGAAATACAGGGGAACCACACAACTGAGCAAGAGCCTACCAACTGACCACTATGCCTAAGCGCCACCTACTGGATCACACCCCAAAGCCTCAACACCAAAAATGTCTATGTAACAGACTACCCTGTAAAACCAAAGACAAGAAGTTAGCCACAAATAAAAACCCTGCACAAAGCTTCAGCCCTGTGAAAACATCCAGAAAAGAAGTCTATTGACTATACTCAATCTACGCTTCAGTTAAAGGAACACCCACATGCAGAGATGAGAAAGAAGGCAATACAAGAACTCCAGTAACTCAATGGCCAGAGTGCCATATGTCCTCCAAATGACCACACTAATTTTCCAACAAGGATTCTTAACCAGACTGATCTGGCTGAAATGACAAACATAGAATTCAGAATATAGGAAAAACAAAGATAATTAAAATTAAAATTCAGGAGAATGGCAAACCCCAATCCAAGGAAAATAAGAACCACAATAAAACTATACAGGAGCTAACAGACAAAATAGCCAGCATAAAAAAGAACCTAACTGATCTGACAGAGCTGAAAAACACACTACAAGAATTTCACAATGTGGCTGCAAGTGTTAACAGCAGAATAGACCAAGCTGAGGAAAGAATCTCAGAACTTGAAGACTGGTTCTCTGAAATAGGACAGTCAGGCAAAAATTAAAAGAAAATAAAAAGGAATGAATAAAACCTCCAAGAAATGTGGGATTATGTAAACACGCCAAATACAAAAATAATTGGCATCCTGAAAAGGGATGGGGAGAAAGCAGACAACATGGAAAACATATTTCAGGATATCATCCATGAAAATGTCCCCAACCTCACTATACAGGCTGAGAGTCAAATTCTGGAAATACAGAGAACCCTGCAAGATTCTATGCAAGAAGATCATCCCCAAAAAACACAATCAGATTTTCCAAGGTTGAAATGAAAAAATGTTAAAGGCAGCTAGAGAGAAAGAGCATGTCACCTACAAAGAGAACCCCATCAGGCTAACAGCAGACCTCTCAGCAGAAACACTACAAGCCAGGAGAGACTGGGGATCTATATTCAACATTCTTAAGGAAAAAATAATCTTCAACCAAGCAAAGCTTGGTTGAAGCTTATATCCAGCCAAACTAAGCTTCTTCTAAGTAAAAAAGAAAGAAGAACCTTTCTTTTTTCTAAGTAAAAAAGAAAGAAGAGCCTTTCTTTTTTCTAAGTAAAAAAGAAAGAAGAGCCTTTCTTTTTTCCAAGTAAAAAAGAAAGAAGAACCTTTTCAGATAAGCAAATGCTGAGGGAGTTCATTGTCACCAGATGTGTCTAAGAAGAGATCTTCAAAGGAGCACTAAATATGGAAAGGAAAGACCATTACCAGCCAATACAAAAACACACTTAAACACACAGACCAATGACACTTTACAGCAACCACACGAACAAGCTGGCACAATAACCAGATAACAAAACAATGACAGGTTCAAATTCACACATATCAGTACTAACCTTGAAGGTAAATGGGCTAAATGCCCCATTTAAAAGGCTCAGAATGGTCAGCTGGATAATAAAGCAAACCCAATGATATGCTGTCTTCAAGAGACCCATCTCATACACGATGACACCCATAGGCTCAAAATAAAAGGATAGAGGAAAATATACCAAGCAAATGGAAACCAGCAAAAAGCATCGGTCGTAATACTAATTTCAGGCAAAACAGACTTTAAACCAACGAAAATCAAAACAGACAAAGAAGGGCATTACATAATCATAAAGGGTTCAATTCAACAAGAAGACTTAACTATCCTAAATATATATGCACCCAACACAGGAGCACTCAGATTCGTAAAGCAAGTTCTTACAGACCTACAAAGAGACTTAGACTTCCACACAATAATAGTGGAAAACTTCCTTACTCCACTGACAGTATCAGATAGAACACTGAGGCAGAAAATTAACAACATTTCAGGACCTGAACTCAATATTGGACCAATGGATCTGATAGACCTTTACAGAGCTCTGTACCCAAAAACCAAATATACACTTTTCTCATCACCATATGGCACATATTCTAAAACTGGCCACACAGTCGGACATAAAACAATCCTCAGCAAATGCAAAGAAACTGAAATAATACCAAACACACTCTCAGACCACAGTACAAAATAGAAGTAAAGACTTAAAAATAAATCACTCAAAACCATGCAATTACATGGAAATTAACCTGCTCCTAAACAAGTTTTGGGTAAATAATGAAATTAAGTCAGAAATCAAGAAATTCTTTGAAACTAATGAGAACAAAGATACAATATACCAGAATCTCTGGGACACAGCTAAAGCAGTGTTAAGAGGGAAATGTATATCACTAAATGCACAGATCAAAAAGTTAGAAAGATCTCAAATTAACAACCTACCATTACAACTAAATAACTAGAGAAGCAAGAACAAACCAATCCCAAAACTAGCAGAAGAGAAGAAATAATGAAAATCAGAGCTGAACTGAAGGAGATTGAGACACAAAAAAACATTCAAAAGATCATCAAATCCAAGAGTAGGCTTTTTGAAAAAATTTAATAAGATCAGCCACTAGCTAGATTAATAAAGAAGAAAAGAGAGGAGGTCCAAATAAACATAATTAGAAATGACAAAGGGGATATTACCACTGACCCCACAAAAATACAAATAACCATCAGAGACTGCCACAAACACCTCCATGCACACCAACTAGAAAGCCTAGAAGAGAATTATAAATTCCTGGACACATACACCCTCCCAAAACTGAACCAGGAAGAAGTTGATCCCCTGAGCAGACCAATAAAAGTCCCAAAATTGAATCTGTAATAAATAGCCTACTAACCAAAAAAGCCCAGGACCAGACAGATCCACAGCCAAATTCTACCAGATGTAGAAAGAAGGCTGGTACTCTTCCTACTGAAACTATTCCAAAATATTGAGGAGGAAGAATTCCTCCCTAACTCATTCTATGAGGCCAGTATCACCCTGATACCAAAACTTACCAGAGATCCAACAAAAAAAAGGAAATTTCAGGCCAATATGCTTAATGAACACAGATGTAAAAATCCTCAACAAAATACTTGCAAACCTATTCCAGCAGCACACCAAAAACCTAAACCACCATGATCAAGTAGGCTTTATCCTAGGGATGCAAGGTTGGTTTAACATATGCAAATTAATGTGATTCATCACATAAACAGAGCTAAAGACAAAATCCACATGATTATCTCAACAGATACAGAAAAGGGTTTTGATAAAATTCAATATCCCTTAAAACCTCTCAATGAATTAAGTATTGTAAGAACATACCTCAATATAATAAGAGCCATCTATGACAAACCCACAGCCAACATCATACTGAATTAGCAAAAGCTGGAATTATTCCCATTGAAAATCGGCACAAGACAACAATGCCCTCTCTCACTACTCTTATTAAACATAGCATTGGAAGTCCTGGCCAGAACATTAGGCAAGAGAAAGAAATAAAGCACATCCAAATAGAAAGACGGAAAGTCAAACTATTCCTTTTTGCAGACTACATGATTCTATGTCTAGAAAACCCCATAGTCTCAGTCTGAATGCTCCTTCAGCTGATAAACAACTTTAGCAAAGTCTCAGGATACAAAATCAATGCACAAAAATCACTAACATTTCTATACACCAACAATAACCTAACTGAGAGCCAAATCGGAAAGGCAATCCCATTCACAATTGCCACAAAAGGAATAAAATACTGAGGAATATGGCTAACCAAGGAGGTGAAAGGTCTCTGCAATGAGAATGACAAAACACTGCTCAAAGAAATCAGATGACACAAACATATGGAAAAACATCTCATGCTCATGGATAGGAATAATAAATAAAATAGTTCATACTGCCCAAAGCAATTTACAAATTCAATAACATTCTTCACAGAACTAGAAAAAACTATTTTAAAATTTATATGGAACCAAAATAAGCCTGAATAGCCAAGGCAATCCTAAGCAAAAAGAACAAAGCTGATAGTATCTTGTTACCCAACTTCAAGCTATACTACAGGGCTACAGTAACTAAAACAGCATGGTACTGTCACAAAAACAGAAATGTAGATAAATGGAACAGAATAGTGAGCCCAGATATAAGGACACACACCTATGACCATCTGATCTTTGACAAAGCTGACGAGGAAAAGCAATGGGGAAAGACTCCCTATTCAGTAAATGGTGCCTGGATAACAGGGTAATCATATGCAGAATACTGAAATGGGACCCCTTCTTTATACCATATACAAAAAAATCAACTCAAGATGAATTGAAGACTTAAATGTAAAACCCAAAATTATAAAACCCCTGGAAGACAATGGAATAGGCAATACCATTCAGGGCATAGGAACTGGCAAAGATTTCATGAAGACACCAGAATTAATTGCAACAAAAGCAAAAATTGAAAAATGGAATCTAATTAAACTTAAGAGCGTCTGCAAAGAAATTATCAACAGAGTAAACAGCCAACCTATAGAAGGGTATATTTGCAAACTGTGCATCTGACAAAGTTCTAATATTCAGCATCGATAAGGAACTTAAATTTAAAAGAAAAAAGCAACCCCATTAAAAAGTGGGCCAAGGACATGAACAGTCACTTTTCAAAATAAGATGTACATGTGACCAACAAGCATATGAAAAAAAGTTCAACATTACTGATCATTAGAAAAATGAAAATCAAAACCACAACAAGATACTCTCTCACACCAGTCAGGATAGCTATTATTAAAAAGTCAAGAAATAACAGATGCTGGCGAGGTTGCAGAGAAGAAAAAAACACATATACACTGTTAGTGGGGGTGTAAGTTAGTTCAACCATTGTAGAAAGCAGTGTGGCAATTCCTCAAAGAGCTAAAAACAGAAGTAGTATTTGACCCAGCAATCCCATTACTGGGTATATACCCAAAGAAATAAAAATCATTCTATCATGGAGATACATGCATGCATATGTTCATTGCAGCACTGTTCACAATAGTGAAGACATAGAGTCAACCTAAATGACCATCGATTACAGACTGGAAAAAGGAAATGTGATACATATACACCATGGAATACCATGCAGTCATATAAAAGAATGAGATCATGTCCTTTGAGGAAAAATGGATGAAGCTGGAGACCATTTTCCTTAGCAAACTAATGCAGGAACAGAAAACCAAATACCACATGTTCTCATTTATAAGTGGGAGCTAAGTGATGAGAACACATGGACACAAAGAAGGAAACAACAGACACCAGTGCCTAGTTGAAAGGGAAGAGCAGGAGAAGAGAGAGGATCAGAAAAAATAATTATTGAGTACTAGGTTTTATACCTGGATGTCAAAATAATCTGTACAACAAACCCTTACGACATGAGTTTACCTATATAAGAAACCTGCACACATACCCCTAAACCCTGAACCTAAAATAAAAGTTAAAAAAAAATAGAAACTTATAAAGATGGCAACACTACACCAAAATGCAAACTGTGAGACTCTTGGCCCTTCTATTCAAAGCTCTATAAATGTTAGGTGTCACTTTTCTCTCGTTTTAATTGTGAATGCAAGCAATCCTAGAAGAATAAGTATCTTCAATGATTTATATAGAAATAGGTTACATCAACTTCTTGTCCCTGAAGAAAGAAACCAAATGTAACTCACTTTTTTGGAGAGTAAATGAGTGAATTGTTTGTGCTTGCTTTAATGAAAAAGATGATATTATTGGGATCAGAAAAAAAATTCAAGAAGCATACAGTGTCACCAACGAAGAAGCCACATATGGCAATAGACTAGTAGATAATTTTGGTTATTATTGCAAAGCTATTTTTACATGAGAAGATGAATATGGCCAAATGAGTTTCCCCATAAATGTCCAATTTACTTCTTTTTATATAACTAATTTTGTTTATACTTGCATGCCTCTTACTGATAATGAGTCACTAATAGACTGGTTTATGATTCTAATAAATTAATCCCCATGCATTTGTGTAGCCAGTTTATCTCCACCCTCACACTCCTTTTGTTTTTAAGTGTCAGGGAAAAAAACCCAGTCATGTAAAGAAAATCTTTTATGATTGTTAAAATGTATTATTTATCAATAGTGAAGTAATGGGGGTAGTTTTTTTATAGTTTTTGGCAGATGATTCACATTTGTGCTGTGTCTAGGTTGACTCAGAAACCCATTATTAATGGGCAAGAAGTGATAGGGTGTAGCAGAATAATACATTTTGAATGAGGCCAGTGGTCTTTCCCTGCTTTTCTTCTTTTCTGTGGGCCTCAGTTTCTGTATTTTTAAATCAATTAAAATTGCCTTTATTTTGAGCAAAAGAAGGTAATAGCCAAGGTACCATTGATCAATTGATAAAACCACTTCACCGTAAATTATTTTTCTCTTGTAATTAACTGTTGACACTTCTATTTGAATGCATTTCCATTCCGCGGTTAAAAGATATATTAGTCAAATTTTTTTTCTGTTGTTTCTCCCCTTCTTCTAACAAATCAAAGGCACGCTACTACATATGGATGAAGCGCTATGAACAAGACATATTAGTTGAGAGATTTTCTGTTTGAATCACCAGAATTATTCATTTATTCATTCAGCAGATGTTAGTGTGCCTACTATAGACAAGACATGATACCAGGTGCTATGAATGTTATCATGATGAAAAAGGCCAAAATGCTATGTGTCCAGAAAAATAAGAGATCATACTTTACTGGGTAAGCCTCAAAGTCAAGGAATACTTTACAGACTAAAAGACATTTGAGCTGTGCCTTAGAATAAGGTGGGTGAGATTTTTAACAAGTGCGATGTGCCCATGGGGAGGCCTTTCTAGGAGGGAGGAAGAGCATAGGCAAATGCATCAGTGCTGGAAAGCAGTGAGCTTGGCTTGCAGCCCTTGCTGCAATGTTTTGGTTGTAAAGCAGCAGGTTGAAAATCTTTCTCTCTCTTCCTCACGCTAATCAGGAGGTCTAGTCTGACTGAAATTTTGAGTGCACACAGAACAATGTAGGCTTAGGCCTGAGCATAAGGCCAGATTATTCAATGCCTTAAATGTTGTTAGTCCAAAGAGTTTAGAAAGATGTCTACCTGTCCATGTGAGATTTCTCCTTACATTCTGAGTTTGAAAACAGTATACTGTGTTAAACCAGATGCATGAGCTAATCTAATTATACATATTTTTGAGATTCGTCTTTAGATCTTCTAAACCTATTTTAGGTTTGCAAAAAGACCATACGAAGAAATGCAATATGCAAATATGAGTAATTTCAGCAAATCTTATACAATTTGAAATTAAATTTCCATCTTTTGCTTGTATTCATGGCAGTCATGCTGAGAAATATCACTAATGATTTTAATGAATAAATTCTTTTAATAAAAAGTAAACACATCTTTCAAATTAAAAAAAGAACATATAAATTTTTTGAGTGGCCGAATTGTTCAGGATATTCAATAAGGCAAGAATACTTCTATTCAGAAAGAGCATATCACTGTGGGTGTTCAAGCTGCATTAATGTCCAACAAAAAACGTGAAGGATTTTCTAAAATAACAAATGTCTGACAATTTATTTTCTGCCTATTTGGATGATTATGACCTCTAGACAAATATTTTTACTTCAACATTCCCTGATGTTTGTGTAGAAATAGCCTCCAGTGTCAAAACAATGACAAACATAATTTTACTAACGTGGAAACACTTAATAGATAGATTATATCAAATAACCATATTCCAGTATAGTGGTGAGAATAAAATATGAAAAGATAGTCTACGCCAGGCAAAGTGGCTCACGCCTGTAGTCCCAACACTTTGAGCGGCTGAGGCAGTTGGTTTGCTTGAGCCCAGCAGTTTGAGACCAGTTTGCAATATGGCGAAACTCCATCTCTACAAAGATTAACTGGGCATGGTGGCGTGCACCTGTGGTCCCAACTACTCAGGAGGCTGAGGTGGGAAGATCATTTGTGCCCAGGAGGTCAATGCTGCAGTGAGCCATGATTGTGCCACTGCACTCCAGCCTGGGCAACAGAGCGTGACCCTGTATAACAACAACAAAAAAAAGAGGCCAGGCACGGTGGCTCATGCCTGTAATCTCAGAACTTTGGGAGGCTGAGGTGGGTGAATCACGAGGTCGAGGTCAGGAGATCGAGACCATCCTGGCCAAAATGGTGAAACCCTGTCTCTACTAAAAATACAAAAATTAGCTGGGCGTGGTGGCACATGCCTGTAGTCCCAACTACTCGGGAGGCTGAGGCAGGAGAATCACTTGAACCTGGGAGGCAGAGGTTGCAGTGAGCCAAGATCACATTACTGCACTCCCACCTGGTGACAGAGGAAGACTCAGTCTCAAAAAAAAAAGAAAAAAAAAGTCTCAGCTTGGCATTCCAGCAGTATTTTCTTTATTTTTAATGACATTAGTTAAATCACAAAATTTCCTATTTTCCAGTTTTGAAAAGCACAATTTTTCTTGAGACATGTATGATTCTTTACAGTATTTTGAATATGTCTGCTTTTCTCCAAAACAATTCCCAACATTAATCTAATTTCTAGAATTCTCTCTCTCCTGTAATCAATACTTTTCTATTGCATTAGTGTTAGCCTAGAGGACCTTGTAATGAAAACACTTATTTTAGGGTTATTTATTACCTAGATGACAATATAAAAATTATGTCAGATTGTTTCCATATGTCATAGCTAACTCAAGGCTTAATGGGAAATGAAAATTGTATCTTGTATATAACACTGAGCTCTGAACTCAAAGCAATGAGTTGAGTTAGTTAATTCAGTCAAACACTTTGGTTTTGTATCTTTATGCATGGTGAAATTTATGTTTACTAACAAATCTATTGGAGTCTTTTGTATCGAGCTCACAATTCAGTAAGCAATTAGATCCTTGTAAATCTTATATGTATATTTTGTTATAAATAAAGTGTACTCCTATTGACTTCATGCAATTCAATTTTTTTCCTTCAAAATTAACATTCATAGAAATTTACTTAGACATCTCCCTTCCCAAATAAATGAGGTTAGTAGATGAGAAAGGTAATCAAATGTGATCTGGTGAAGTCTTCATGTTGGAGCTGAAATCACACCTGACATTGGTGTTCAGAGAATGACAAAGCCATCCGAGTAAGGCAAAGGAGATCTAATGAGGCTGGCAAGTAAAAAAAAAAAAAGTGACAGTAGTGTTAAAGGAACCAAATCCTATGAGTCAATATCATCTTCTCTCAACATTATAATAATTTTGAAATTGAAAAAAACTGAAATAGGACTATATTTGATGACATTATAGTATTTTAGATCTCTAAGGTACCTTTGAGGTGTTGTAATCCAATTTTGATAAAAAATTGCTTAAGGTAAAAAATATAAAGGTGTAGCCAAGAACCTTAATTTCCAGTGTATTATCCATGAGTCAAAAATATTGTTGAGCACATTTTATGTTCCAGGCTCTATCTTAGATTGTATGGGCACATGAAAAACTTGGAGTCCCTGCTGTCAAGATGCTTACATTCTGGAGGAGGTAGATATGTAGTTGTTTTTTTAAAAAGTAAACGTATGAGACTGGACATGGTGGCTCAGGCCTGTAATCCCAGCACTTTGGGAGGCTGACGTGGGTGGATCACTTGAGGTCAGGAGTTCCAGACCAGCCTGGCCAATATGGCGAAATCTTGTCTCTAATAAAAATACAAAAATTAGTCATGCGTGGTGGCATGTGCCTATAGTCCCAGCTACTCAGGAGGCTGAGGCATGAGAATCATTTGAACCCAGGAAGCAAAGGTTTCAGTGAGCTGAGATCATGCCACTGCACTCCAGCCTGGGTGACAGAGTGAGACTCTGTCTCAAAAAATAAAAATAATTTTAAAAAGTAAACATATGAGATATGCTAGGTACCAATATGTGCTATAAAGAAGATAAAATAAGGTTAATGCAGTAGACAGTGACTGCCTTAGCTGGTGTGTTTGGCCAAAGAACTTAAGGTGACCTAGGAAATCCAATGTGGGTGATAAATGGGGCTGGATGAGCTTGGAAGCGTGGCAAAGAGTTTGGATTTTATTCTAGGTGGAGGATTTTCCGCAAGGGAGTGAGACATTCTAATAGACACTTTTGAAAGATTGCTCAACTGCTAGATGGAAGATGGACCTAAGGGGTCAAGGGCAGAGGTGCAGGGATAAAAGGCTATTGCAATGGTGTAGGTGAGAGAAGAGGCATCTTGGACTATTATTAGAGCAATGGAGATGGTGAGAAATGGACATTTTCAGGATATAATATGGATATTGAGCTGGTTAACCTATAATAGATGTAAGAGACAGAAAGAAATAGATGATAAAGACTAGATTTTTGGCTCATCAACTGAATATCTGAGGATGGCACTTATTTAGGTGTGAAGGTGTATTAGTCCATTTTCACACGACTATGAAGAACTACCTGAGACTGGGTAACTCGTATAGAAAAGAGGTTTAATTGACTCACAGTTCCACATGACTGGGGAAGCCTCAGGAAACTTAAAATGAAATCATGGTGGAAGGGGAAGTAAGGCACATCTTACCATGCTGGAGCAGGAGAGAGAGAGTGAAGAGGGAAGCGCCACACTTTTAAATCATCAGATCTCATGAGAACTCACTATCACAAGAACAGCAAGGGAGATATTCGTCCCCATGATCCAATCACCTCTCACCAGACCCCCCTTCTGACATGTGGGGATTAAAATTCAAGGTGAGATTTGGGTGGGGACACAGAGCCAAACCATATCAGAAGGCTTGATAGCAGAATGATTTTAGTGGGTGGGTAGGAAGCAAGTGATTAAAGACTTCTGTTTTGGCCATGCTCTTTGAAGTGTCTATTAGACACCAGGTAGTTGGTTGTATATAAGAATCTTTCTGACTGCTGCAGTTTTTGCTGGGTTCCAGTGGGAAGTTGCATCAGATTAGAAGATTTATAGAACATTATGGTAATGAGCATCTGTATGATGATGAATGACCTGGGAATCTTGGACTTCTGATAGTGGCTGACATAGCTTAGGATATAAATTAAGACATATCGATCCTGCAAGTCAGAGCATACAATAGATGTAGATGCTGGTCATTACTTGGCTTGCTTCCACTGAGACAGTTTAATGATACCCAACTGTATATGATGTTGAGAATTATCCTTAGCTTTTTCTTTTTCATAAAAATTTTAATAACCAGTTTTAAAATCATTTTCCTGGTTAATCTTTCTAAAATGAAACTTTAGAAGAATTATTTTGTCAAAGTTTATTCTGTACCCATGAGTTCAATACTTCAATAATAAATACCACCCAGGAGTTGTGTCTTAGTGCACACAAATACAACAATGTAAATTGTAAATGGTTGGTTCTTTCATTAAAGAGGCCAAATAAAGCTAAAATATCCTAAGGGGTCACTTATTTTTTTCTTTACTCGTAAATATCAGGTACAAAGTACCTAATCACTGGGTATCTAGATTTTAGTGAGAATGCCATCTTCCCTAACTTTAACTTACACCCATTGGGAAGGGGAGGGGCTCTGCTTTTGGAGGGCAGAGCAAGGTCCGAGAATGTACAAATAGACTTGGGTAAGTTCTTTCAGGCTTACTACTCATCCTTCATTCATCTCCTGGATCATTGCCCAAAGAGTGGAAGAAATTGCCAGTCAAGCCAGCCAGGTGGATTAAATCTATCCTGGCAGTCCTGGAGACTGCTGCAGACTGACTGCCTGATGTCCGTGTCCACTGGGGTTTTTCCCTTTTCAGAAAGGATTTCTCCCTGATCTGTCTCCACAAACTCTGACTTTGCTTTTTCATTTCCTAAGAGCAACTCGATACGCATTTCCCCATCCAAGCTACCTTCCACTATTCCCCTACTGATTCTCTCTGTCATTTATATTTTTCACTCTTCTCTTCCTTTCCCTACTCTACCCTTGCCCCTTTGTTGTCAATGAGTAACTGCTAAATGTGAATGATTCTTTTAAGGTTTATCAACCAGCACTTTCTCCCACCCAAGCATTTGTTTGTGGCTCACAGGCATTTCATCCCATAGTCGATTAACACCAGTTCTATGACAACCTTCTCTGATAGTCCCCACTCCTTGCCCCTGTTATTTTTCATTTCTTCCTCATTGACTCTCCATAGACTCTTCACTTATATTTTACTTTTCATATTTTATCATTTGAGCCTTGTGTTATTAAGTAAATGTCCACCTGCCATTCTAGTTTGTAAAGTTCTTGCCAATTAGAGTTCACGTGCTGTTCATTTTTGCATCCTTCAGCACACCTAGCCAAGTACAGCACTCATAATAGATGTTTAACAAATGTTGGTTGTGAATGAGCTCATGGACCAACTTAAATGTCTTCTAGAAAAACTCAGTTCCAATACTGCAACCCACATTGATCCTATTTTTGTATTCTCCTAGTACTTCATGTCTGCATTAGTCAATTCTTTGTTTTTAACCTAATCATATGTTCTCTTCCATTATCATTTAGCTGTTTCACATTGTGTAAACCTTTTTTCCCTCATTTTATCGTAAACATACAGAGAGCTCATAACCAGCCTCTTCAGGGACTGATGCAGTGTATTTTCCACAGAAATTGTTCAGTAAATGTGTGTAGCATGGAAGAATGAATGAATTAATGCATGATTTGAAGAATGAATAAACACACTCCTGTCTTTTTATCTACTGTGCAGCTTCCTGATCCTGTAGGCATAAATGCTTAGTGTCACTTAATTCTTTGCTTTTCCTCCACTTTCCAAATCAAACCAGTCACAATATGTTATTCATTCTTGCCTTTCAGTACCTCTTAATCCATTCTGAGTGTAATAAGAAATTTTAGCCATCCTCCTTCAAACATAAAGGTAAGCAAAAATCAGTTATAAATTATAAAACTAGCCTGTAGCTACTATCTATATGATAAACACATCTGGCAGAGAGGTTGGTGGGTTTCACTCAATGTATTTTAGCCTTTTCTCTTTGATAATTTCTCCTTGTAAAGTGTAAGACTATAGAACAGAATCTCTTTCTGCCTTTAAGCAGCTCATTCACAGATTTATAAGATACCAATTAAAGTCAGGTTTATTAGTGTGTTTTCACACTGCTATAAAGAACTACCTGAGACTGGGTAATTTATAAAGAAAAGAGGTTTAATTGACTCACAGTTCCACAGGTTTAACAGGAAGCATTACTGAGAGGCCTCAGGAAACTTACAATCATGGCGGAGAGCGAAAGGGAAGCAAGCATGTCTTATGCTTGACAGAGTGAGCGAAGGGGGAAGTGCCATACTTTTAAACCATCAGATCTCATGAGAACTCACTCACTATCATGAGAACAGCATGGGGAAATCTTCCCCCATAATCCAGTCACTTCCCACCAGGTGCCTCCCCTGACACATGAGGATTACAATTTGACATGAGATTTGGGTGGGGACACAGAGCCAAACCATATCAAGTAGCTGGAAATCAGTGTTAAAGAAGGATAATGTAGCATTTAAACAATGTTCACATTGGTTTTATTTATTTTTATACTTTAGTTTAATAAAAGAATTGTTGGTTTTTTCCTAGATGCACAGGTACAGGCCTAGGTGGAATTTCCATTTAACAGAGGAAGTGGCCCTTATGGCTACTTTGGATGAAAAGCAACATGACACTTGAGTAAATAAGGAGTCATCCACACACCTAGCCCCACGAGTAACCAATTAGGAAACTAATTACAGGCAAATGCTGTGCCCAATTTAGATAAGAACAGTGGATTGCCACATTTCCAAAGTATGAGGAACACAAGGTATAACTAAACAGATTTTTAGGTAAACAAATTTGAGCAGTTTTGGTTCAATTGCAATATAATCATTAGTAATTTTAAATAATCATGACTCTTGCTGTGTAGCTGTGAGAGTTTACTCATCCCTAATTGTTGACTGGCTGTATATTATTATTGCTGGGCTGAAAAGGAAATTCTTAGCCTGCAATTAATAACTGCAGTTCACATCTGAGACAATTTGTATCTATGATAAACACGTATTTGTATGTATATTTCTAAAAATGTCCTCTTACTCAATTCAAATTTGCTATTTCTTTCAATGGATTATATCAGTATCAATTTGGCTTAATAGAGATGAGAAGATATAGGTCTTTAGATGTTCTCCATTAGTTAGATTGCTCCTTCATTTTGTGAAAGTTTCACAGTCTACCGGGTCTGTATAAATGACAGCTGAAGGGAGATTCAGGCAGGTAGGGAGAGAACATCCTAGTGATGACTAACTGGGTTTTAGAAAGAGAGCATACTTCTGAGTAACTGGTCCAAGGGAATTTTAATTAAAGTAAATTAGTGTGACCAGCTAAATCTTGCTAGGTAGTATACGGCTGAGCTGGAAAATGATATAGAAAAGTTTATTTGCTCCAGACAGAAATATTTTAAAGGCATCGGGCAAATATATAAACTAATAATGTTAATTTTGCTTCAAAAGGCAGTTCTAGACAATTCAATAAATATTTCATTCTTTTGCTCATACAATAAAGGCCAACTATCCCATCTTATGAGAGTTCAGCTTCTAATTTCAACTGAGGTTATAATGTTTCTGTACCTAATGGAGTAGTATCCTCCCTGAGATTCATAAAACCTAAATAGGAATTCCTTGAGTCCTCTACAAAATATAAATAAAGCTGAGGCCCAAAGAGTAATGAGGCTGTAGTGACAGGCCTTGCCACAGTACTCCTTCTAGGATGCCAATCAGCAAAGGGACAAGTATGGCAGGAAGGACACCTAGTCAGTGGGCTAGTCGGGCCTCATTTGATATACGAAGGGTAATCTGTAGGCTCATGTGAACTCTTGGCGTCATTCATAAGTGTTGGCTCTACAAAGGCTTTTCTAGGCCTGGGTTTCTGCTATAAAATATAAGACATGAAACTTGAAGTAAACTTAAGAAGTAATATATTTATTTCTATAAAATGAGGAAGTAGTACAGAAAGACTCCTTGGGGGCCCATCCAGGTCAGTACCATTTCCACGCCCTGAAATGCCTCCCTCAGGGACACCACCCCTTGGAAACACAGAGAATAAGGAATGTAGTGCAAGTGTATGGAACAGGATAAAGAGATGTGAGGTCACTCCCCAGCCACAGTCATCTACTCTGGCTCTCATAGGTACTTCGTTTTCTGATAAGCGGGCACAAAGGGGTTTCATTTTGAAGAATTATCCCACTGTTTTTTACAGTGATGAAGGAAGGATAGGAAGTCCTTTAGAAGGGACTCCAGGAGCTGTACCAAACTCTGAAAATACTGATGATTAAGCCAGACGGTGTCATCTCTTCTGAGCCTCCATACAGAAGTGAAGGGTGACTATTAAATAAGAAAAGTGTGATGATAGAGGTCTGCAGATATGAATCTGTGTGTTGGGGGACCCAGG